>NC_140942.1:65344371-65876871 GCF_014529385.1 Adiantum capillus-veneris | reverse complement strand
TGCCCGTAACCTGAATTTGAAGAGATCCCGAGTCAAGAAATAGGAGCATATATATGGTGTTTGTGTCAACTTGGAGAAAGTTTGTAAGAAAACGCTTTTGGACATTCTCAAACTCTTTCCCAAGTAGACTTTGAGATGCTTCGGCCCCACACTTCAACTCCATAAAGAAGAACCGGTGTCAGCAATGCATCAAAAAGGTACTTCTTGAGAACCCAACACTTGATGTTTCTCGCATTACACATGTTCTCAAATGCATAATATGCTATCTTTCCTTCTTTCGAACGACGCATAGCACATTCATGCCATTTGTGATTGGACGGAACCTCAAGGCCAAGGTACTTAAATCTCTCAACAACTTCAAGTGTCTCATTGTTGTACACAATGCAGTGCTTTTCCTTATGGTTGGTTTTCACAAGCATAATCTTTGTTTTGGATTCATTCACAATCAGCCCATTATGCAAGCAAAAGTTCTCAAGGACAAACATAAATTTTTGTGCATCTTCTAAAGTGTGTGCTAGAAGCGCTACATCATCTGAATACAACAAAAGCATGATTATCGCATTGCAAATAGTGACCTCTTCAATGCCTTCTTCTTGCATAAAGTCAAGTACCATTTGTTCCAATTGATCAATGCATAGACCAAAGAGAGTTGGTGACCATGAGCATCTTTGTTTAACCCCAATAGTGACAACAAATTTTGTTGAAATTCCTCTTCTTATGCGCAATTGATACATCACCTTCTCATAGATTCGAGAAACTGCAAGCATAAACTCACTTGGCACTTGGAGTTCTTCCATCCTTCGCCACAAATTGTTACATGGAATCATATCAAAGGCTTTCTTAAAGTCCAAAAAACAACAATACAATCGCTTGGCTTTTGACCGACTTTCCTCCATGCGACCACGAAGAGTGACAAGATGATCAACGGTGCTATGGCATCGACGAAAAACTGCTTGTCCTTTTGTACGCTTGTCATTCTCTTCAACCCAATCACTCAATTTTATCTCCATTATGCACCCAAACAACTTTGCCATAAGAGACCCAATCATTATAGTCCGGTAGTTGTTTACATTTTTTTATCCCCTCATTTATGCAAAGGCTTAACCCAATTACTACTCCAATCATAAGGCATACCATGTTGAAGTGAAAAATTGAACATATCACACATCCACTCATGGGTAAAATCTCCCGTCTATTTGATCTTCTCCGGCTTGATACCTTGAAGATCTCCTGCTTTGCGAGTGGCCAACTTTTTAAGCCCACCGCATACATCCTCAATAGTAAAAAAAGAGGGCATACATGGGAGTGAACCATAAAATGGAATTTTTTCAGCATTTGGTTGCTCATATAATTGCCTACAATGTATGTACAAATCCACGAGATTCAAGTTATAAAAAATTCAACCCGCTTGCCTCTCAAGTTTCTCCAAAATCTTCCACATGCACGTACCTTTTCTTGAACTTGAAAAAGTTGTTGCTTTACTTCCGATCTTCTTCTCTTCTTTTGAATCAATGCCTTGTATGTATGCAAATGACTTTGATAGTCGTATTTGTCCAGAGTTGCATCAAGCTTTATCAAGGACTTTCGAGCATCTTGACATTCTTTATCAAACCACCTTTTGCTTGATCTATCATTATTGATATCATGGAGATGCTTTATGGCAAAGCATTCTTCGACACAACTTGAACAAATAACTTTCTTGAAAGATTCCCATTTAGTTTCCAATGGTGCGTCATATTGAAGCTTTGTCATCCATAACTTTTTCTCAACCATTTCAATGTACATTGGTGTCCGTTTGAAATCCATACATAGTGATAATTTCTATTTCCTTTGGCTGAGATTATCATGCTTAGTTCCTTCTCCACGTGCAAGGTCAATAAATAAGGTCCGATGGTATGATTCCGGGGTCCATTGGCCAAACATAAAACTCTTTATGTGATACATGATGGCTTCGGAGAGTAGAATATAGTCAATCACTCTATCCCCATTATGTTTTCTACATGCAAATCCATTGGTTCCACTCCACAAAGATACACCATTGACAACGAGCATACACGTACTATTACACATGTGTAAAAGTAACTTTCCATAGTGATCCGGCTCTTTCTCATCCATTGCAGTACGATCATACAAGTGAACTTCCTCCAACTCCCTTGAAATGTATGGCATATCAAATTGTCGAGTATCATGTTGCAATGTTTTCGTGCGAGCATTCATATCCTTAAATACAATAGCATCACCTTCGCCTTTGAAATAAGCAATGTCCTCTTCTATATAAAAAAATGAATGATCTCTATCCATACATGCATAAAAGAGGGAATCATGACGAGGAATGTAGCAACCGACTACAAAAATGGGTGCTCTTTTTTGTGTCATAATTTTCAGCCATATGTAACGTTTGTACTTATCATCTTTCACAACGGATACAAACTCTTCGAATCCTTTATTAACCTTACATACTACCCGTCCTTGCCCTCTTCGTTGCTTGAGATTCTTTGACCACATCAATGAATGTAGCTTGTAATCCTCCCAGCCATTAATTCTTTGTGTATCATGCTCCCAAGTTCAACAAGAAGTACAACGTCGACTTTGCTTGTTAGTTCATCAATGGCAACCCCTGCATTTCATGGGTATCCATTGCAAGTTCAAGAGTGTATTTTCAATTGCAACTCGTCCTCATAGGTGGCGCATCCCTATTTTCTCGAGGGACTTGCCTCCTCCTTGGGCACATTTTCTTCGTGAGAGATCTCCTTGTTTTTCTTATTCTTTTCCTCATATGCCTTGCGACACATATTTTGTTGCTTAAAAGTGCGATCTTCACATACAAAACATTTTGTATCCCTCAAATAGATTCAACTATTATCAAGGATAATATTTCGTTTGGTCTCATTCGGCATGGTGCATACAATTGGCCGTTCTCTGAGCAAGGAGCACCTTGTTTACCCATTCTATGTGCTCTATAGACCATAACTCCGGACATGCCAAAGTGGGTTTTGAAGAAATCTTCGATGACAATGGCAAAAGAAGGAGACATCTCTAACTTCTCTTCAAAAATTCCACGAATAACAATGCTCTTGGAATGTTGCTCCCGTTCCTTCGACTCCTCCACATCCACATTCTCAACATTCTCTGTTTGAGCAATGTCTTGCATGAGTGAGGAATTAGGAACCACATTGTTACCACATACATCAACCCAATACTTGTTTGTGCATACATTTTTCAATGTCGCATGCATCCCGGCTCATGGTGTCAAATTTCTCCTCTTTCAATACATGGTCATGCTCTACTTTGCTCATGCGCTCCTTCAAAGCATTCAAGTCCACAAGAGAGAGATTACATTCCTTGACTTCCTCTTCAAGTTGCATCAAACATGTTGTTTGCATCTCAAGTGTCCTCTTGAGATTCTCATTCTCAACCACATGTACCCTTAGCGTGCAATTCTCCATTGCAAGTGCCCGTAAGTCTTCGCCTTGTTTGTTTACGGTCTCTTGCAATGATACCAAGTATGTCGTGATCATGGTTTTCAATGTCGTTGGTTAAGTGGTTGTGTTGCTATCTCCACACTTAGGAGATTTTGGATCATTTCCACAATGATTGTGGACCTCGTTGAAGAAGAAGAACCCTTGCGAGTGCTGGAAGACATTGTATGTAAAATAAGAGATGAGAGTCAACTTTCTTGAACGTGTTCACTTCAGAAATGCTGCTACAAAATCGCCTTCCATAACTTTGATATTTTTTTGTCTTCACATCAATGCGTAGAGGGTATCGTGCTCTTCTATTGAGGCTATAGATCACCCGAATCGGAGTTCGGATGAAGAAGTTATGATTAAAAGAGTGAACTGCTGTCTACAAGTTCAAAAAACGGTTGAGAGAGAGAGAGAGAGAGAGAGAGAGAGAGAGAGAGAGAGAGAGAGAGAGAGAAGGGAGAAAGAGGAAAAAGAAATCACAAAAGATTGTTTGAGCTTTTGTCTATGGAAGAGTGCTGCTTGCTAGCAATAAGGAATCGAGTTGTGGCCAGCACTCGCATGAACTTATTATAGCTAGCGTTACTCTCTTAATGCAAGAGAGTCAAGTGGTGGCTCGAATGGTGCAAATGAAGAGCTGTCGTATGTGTTGTGAAGATACCAATGCTACAGCTCTGCACAATTGCGAGCAAGCTATGAGCTGCCTTCAAGCACGTTATGGCTTCTATGGCTTGCTAAAGATTCTCAGGACTCAAGGAGCTCTGATACCAGTATTACGAGGTTGGAGATATGGCGAAGCTGAAAATAGCCAAGCAGGTCTCGCCATAGGAACTCTCTCTCTCTCCCTCTCTCTCTCTCTCTCTCTCTCACACACACACACACACCCCTTGCTGAGCGTCAGCTCTCCCCAAGATCCGAGTAGCCGCCTCCGGCATGGGTACGATACGAGCCAGCTTGACAAGTGGCTCTCGTAGCCTTTGTTAAGTTAATCCATAATACCTAAGGGACGCTTCACTTAGCCAAACCCCTAACTCGACACAATGTGCGTGCTCCCCATGTAGGATACGTCAAAATCAGTTTGGATTAGGGACATATTATGCACCTCTTAGGTGGTTAATACTACATTCTTCGTATATGCTGCCGTGATGTATGGCTAGCACTCATAGTGCACTCCTCTAGTTTGTACTTCTTCGGAGCATTCCTAGAGGTCTCTTGTTGTGTGTATAGCTCCATTTTGCTAGTATAAATTGTATATTACCCAAAATTACTTTTGCTAGTATAAATCGTAATTACCTCTCTATCCCTTTGTAGAGGCACGTTTTAAAGTTAACTTGCTCGTTCGGTACGTGCGAAATTACGAGTTACGCATGAGAGCTTACATTTGAGAACTCCAGAAGACTCTCAGCGAACAAGCCATGCCTCCTGCAGCTTCTCAGCGTGCTTCTTCAACATCAAGCCCATCGGGGTAAGTTGGATCAACTCCATCCCTGTTTTTTCTTACTCGATCCTTTGAAATTAAGTTTGATCTTTGGCTATCTTTGCCCAAATGACCTATAGATTTCATGTCTGCTTCTGCATTACGTTCGTTTTTTTCTCATGTTTTTGCGCCTCATGGACCATTTTTCTGGCAAACCATGGTTTTGGTTGGTGATCTCGATGATGTCCTGACAGGAAAGGAGAGCTTGCAGAGCTCAAAACACAGCTGCGTCAATTGGCAGGGAGTCGCGCCCCAGGTGTTGAAGATGTGAAGAGAGAGCTTTACAAGAAGGTTATCTCCTACATGACCATTGGCATAGATGTATCACCACTTTTCAGTGAAATGGTCATGTGTTCTGCCACATCAGATGTTGTCTTGAAGAAAATGTGCTATCTGTATGTGGGCAATTATGCAAGGGTACACCCAGACTTGGCGCTTCTCACAATCAACTTTTTACAAAAGGATTGCCAGGATGAGTACCCAATGATAAGAGGCTTGGCCCTTCGGAGCCTTTGCTCACTGAGAGTGCAAAATTTAGTGGAGTACCTTGTTGGACCTCTTCGATCAGGCCTTAAAGATGTACATGGATATGTACGAACAGTAGCTGTCTTGGGAGTTCTTAAGTTGTATCATATTGCACCCATCGCCTGCACTGACAATGACTTTCCTGCCATGCTGAAACAGTTAATGCTTCATGATGGCGATCCTCAGGTAGGCCTCTTGTGAGCCTGATCTTGAGAAACTTATTTTTAAAAATGAGAAACTGTTTCTTAGCTCAGATTTAATTAAGAGTTAACAAATTTTAAGTGTTGTCAATGTAAAGAAAAAGAAATAGAGACACACCACATGTTAACTAGCCCCCCCCCCCCCCCCCCCCGCCCCAACCAAAAAAATTGGATGTGTTTTCCTGCTTGTTTCTGAAATCTAACTGTGAATCTAATTTCAAAAAAAATTCATGGTACAATCTAGAGAAGTCGGTTTCAAGCTTCAACATTTGTCCTATGTATGGCTTAGTACACACACTTCTGATATTGGATTGACTAGATGGAAATGTGTACATTGTGTGATTGTACTACCCACACAAATAGCATTGGACGACAGCCTTAGATGTACCGTTGCTATCTTGAAATCTATATTCTAGATCATAAAAATGTCATCATTTCACACTAGTGGATGCCGAGAGGGAGCTGAATATCTAGGCCATTTTGTCCTTTGAAAATGCCAAGACTTTATTTTTATGGGTTTAAGTCCATCAGGTGTCTTCCGTTGTTTAAGTAGTTCATGTATAGGAAATTACATTTGGGTGATTTCTTGTTTTTGCCAAATGGACATCATATACACATTACTGTCATTAAAGTCTGGATTCACTAGGCAAAACTGCTACCTTTGTTTGGAGTGATGCATGGGTTTAAACCAAATATGTTGTTTATCATCTTTGACAGAAGTTTGAAAGGGGCGCACCAACAGAGTGAGAACAGGATTTCATCACATGCAGGGTATTGAGTATTTTTGGACATCGTGTCCTAGCTATTGCTTGAGTTTCTTTGAAGTGAGGGACTTCCAGTTGTGAAGATATTACTCATGCTATTTATTATGCACCTCTTTAAAAAAAGGTCTTTGCTTCTGATCAGCTTCACCAGACGCGAAGACACAAGTGGCAAGGATAGACACTCCTCCAAACCATATGGAGTGAGACTATGTCTTAAGTTTTATTGACCATTGTTAATGGTACTGGTTCCGATTTGTGTTCTCCTGTTTGTTGGATATGCATTGGTGATTAGTTTGTCTGTTATTAATTGTCCTTGTCTGGACGTCTCTTTGTTTGTGTAGTAGAATTATGTTTCATTGAAGATCTGGTGATTCCTTTTCTTCTTTGGACAGGTTATGGCAAACTGCTTGTGCGCACTTCAAGAAATTTTGACTCAGGAAGGTAGCAACATTGAAGAAGCAGGACTAGACAAGGATTTTTTCACCAGAAAACCTATCATATATCATTTTTTAAACAGGTGTGCTCAAATTATGATATTCAAATCTGTTTTACATATAACTATTCACCGTCTATGAGATTACTCTTCTGCACCTTTGTAGGCTGCTTGTTACAATACTAGTTTTTTTTTCCTACTGCTAAGTCTTGCATGTGTCTCAAAGTTGATGACATGGCATAAGTCACCACCGAATTATTGACGTGGCAAGCTGATCGTAAGGATAATGTGGCAGAGCTGTACAATATGCTGACGTGGCTTCGTAAATCGTGGTGTGAATCCTGGAAGCTGATGTGGCTGGTTTTATGTAAAACTGGCAGCTTTTGGGCGTATGCTATTCTGGGCACTAGCTTTTCAGAGCGCCAGCTTTTGTATCAGATGCTTTTCAGGCCATGGGCCTTTAAAAGGATGCCTAGAGGAGCTCTCTGGAGACTAGTGTATGGCTACACGTCGCAAAGCAAGCTTCTCTGGGAGGTGTACTCTGTGATTATCAATACAAAAACAAGTACCGAACTATGCATGAAGAGAGTGCACACATCCATGTTATTGAAGGTCATTTGCAATGCGAACAAATTTTGCACCAGATTTTGGGGCCAATGCATGAGGAAGCACAACTCTGCGCTTTGTGTCGACTCTCTTTTTCATTTCAGTTGAAGTTTTAAAAGTTTTCCTCAGTTCTGTTTGTGTGGTGTTGAAGATTTCCCACTTGGGTGTCCAAGCTGGTTACAATGGTAACAATCGATTCTTCTTCTATGGAGGGTCCGATTTAACTTTTTGTAGCACACATGAGTTCCAACACTGAATCCGATAGGGAAGAACATATCCGCCCTACTACTGTTTTGCGGCAGGAAGTAGAGAATCCCAAGGATATAGACAGAACCAACGGAGATTCTAGCAACGGCAAGCCTTCTTCTGATGACTCAGAAGATGACCAAGCTAAGCCTACAGTAGAAGCTCTTGACAGATTTCAATACAAGATGCTTGTGCTTGGTGACTTTGTTAGATTTACACCACTCTGTTGCTTCACTCAGGTCTAGGGCACTTCCTTGTTCGGCTGTGTCTCCGGGTTGGCCACCCATTAGGAAGAGGATGGGGTCTAGAAGGGCCTCTTTATTTGCCATGAGATTATGGAGGTGACTAACATTTTGACAAGTCATGTGTGCAAGAATGGTGGGTGTGAGAGAGAGGTGTAAGAGTGGTCAAAGGATGCACTTTTCCCCCCCAAAAAGGGGATGGACAACTTTATGATTTTCGGTCTTCCATAACTCCTACATATGATGTCCAATTTGAGCGGAAATTACAGATTTGTAATCTACATGCGGAGCTCTTTCCATAGATATGTTACATGCTATGGTTTTTCTTGCTAGGTTTTAAATTTTATTTTGGGGGGAAAATTTGAATTCAAATAAACTAGCCGTTTTGCCTATTTGAATTCAAAATTGTCCTTTGATTGCTTTCTTAATACTAGAGGTTTGACTCCCTTAAACTGTCAAATAAAGAGACCCTCCTAGACCCCATTCTCCTCCTAATGCATAGCATAGGTTGTACCTTGTCCGACCACCCGAGTTTGGGGCCGGCCGCCAGCTTGAGTTGGGCGCCCACCTTGGGCACTCATATATATATATATATATATATATATATATATATATATATATATATATATATATATATATATATGGGGCCAGGGGGGTTCACATTTCATTATCATTTGATCATTGTGAGGGTCTCTTGTTTTGGTAGTCATGGGGGGCTGATCGCCCCCTCTTCCACACACCATTTTTCTCTCTCTCTCTCTCTCTCTCTCTCTCTCTCTCTCTCTGATCGAGCGACTGAGCTGGGGAAATCCAGACACCCACGACTGCGGAGGACTACACAGCATCGACGGAGGCTACAGTAGAGGATTCGGATCACTTTGGCCCGACATGCACGACGCCCGGTCAGACTACTGTCCATGGAGGAGATTGATGAGATCCGCTGGCGACCGATGCTGGATCTCTTGTGACTTGTGATTTAGCTATCCCAGCTAGCTGCTTAGCTCACACCTACCAGTTTAGGATCCCATAGTACTTTTATTTTATCATTTTTTCATTTCATTTTGTTACTCTGACTTGGTATCAGATTCACCACATTGTAACGCTTTGGTCTCATAGGTCATTTTGGCCTTTTGAAGACGTTAATATAACATTTCATTTCATTTCTCTCTCTCTCTCTCTCTCTCTCTCTCTCTCTCTCTCTCTCACGCTTCCGCACACGGGCACTCACATGGTATCGGTCGCCAGTACACATGGTATCAGCACCTTCAGCTTCCATGGTCTGGGACCAGGTGCATCTCCTTCTGCATCAGGCTTCTCTTCCAAGAAGAAGATCAGCCAGCCTTTTGTATCAGCAAGGAAAGCGATGGGATATGCTGAGTTTTCATCACCGAGAAACCCTTCTCCACTTGTGTTTTCTACATGGCGATCACCTCTAGGCAGCAAGCGCTGGCCTCTACAGGTCCTTTCCATCGCGGGAAAACCCTCTCTCCACCTGCGTTTTCCAGCAGCACCTACGTTTTTGGTTGATTCACCAGCTTTTTTTGCAAGAGAGGGGGAGCACTAGCCACACCCATCTGGATCTTGCCTCCTATCCGGCTTGGCATCCGGTACCTTGCCAGCGAGATTCCTCTTCATGTCCCTCATATTTCAGCCATATACACGTTTGTTTTTTCTCTGTTTTCAGCCCAGCCTTTTCATCACCTTGCAGTTGCGTTTTTGGGTGGACAACAACCACATGGTTTGAGGTTTTTATGAAGGATGAGGTTACCTCGTGCCAGGACACCATCCGGTGGTGGTCCGTGCGGTCTCTCAGTGGTTGCTGCAGTACACGGTATCTTCGACATCGGCTTGATCATCTATGGGCGTACAATCCTTGGGAGATCCATTCATTCCAGCCATCATTCGGTGGTTGTGCACTTTTGAGGGGGTGGTGATTTGTGGTTTGCTATGGACACACCTACGCACTCATCAGAGGAGTTCACACGAGATATGGCCATGCTCATGGCATATGGGATCACGACATTCCTAGAGAAGACACCACCGTCTTGGGTGGCCAGACACTTACCACTTGACCTCGACATACATCAGACCACTTGCTTACACATGAGCATCTCCTGTCTTAGGGAGAGGATCTTGGATCTCTTCTTGGACAGGTTCATTGCTTGGATCTACAGACTGGAGCAGGACCTCAGTGCTTTGGACTCTCTTGGAGAGTTTACCCGCACGAAGCTTGGCTTGGATGGTAGTGCAGCTGCTCTTCTGATCATTTGGATTGCTACCTTCAGAGTTGCTTATATTCACCCTCAGTAATCTTACAACATACTTATCCCCCAACCTGGGGAGTAGGCCACGCCCATCTCATTCACATTGAGAGCCACACATAGATGCGGTTTGTTGGTGTTGTTGGCGTGGATTTTGTTTTGGTTGACACCGGAGGATTGGAGGTAGGAGATACAGGCAAGACGACGTGGACAGATTGGTATGGCCTTTTCTCTTCTCAGAGGATCTTCATTGCGTAGACTTCTCAGTCTGGCTTTCCTTCTTCGTACAGGATGATCACGGTGCAGGACAACTTGGTTTGACCACACCTCTTCTCAAAGGCCCTTCACAGCGCAGATTGTTAGAGTCTGGCTTTCCCCTCATCTTGATCACCCTACCTACTCACATGACACCATCTGGTAGTGGTCCGTGCGGTCTCTCGGTGACTGTTGCAGCTTACGGTAGCTTCTACAGTGCAGACTGTTTAGTTTGGCTTTCCTTGTTTTGGAGGACGTTTACGACGCAAATTGCTACATCTGGCCTTCCTGGAGTTTTACAGAGCTTAGCCACCTGGCCACATTGGGTTGCATGTTCATGCATTGACAGGCTTCCGGTCATTCTCATGACGGTTCTTGGGCTTCTCCATTTTCTCCTGACGGTTTGACTAAAGACACCATAGATCCTATTGGGCAGGACACTTGCAGGTCTATTGGCACGTCTTTTACGACAAGGAGTTGTTTTCACACTCAGTTCGAGATCTTCACACAGTATCTTCACCCTGTATTGGCGGAGTACAGCAGTTTGCTACACTGCTCGTGACGACACTTTACCATGAAGATCTCTCGGAGGTCGGGACACCCCAGATTGCTGTTACACTCGCAGAGTTTGTCGGAGTATTGTCCTTAAATGGACATTGTAGCAGACATCTTCATCATTTGCCTCACATCTTCGGCTTCATGCGGTTTGTTCAGCATCAGATGTTGAGAGGGGGTGTTAGATTTACACCACTTTGCTGCTTCACACATGTCAGGTCTAGGGCACTTCCTTGTACAGCTAGTGTCTCCGGGCTGGCCACCCATAGCATAGGTTGTACCTTGTGCGGCCACCCGAGTTTGGGGCCGGCCGCCCACTTGAGTTGGGCGCCCACCTTGGACACTCATATATATGGGGGCAGGGGGGTACACATTTCATTATCATGTGATCATTGTGAGGGTCTCTTGTTTTGGTAGTCATGGGGGGCTGATCACCCCCTCTTCCACACACCAACTCTCTCTCTCTCTCTCTCTCTCTCACGCTTCTGCACACGCGCACTCTCGACCCAATACACAATGTCCAGATAGTCATGGGGAGTTGATCGCCCCCTATTCACCATATCTTGCGTTGTGGTCTCCTCTCTCTCTCTCTCTCCCCCCCCCCCCCCCCCCCTCACGCTTCCGCACACGCGCACTCTCACACTTCTCAGGTACTCGAAAGTATTTGAAATATACAAAGTACCTCTAGAATCGGATGATTCTAGAAGTTTACGACAGATGGCAGATGCAAAACACCACTCAAATCGACAATGAAGAACACAACCAAGCCACGTGCAGAAAAGTAGAAGCTTTATTCCAAAGAAGAGTTTGATGAAGCGCTTGAGCTTAAGGTCAACGAGTTGATGAAATCTTAGAAGGATTCTCGGAAGGGGCACAAGTTAAAGGATTATACTCGTTATCTGGGTCAGAAACTTCTAGGATCTTGCAGTAAGGGGATCAAAGAAACGCAACAGACGTGTTCATGTTGAGGACAAATTAGTTTTTCTTCTTTCAATTCTAGTTCCAGTTCTAGCGAGGATGAGAAAAGACTGTCAGAGTGAAGAAAGCATAAGAAAAGAAAATCAAAGAAAAGCAAGTCTAGAAAGCACAAAAAGCATTCTTGCATTTCAGAGAAGGAAACATCTTCCACCTTTGAGGGTTAAGACTGTAAAGAGAACGCACCACATGCTAATGGAAAAAAACAAACGGAACAAACTTTCAAGCACTTCAATAACAATCGAACTAAAGGAGATGCACACTACACGAGACATGGGGTGGTGGAGTTTCACCCTAAGAGAGCACCAGGCCCAAACCCTAGCGCCCTTCAACACTTTACAGGAGATGGCTCCGCTCCGCTTCCGCTTCCGCTCTCGCTCCTGCTCCCGCTCCCGCAAAGATGCCAGATAGAGAACCCACCTTTGGTATTTTAAGGTCCTAGGCCGAAAAGCAGTACATGAAAAAGCATCTGATCCAAATGCATCTTGCCTAAAAGCTGCTAGCGTAAAACTAGGCCATTCGTACACTTGCCATGCTAGCAGCCTACAGCGCAAAGCGTGGAATGGCTGTACAGCTACTACGTCATCTTGCCAACACGATTTGCGGAGATATTTGTATAGTCCTGCCACGTCATCAACTGGCTAGGAAAGGGAGCTTGGGTGTGTGTATGCTGTTGTATCTTATTATTTAAGGCCCTAGAAACTTAGGCCCCATCGGGCGGGGTCCCACAAGGTGGGAGAACTTTTGTTTGTCCCACTCTGTGAGAAACTATAAGTTGGTGAGAACTTCTTCTGCCACTACTTCTAGGAATTAGACCCCTCGGCCGGGATTTGTAGGTTGGCTCAGATCTTCAGTTGCTTGACACGTCAGCAGTTTGTGACATCTCCCCTTCTTGAAAGAAGAGTAATCGTCTGCGATTACAATATTTGCACAACAACTCAAGATAGCTCAAAAATATCCGAGGGTCATTCTGAGGGACATTCAATTTTCTCATTCCATATCGGAGCTCTTGATATTATGGCGTAGCAAAATTAGCCATCGCACCTAGTCTGAGCTGATCTATAATGGGTGTCATAACGTACTAAAATTACGGAACCCAATTTGGAATATTCAGTGATTGACACATCACAATGTAACACAAATGCTCACATATACATGTTACAAGACATAGAAACAAATAGTTACCGATAAACACTCCCCCCATAAATAACCATGGGCCTTGAGTTGTTCAATGACTCCCTTATCACTCCTCCGGCAAATAACCTAAAGAGGTTCGGCCCATGAGATATAGAGGCCTTGTACGAAGCTCCCTAGACTGCAGCCTGCGTCACTTGGAGGTGTTGAGAGTAATCACTGCTCAGACTATTTCTTTTCTAGTACTCCCCCTGTAAATAACCATCTAGGTCCGGACCATGAGTAAAATAACAACACTTTTTAAACATTCAATACTCCCCTAGCACAAGGGTCCGGGCCATGAGTATGTGCAAGCATTCTCAAACATCGATTCCGGTAAGTACTCTTTACGAAAGTAAATCACTTGCATTAAAACCTGAGAGTCAAACAATTCTCAAATCAGCACCAAGATAGGTTTAAAATAGATACAATCCATTTCAAACAAATTTCAAACAAGACTTTCTCAAACAAAGTTCAAAAGTATCTAAATATAAAGCAACCAGAAAATTCACTCGGATTTTTGTTCGGACAACCGAACTTTGAGGATGATTGGCTTGCCCTTTTGCATGAAGGTGATTGTACGGTTCTGGACCTGGAGTGTCGCGTCATTCTTGTCGTGCCAAGGCATGCCCAAGAGAAATCGCATTGCCCAACTTCATGATGTGGAAATCGGCTTTTCCATGGTATCCTTGGGGGAAGAGCACCAATGAGCGGTACCACTTTCTGAGTTTGCCCGTTGGCTAGCTTGGCCTCAAGTTCACCACCATGTTAATCAAAGTCCATCTGCTTCACGAATTCTCGATGGATGAAATTTCGGTAGCTCTTGGGTCAAAGAAAATCAGGGCTTTCAAGCTATTGACTTGGCCATATAATTTGCACAATTCGTTTGTACTTTCAAGGTTTATGCCATAAATGTCATGTACAAGGCTACTGGCAAGTCTAGCTTGTTTGGCCGGAGGTGGTTCTAAGGCTCTGTCAGTTGTCGGAGTAGGCATTGGCTCCGCAGGTCTTTCTGTTCGAAGGGGACAATTAAAATAATTATGCCCTGATTGAAAGTATCCAAAACATTAGGCTTCTTGTAACTAAGTGTCTCGTTGTTGACGTGTCAAATGAGGCTTTTGAGGTCGACTTTTATGAGAATCTCGAGGAGTTGTTTGTTGTGATCAAGGATTTTGGTTTGTTGCTGGTGTTTCTTTTGTGGTAAACTCTAGCTTTCCTTTCATAAGATTATAACCGACCGCGGCATGGTCCATAAGTTCTTGCATTGTGAATACTTGTTAAGGCAGACAGTACTCATGTAACGGTGATGGCAGTCCAATTGTGAATCGCTCGCACTATCCTCCAAGGGAATCAACTTGAAGAAAGACACCGGAAGGTAAGAAGTCGAGAGACCTTTGGTTATAGTCTTCCATGGTCTCCATGGCAAGCATTTTTAAGATGCCCTATTCTAGCAAAATCTAGACTACAAACAGAGAGTCCATATATTTGCATGCAAAAATTGACTTGAAAGCTTGCCATGTTCTTGGAGCATGCGATTGTGTCGCGATTGAACTCCACCCACTGCACAGTATTTTTCTTAGAACTCCCACTGCTTGAGAAATCTTCGACTCTTTTGTATATTTCCCAAAGCATAGATGTTGTTGAATTGTTGTAGAAACTGCAATGCTTTCTTTCGATTTTCAGTCTTAAAAAGTGAAAAATTTGATTGTCGTGCCGCCATCCATGCAAACCCCGGATATGGATAATAAGGATATCCATACGGGCTCCAACCATTTTACCTTGGTGGCAATGCCGGTGGCAAAGGGTGGTTACACTGGATCAGGTCAGACGGCTGCACCATGCTCTTGAAGACTCCTCCAATTGGAACAGATGGTTGAGAAGGTTGCCGGTTAGAGGCTCTTGCACGTTCTGTGCCGGAGGAGGGGGTACCACCTAGGGCATAAGAGAGGGTAACATGCAATTCAGAAACTGATGGAAACCTTGTAGCATTGGGAGATTCTGTTGCGGATGCCGTGAGAGTATGTCGCAAAGTTCGTCAAGAAGAAACTGCAGGTACACTGCGGATGCCGTGAAAGTATGTCGCAAAGCTCGCCAAGAAGAAACTGCAGGTACTCTGCCGTATGCTTTGAGTAAAGCACACGAGTAGAGCTCTGATACCACTACCACGGGAAGGCACCACGTGCCAACGGAAAAGAACTGCTACAAACTTTCAATGTTAGGTGCAGCGGAATGAATGTTGAACTTTGCTCAAGATGAGTGCTCCGAATTGTGCTCAAGGTTCCTTTTACTTATGGAAGGGAGAGTGCAAGGTGCAGCAAAATGAATGTTTGAACTTTGCTCAAGATGAGTGCTCCGAACTGTGCTCAAGGTTCCTTTTTGTTCTTATGGAAGGGAGAGCCTTTTGTTCTTAACGAGAGAGTGCAATGAACACAAACAAAGTGAATGGACACTGTGTGTGAAAGTGCATGAGACTGAGAGAGAGAGAGAGAAGAGAAATACGACACCAGAGACGTAAAACCCTCCTCCGAAGGCCCCACTCTCGTCCGCGAGAGTGGTCTACTATTGATTGCACAAACTGGTACAAACTGGATGCATGTGAATGATGCAAGTCTAGGCTAAATCGATGACGATGCCGGGGATGGCGAGACCGATCTAAGGGCTGAATTCTGATGCTTATGTACTGCTGTCCAAAAACGCTGCTGGCTGAATTCTGCTATTGCTGAAAACGCTATGAAAAACGCAGGTTTGCTGGTCCTTACTGCTGAAAATCTGCTGGTCTTTAGGGCTGAAATCTGTCGGTGCTATTTGCTGAAAATCACCATGCAAAGGGAGGGCGATCTGGGTTCTGAAAACGCTAGGGCTGCAAAGCCATCTTGGAGGAAAAACGCTACAAACTGGGATGGTTTGGCGAGGTTATGTGATGCAAAAGGCTAGTGCTGAGGTTGTCTTGGCGAGGGTGGTTGCTGCTGATGAAAACGCCAAGGCTGATGTTGATGAAAAACGCTAGGGCTAGGGTTTCTTTCTCCTTGGAGGGAAAACGCCACCAAGGGAGTTCTTGCTGAGAAGTTGCCTGTTGAGCACTGGTGCTCCTGCTGCCTCTTCTGCCAATTAGTGCTAGCCTAGGTTTGCTTATATACAAACTTGGTAAATTTGCCCTACCTACTTTCCAACAAAAGTCGCTTAAAAATAATAAGTGAAAATTGTCAAAAATAGGGAAAATAGGTCTATGCACTGTAAAAATGCTACTGATGGGATCTGATCGGAATCTGAAGGTCATGCTGTGTGCAACCAAAGGATATGCATCTAATCTAAGTGTCTGGACATGCACGGTCTGGGAACAGACTCACAAAAGTGCCAGATCACTTCCTATTCTAGACTGACTTGACTGAACTGAACCCTGATCATGTTGTAGCTTGTCCACTGACACATAGGGTTGGGTGTGTCACACGACAGAGAGCCTTCCGTTCTTAATGCGAGAGTGCAATGGACACAAACAAAGTGAATAGACACTGTGCGTGAAGGTGCATGAGACTGAGAGATAGAGAGAGAAGAGAATACGACACCGGAATGTTGTCAAACCCTCCTCCAAGGGCCCCTCTCTCGATGGTGAGAGTGGTCTAGTATTGATTGCACAAAAATCTGATACAAGATGCTAATGCATATCTAAGTGCTGTGATGTCGTCCTTGGGAACAATCCCATCTTGATCACACAACTCATCATGCTTGTGAGAAATCACATCTTGATCATGCAAATCATCATGCTTGTCATTGTCATACAAATCATCATGCGTATCATTATCAATCAATTCATCATGCTTATCATCATGCAAATCTTGTGTGTCATGCTTTGGAGAAGACGAGACTGAGAGAGTCTCCGTCTCCTGAATCCTTTCAATTTTCGCCTGCACATTAGAAATGAGAGATGAAGAATGAACAACTTGCTCTCCACGAATGACAATGGGAAAGTCACTTTTGGCATTGAAAGTGAAGGTATTTTCCGCCCAATCAATGAGGGGGTTATGCTCACGAAACCATCGAATGCCCAAAATCATATCACATCTTTAGAGAGGAGAGACGAAAATTTTTCTACGGAAAGCAGCTTGTTGAACTATAAACAACACATCAAAGCACTCCTTCGTGATAAGAGAATCCATACCGGGAGCGAAGCGAGAGACCTCAAGAGGAGATTTCTGACTAACCTCTAGGCGGGCTCTCTCAACAAGAGAGGGACTAATCACATCATGCATACTGCTTGGGTCAAACAATATGACAAAACGCTGCCCCGTCATATGACCATAACATTTAATGAGAGACTCATGAATGGGAGCATCATGAGAAACTTGGGTCACACTCGTGTTGTCATTTATTGCATTGATAGAGGAAGTGGGTTCTGTGGATTCTTTAGATTCATTAAAGTCAAGCTTAGGACACGTTCTTTTTATGTGACTCTTAATGTGACAACGAAAACAACGACCTTTCTTAGAATAAGTGCTTTGTTCTTCCGACGTGATGTATGTCACCAGCGTGTGACTACTATCTATCCTTTTTGTTGATTTCTTTCTTATTATCTATTTACTTTCACTTTTTGGAAACACCCCTCGGGAAATCTAACTGCCCTGCATTGCATAGCTAGTGTGGAACTGTCCAGAGGGAGTCCAGGCCTGAGGGCAAGAGAGCACTAAGGTTGGACAAGGACTATGGTTAGCCAAGTGGGGTCATTGACTAGCCAAAGTGGAATCCTTTGCTACAGAGGCTACATTTCAGTTCTGGATGTGGCCGCAGTGTACAAAGAGGGTCGGATGACCTAGAAAGATACAATGGCAGCATCTCCTAAAATTTAGGGAACTGCTATTTTGGGACCTGAAAATGTCTTCGCGTCATTACGTGCAGTTTGACATGGGGATCATTTTGTTACTCTGTGGCCAAGTCAACAGAGGCTGCAGGTGAGATATTTTTAGACCCGAGGGTCTAAAGCGGGAAAATGCACAAATGAGTGACACTTGGCACTCTGAGGCCAGTTTACTACTTATAGAGAAGGCAAAAACGTGATTTATAGCTGGGAGGCTCATTTTGCAAGTCTCTGTCACAGGTTAAGAGCTATGGAGTGCTTGCTTTCCCTCTTATGCACAGTGCGGTGCCAGGAGTGATGCCCTGCACGCTACGCACTGCCCTCTCTCTCCCCTTTGGCAGTATGTTATGCCCCTCTAGTGGGCTTTTCATTTGACCAATGTACAGTTGTGTGGGTTCATGCGCGATTGCCGAGGCAAGAGCCTCTTGCACAGGTACTGGATTAGCTAGCGGCTAATCCCCCCGCAGGTACAGGTGAATTCGGAGAGGTTTCATGCCAGAAATCTCGTCCGATTCAAAGGGCAAGTAGCCCTACAGGTGCGGGAGCTCGAGGACTTGCTAGGGATGCGACCGGCACGCAGAACGGAGCCCGAAACAGTGAATTACAGCCTGCTGTGTATTTTTGCAGGTTTAGGGTTTTGGCCCTAAACGGACCCTAATACCCCCAGGAGGTTCGGGGACGCAAGGGGACCGCTGTACAGGCGATCTGGCGCATTTTCAGGGCTGAAAACAGAGAATTCAGCGTGCTGCAGATTCTCGCCAGGTTTTGCAAAGTGCCCGTATGCGTCGGGAAAGTCAGTCAATGCGTGGGAATACTGACCGTGAAAGGTTCTAGTACAGTTATGCTGCCGAAATCGGGCTGGAACAGTGGAAATTCAGCCGAGTTTGTGCGGGGCAGCTTGTAGGAACCACAGCGTTTATTCCCTCTTTTGAACAATAAAGAAATACCGAAAGGGGCGCCTAAGTTAGGGGCCAATCTGGTGTCTGTCCACTCATACAGGTGCAATCTAGCAGCCTGTATCCCTCTCCCCTTTGTTGTGTCTTGAAAGTACAGGTAAAATAGACGACTAATAATGGGTGAAAGCTAAATCAAGGTTTAAAGTAAAGTCTACCGCCCTTTTTGGATTGAACAGGCCGGTTTCATGGTTCCATCGACGGGATTAAATCACTTTTTTCCATAGAAGTGAGCCTTGGTCAGTTTTGGGCTTGAAGACACAGGGGATCATAGACGAGACACAGGGAATTGTAATTATGGCTGACAGACCAGATGATGTGACTGAAGAGGTTTCCTCTTCACAGGGTCAACAGACACATGAAGTGGGTGAGTCCTCAAGACCACCACAGACTGATGATGATATATTCAGGACCCAGTTGGCTACTGCTGTGGCTATGTTCACACAAGTAATGCAGAATCCGAGGTTTTTAGCCTTTCTGCAACCTCCTGTTCCGTCTCAGCAAGTTGGGTCACTGGATCATATTCAAAAGCCTGTTAAGGCTCGAGTACAGGTGATTCATACCGCACAGTCAATGGAAACACCTGTACACTTGACGGAGAACATGCAGTCTCCACAACGTATGCCTAAGGTGCAAGAACAGGTGGCTGAGATGCCAGTTTTTCAAGCTGTACCAATTCAGCCCGCCACCTTTCAGCAGCCTATAGCTGGTTCTAATGGGCAGGGAAGCAACTTACAGGCTATGCAACAGGTCTTCCCACCACCTTCAGTACACCCTGGCTATTTTGGAGGTGGATCGGTATTTCAGAGCATGGCTGGTCATGCACCTGGAAATCAGTTTTATACGCCAGGAACAGTGTTTGGGGGTGCTCAAACGATGATGCCTAACCCCATGTACAGTGTCATGGGTATGCAACCAGGGTTTCAAAGCACTCAGGGACAATTTGGGATGCCACAAGCAAATTTTGGTATGGCTGGAATTACAAATCAGCAGCCAAATATGGCATTTCCAGGTCAAGTTAATAGCGGCCAAGGAACACAGATGAACCTTAATAGTGTTCCCATGTTTCAGTCACTTCCATATGACAATTTAACGCCGCTGGAGAGGCCAACTCCGTACAAAGAAGGTGGCAAAGGAGTGTCATTCACGACCTTTACAGGGTTTGATGACAGGAAGAAGGCTCTTTCATTCCTCCAGCAGTTTGACAAGGCCTATGCAGGGGGAAACTTTACAGAGGCTTCAAACGTCCGCAAGGCAGCCACTTTCTTGACAGGGAATGCGGGACAATGGTGGACAACTTTATTGCTTCAAGGGCAAGCTCCGTCCACATGGATTTACTTCAAGCAGATTTTTGCAGCAGCATGGTTATCTGATGATTTCGAAGCAGATGTCATGACAGAATGGCACCAGCTTAATGCTGCCACTTGCAGAAATCTGGATGATTACAATCGGAAGTTTTGGAAAGCTCTACTTCCAGTAACTTCCTATAGGTTTGTGCCATTGACAGAACAGATTGAAAAATACTGTTGTGGCCTACCCAAAGGATTGAGAAAGTACTGTACGAAGACAAAAGTCACTACTTTGACGCAGCTCATCGAGGTAGCAAACACTGGCAATGGTTTGCTCAAGGGAGAAGATTGTGAATTTAACACTGGCGTCAAGGCAGGATCAGGCAAGAAAAATTCAGCCAAGAAGCACGTTCCCAATGAGGCTCCTAAAGGGACTCAGGAGTCAGCCAACGCAGGGAAAGACAAAGCTACGGCTGAATCAGAAAAAGGACCAGCAAAGAAATGGAAAAGACGTTTTCCTCGCAAGTCAGAAGAGCAAAAGAAGGTCCTGAGGACAGAGAACAAATGCTTTATATGTGAGCAGCCTGGCCACATTGCTTACAACTGTCCTACAAAGAAAAGGCCAGCTGATTCTGAAGACAAGGAAGACAAGAAAGGAAAGAAGCCCATGGCTGGTCTAGTGCCAGATATGGTGGGCGACAAGCCAAATTCAGATGCAAGTGAGCTTTGCAGAGCATGGGGAAAGGTTAGGGATCAAACAGTGCTTATCTTCTTTGATCCAGGTGCCAAAGCCAACTTTATTTCCCCAGAATTGGCTTCAAAGTTGGGAATCAGACCTGAAGAGATGGAGTATACAGCAGAGGCAGGTTTGGCATGTCCTGGCCATACAGAGGCTGTGACACCCATCATTGGAAAGTTGCGTCTACATATCCAGTCCTATGTAGATGCTGAAGAATTTTACATCATGCCACTGGACGGATGTGATGTGTTGTTAGGTATTCCTTGGTTGTTTCGTGTACAGGGAATCATGGATGCCTACAACAAAAAGATCACTGTACAGAGCAGGGGAAAGACTCACATTCTGGATGTAAAGCTTAAAGGGGAGTCTATTCCTACTGTATCAGCTTCTGCTATTACTTCTGTAATGAAAAAGCATCTTTCTGCGTACTTGGTTTTTGCACGTGAAGTGTCAGATTGTGATGAATCAAATTTATCTGTGCTAGATAAAGAAAGGTCAATGTTTTTACAACAGTATAGTGACTGTTTTTCTGATTCATTACCGTCTCAATTACCGCCAGAGAGACCCGAGGACCATGCGATAGATTTGGTGCCAGGCTGTAGCCCACCAAATAAGCCTCCGTACAGGGTTAGTGCGGCTCAGCAGAAAGAGATAATGGGCCAAGTACAGGAGCTGTTAGAAAAAGGGCTGATTCAGCCCAGTTCATCTCCATTCTGTTCTCCAGTATTGTTGGTGCAGAAAAAAGATGGCTCATGGCGTATGTGCATCGACTACCGTGCACTGAACAAGAATACCATCAAGAATAGGTTCCCTATACCTAGAATTGATGATATTATGGACAAATTAGAAGGAGCAGCTATGTTTAGCAGGATAGATCTAAAGAGTGGGTATCATCAGATCCGCATTAGATCAGAGGATGTGCACAAGACTGCTTTTAGAACAACGTTTGGCCTTTACGAATTTTTAGTGATGCCCTTTGGTCTCACAAATGCTCCTGCTACGTTTAATAGGATGATGGACAGAATTTTCCGTCCGCACCAGCAGTTTGTTGCTACATTCTTTGATGACATGATAGTCTACTCAAAGAATGAAGAGGAGCATAGGCATCACTTGGCCATTGTGTTCAAAGAGCTACGCAGTCATAGGTTGCTCATCAATGCAAAGAAAAGTGAGTTTTTTCTGGAAGAGATTCACTTTCTGGGACACATTGTCTCAAAGGATGGTGTCAGAATGGATCCTGCAAAAGTCGAAGCGATCAAGTCATGGCCAAATTTGAAGACGGTGCATGATGTCCGAAGCTTTTTGGGACTATGCTCCTATTACAGACGGTTTATCCGAAATTTCGCTGAGATTGCTTCACCTTTACATGCTCTTCAAAAGAAGGCAGTCACCTTCAGATGGACACAGAAAGAGATTTCAGCTTTTAATCTCTTAAAGGAAAAGATGACTTCGGATCCAGTCATTGTGTTGCCAGATCTTAGGAAGTCATTTGTGGTCCAGTGTGATGCCTGCGGTAGTAGCATTGGTGCTGTGCTAATGCAAGATGGCAGGGTAGTAGCCTATGAGAGCAGAATTTTGCAAGGGCCAGAGATGACCATGCAGGTCTATGAGAAAGAGTTACTGGCTGTGATTCATGCGCTCTTAAGTTGGAAACACTACCTGCTAGGTGCAGACTTTGTTGTCCAAACGGATCATCAGACCTTGCGATACTTCTTGACACAGACAAAGTTATCTGAGAAGCATATGCGATGGGCAAATATCTTGTCCATGTTCCATTTTCAGATTCTGCATGTAGAAGGCAAGAAGAACATTGTGGCTGATGCCTTGTCAAGAAAGCCACAAATTTCAGCTGTGTCGATTCCTTATCATCATGAACTTGATGATATGAGAGAACAGTATGCAAATGATGAAGATTTTGCAAGGGTCTTCGAGCAACTAATGGATGGACAACGTCATGAACACTATCTTCTTAAAGACGGGTCCATGATGATGCATGGCAGATTGTGTGTCACAAAGCCATTGCGACGCAAAGTTATGGAAGAGAGTCATGTCCCACCGTATGCAGGGCATCGTGGTATCGATGCTACAGTTAAAGCGGTAGAGACATTCTTCTATTGGCCTACATTGAGAAGGGATGTGGATGCCTTTGTGCGAGAATGCCTAATATGCCAAAAGGTCAAGTTTGACAGGCAAAAGGCACCAGGGTTATTGCAACCACTACCTATTCCAGATAAACCATGGGAAAGTATTGCTATGGATTTTATCTTTGATCTTCCAAGAACGCAGACAGGAAATGATGGTATTTGGACCATTATTTGCAGATTCAGCAAACAGGCTCATTTTATTCCTGTCAGGAAGAAGATAAAGCCAGATCAGATGGCACGCTTGTTTATGAGCAATATTTTCAAGTATCATGGCATGCCACAGTCGATTATTAGCGACCGTGATCCACGCATGACTAGTTTGTTCTGGAGAGGCTTGTTTGAGAATATGGGCACCACGCTCAAATTCTCTTCGTCATTTCATCCTCAAACAGATGGGCAGTCAGAAGAGGCAAATTCTACTGTCCTAGATCTGCTGAAGTGCTATGTGTCAGAGCATAAAGGAAGGTGGGAGCAGTATTTGCCATTGGTGGAGTATGCATACAATAATACAGTGCATTCATCAACTGGCAAGGCACCCTTTGAGATAGTTGAAGGTGGCAAGAAAGTTCCTCCCATACTGCATACAAAGGACAAGATATTTGAAGCAGATAAGTATGTTCAGGACATGGATGAAATGTACAAGAAGGTTAAAGTGGCCTTAGAAAGGACTCAGGCAAAGCAAAAGAAAGCAGCTGATCGTCACCGTCGTGAAGTGGTATATTCACTTGGTGATTGGGTGCTTTTACGTTTTGAAAAGGCAAGGTTAAAGAAGATGAAGGGCAAGGAAAGACTGTTTCCAAAGCTCAGCATGCGTTACTATGGGCCTTTTCAGGTATGCGACATAATCAGTGATGTTGCATATAGGCTGAAATTGCCTGACAGTTGGAAGATTCACAATGCGTTTCATGTGAGTCTTCTCAGACCCTATGTGGGTGATGTGCCAGAAGATATGCCAGCTGAAGATCAGCCGGAAGTCGAGGAACTTGACGAGATCTTGCTCCCTGAACAGATTTTGGCACACAAAGAAAGGAAAGTGAAAGGCAAGGTTGCTAGGCGTTACTTGGTAAAGTTTAAAAACTATCCACCAATGGATGCTAAGTGGATGGAAGAAGGTGAACTTGCAGAGTCACCAACTGTGTTATCACTTTACCTGGAAGCCTTCGATTTGCAACCTACCTTGACCCCTTGAGTTTCAAAGCTACATGGATTGTCAGTGTGACAATGGCTTCTGAAACAAATGATGTACATGGTATTTAAAGTGAGCTCAAATCAAATACCTGTTACATGAATGTTAGAGCTGTACAGATTGTCAGTTTGGCAATTGCTCTTATGGAATGTCCAAAAGTTTGGTTAGTGCTATAGAAGTGAGTATTTCTTGTCAGTCTGTCAAGGATACAGTGATTGCTTCTATTAAAGAGTACATGTGTAACTGCATTCTTAAACTGTCGGTTTGGGTATGCTCGAAAGTGTTACGGGATCCAACGTGTACTATAAGACAGTGGCAAAATGTGCAGCTACCATTTTGTCATTGGAAAGTTAGTGACTCAAAGCAATGGCAGAGTGCGAAGCTACCACTATGTCATTGGGACAGGGTTCACACGCAAGCAATACATGAGTCGACGAGGTGTTGAATACACCAGGGTTGACAATGAGCATGTATGTGTCGTATATGTGTCGACATGTGTTGAATACATCAGTGTTGACAGTAAGCATGGACGACATAGATGCAAACGAGGACGTTTGAGATTTCAAGAGGGGGGTATGTCACCAGCGTGTGACTACTATCTATCCTTTTTGTTGATTTCTTTCTTATTATCTATTTACTTTCACTTTTTGGAAACACCCCTCGGGAAATCTAACTGCCCTGCATTGCATAGCTAGTGTGGAACTGTCCAGAGGGAGTCCAGGCCTGAGGGCAAGAGAGCACTAAGGTTGGACAAGGACTATGGTTAGCCAAGTGGGGTCATTGACTAGCCAAAGTGGAATCCTTTGCTACAGAGGTTACATTTCAGTTCTGGATGTGGCCGCAGTGTACAAAGAGGGTCGGATGACCTAGAAAGATACAATGGCAGCATCTCCTAAAATTTAGGGAACTGCTATTTTGGGACCTGAAAATGTCTTCGCGTCATTACGTGCAGTTTGACATGGGGATCATTTTGTTACTCTGTGGCCAAGTCAACAGAGGCTGCAGGTGAGATATTTTTAGACCCGAGGGTCTAAAGCGGGAAAATGCACAAATGAGTGACACTTGGCACTCTGAGGCCAGTTTACTACTTATAGAGAAGGCAAAAACGTGATTTATAGCTGGGAGGCTCATTTTGCAAGTCTCTGTCACAGGTTAAGAGCTATGGAGTGCTTGCTTTCCCTCTTATGCACAGTGCGGTGCCAGGAGTGATGCCCTGCACGCTACGCACTGCCCTCTCTCTCCCCTTTGGCAGTATGTTATGCCCCTCTAGTGGGCTTTTCATTTGACCAATGTACAGTTGTGTGGGTTCATGCGCGATTGCCGAGGCAAGAGCCTCTTGCACAGGTACTGGATTAGCTAGCGGCTAATCCCCCCGCAGGTACAGGTGAATTCGGAGAGGTTTCACGCCAGAAATCTCGTCCGATTCAAAGGGCAAGTAGCCCTACAGGTGCGGGAGCTCGAGGACTTGCTAGGGATGCGACCGGCACGCAGAACGGAGCCCGAAACAGTGAATTACAGCCTGCTGTGTATTTTTGCAGGTTTAGGGTTTTGGCCCTAAACGGACCCTAATACCCCCAGGAGGTTCGGGGACGCAAGGGGACCGCTGTACAGGCGATCTGGCGCATTTTCAGGGCTGAAAACAGAGAATTCAGCGTGCTGCAGATTCTCGCCAGGTTTTGCAAAGTGCCCGTATGCGTCGGGAAAGTCAGTCAATGCGTGGGAATACTGACCGTGAAAGGTTCTAGTACAGTTATGCTGCCGAAATCGGGCTGGAACAGTGGAAATTCAGCCAAGTTTGTGCGGGGCAGCTTGTAGGAACCACAGCGTTTATTCCCTCTTTTGAACAATAAAGAAATACCGAAAGGGGCGCCTAAGTTAGGGGCCAATCTGGTGTCTGTCCACTCATACAGGTGCAATCTAGCAGCCTGTATCCCTCTCCCCTTTGTTGTGTCTTGAAAGTACAGGTAAAATAGACGACTAATAATGGGTGAAAGCTAAATCAAGGTTTAAAGTAAAGTCTACCGCCCTTTTTGGATTGAACAGGCCGGTTTCAATGTATCCTCCGAAAATTCCTTGTGCTACCTTTTCATATGGAGTGAGCTTAGGTTTAGCAATTGTGTTAGCCTTACCCTTAGGTTCATTGAAAGAGTTCTTTTCAGAGACACTATTGGAAGATTGGTTAGAAGAGTTACTGTTCTTACCATTCTTACCTTGCTTGCCGTTCGGAGGGTTCTGAGATGTCTGAGAGGTACTTGTTGAAGTCTTGTTTTCCTTAGGCTTTCCCTCGTTGTGCTTCATCTCCTGTGCGAGAGCAATCGCTACCGCCTTGTTGAGATTGATTGGATCGAGCACCTCGACATCGTACTCGATATACTCGTCCAATTCATGAAAGAATGCCTCCTTGCGCTCCGCATCCGATTTGCGTAATTGAGTGCCGAGCTGCAAAACACGATCAGAGAAAGACATAACTTGCATACCATTTTGCTTGAGACTGCGCCAATCGTCCTTCAATCGTGCGAAATACTGAGGTGGCATAACCGCGCCTTGAGCTTGTCTTGGAAATCGGCCCAATTGAAGGAAAGGGGCGTGAATTCGTCGGCTTCCTCTAGGTGTCGGCTAACTGTGCCTCTTGCAATGCGTGGTACCAATTGATGGCATCACTGGCAAGGTACATGGCCGCCGCCAAAACCTTGCTATTTCCTTTCTTCTTAGTTGTCGCAAAATAAGCATTAAATTGATGCAACAAGAAGGAATAACCGTGGCATCCATCTTACCATCATACTTTCTGAATTGGATCTTCTTTGTGACTGGATTGTTGGAGTCCGAATCTCGGCTTGCGCCACTTGATGAACTACCAACATCTTTGGCTGGCTCGGACTTCGAGGCGAGAACATGTCGGACCAATTCTTGCATGCGTCGTTCACTCTGTGCCGCACGCTATGCCTGTCTTTCTTCGGCTGCCAAAGGATTCGCTTCTTGTTGTGCGATCATGTCCAATATTGTCTTGACCAAAGCCTTTATAGGATTTGGTACAATCCGTGGCGTAGATGGGGAAGGGGGAGGGTTGGGAAAACCTCATGGTGGGGAAAACTCTTCTTCGCCACTCCCATGCTTACCACCTCCATGCCAAGTATCCATTCCGCTTCGGGTGATGACAATACACTGTGATCTTGGTTATTAAGTTCTCGAGGAACTTGGGTTCTTGTGGGTCTTGGGTTCTTGGGTTCTTGAGGGTCTTGAGGTTCTTGAGGTTCTTCTTTCGCTTGCAATCTGTGTTAGAGAAAGATCTTCTCTTCACCCGAGGTTGCTCTTTTCCGCGGGCGCACTCCTTGGTGGCCTTGCGCTCACACCAAGGTTGCTTTTCCCACCTCACGTCGATTGGCCGGCCGCTAAGTGCACGGTCCGCTCTCAATGAGTGAAAAGAGGAACAAGGGGAGGCTGGACAAGCCCTTCTTTCTTGGGATTCCTGTTACTTCAAAAACAAGAATCGACACGCCCAAGAGGACTTGGGTTACGTGCGACCGCAACAACCAATTTTTTTGTGTGGTTCTTCTGGTTCTTTCCTTGAATGACACAGAACATTGCCAAAGCTCTGATACCAATGTTAGGTGCAGCGGAATGAATGTTGAACTTTGCTCAAGATGGCTCCGAACTATGCTCAAGGTTCCTTTTACTTATGGAAGGGAGAGCCTTCCGTTCTTAATGTGAGAGTGCAATGGACACAAACAAAGTGAATGGACGCTGTGCGTGAAGGTGCATGAAACTGAGAGATAGAGAGAGAAGAGAATACGACACCGGAATGTTGTCAAACCCTCCTCCAAGGGCCCCATTCTCGATGGCGAGAGTGGTCTACTATTGATTGCACAATCTGATACAAGATGCTGATGCAAATCTAAGTGCTGTGATGTCGATGTCGACGGTGGACGACGAGGACGAGGCTAATATTGAAAACTCAGTGCTGGAACTGGTTCTTGTCGGACTGTTCTTTCTTGCTTGGAATCACTGGATCTGCTGCCCTTCTATCTGCTGAATTTGCTGGTCCTTCTAGCCAAAAACGCTAGATGTCCATGGCTGGAAAACGCTGGTATCGGCTGTCCTTTGAAACGCTGTATTGTTGGCTGTGTTGCTGCTGCAAATTGCCAAGGCAAGGGCTGAAAAAAACGCTAGTTGCAGGGCTGCTGATCGCCGGTATTCGTTGCTGAAAAACGCAAGTTGCAGAGGCTAGGAAACGCTAGATAAGGTTGTCTATAAGCGCTGCTATGCTGGTCCTGAAATGCTGATTAGGGTTGTCCAAAAACGCTAGAGGTAGGGCTGAATCTGTGATGGGAAACATTGCTGAAAATCGCCAGGGCAGGGCTGAAGTTGCTGGCTTTTCCTTGCTGAAAACGCCAGGTTTGAATGGCAGGGTTGTTCTTGCTGAGAAGGTTCTCCAGAGGGTTGCTGCACTGAGTGCCTTATGCTCTCCTTCTTCTTCTGCCAAATAGTGCTAGCCCTAGGTTGCTTATATTTTATCTTAGCAAAATTGCCCTACCTAGTTCCCACAAAAGTCAGTGAATAAAAAATGTCAAAAATAGGGAAAATAGGTTTAATGCACTGAAAAATTTCCCTGATGGATTTTGATGCGAATGTTGATGATCACGTTGTGTGCAACCGGAGGATATGCATCTAATCTAAGTGACTGGTCATGCACGGTCTGCGAACAGACTCACAAAAGTGCCAGATCACTTCCTATTCTAGACTGACTTGACTGAACTGAACCTTGGTCATGCTGTAGCTTGTCCACGGACACATAACGTTGGATGTGTCATGTGACATCGCCTCCTTTTCAAAGTGAGGTACTGGTACCGAACTGTATGGTGTCGAGGGAGATTGCCAATAGCATTCGGAATCCTGGAAAAGACTCTTCGTTGGCCCACCTTGATGCGTGGGTCATGCGATACTTGAAATTCATAAAGGTTTGCAACGCTTGCTTCTTTGGGCCGCGCCGAAAGCGACACAAAATCATCTATAGCTCCTTCAATGCTTCAACTTTGTCTATGGACGTAGGTCCACCTTCTTCAAGAATCTTTAAGGCTGAAAATTCCTGAAACCACTTCCAACAGAAAAACATGAACATATCTATTCCATGAAAAGTGAGTGGAAAAAATCGCGTCTGTCGAACAAATTGTGCATGCAATGTAGATGAACATAGAGACGGAGTGCCAAACCGTTCATTAAACACACGCAAACAATGGGATCGAATCTTGACTTTCTGATCTAAATCAATCAACTGTGGCAAATCACAATGGACATGCCCATACTTGGTGCTCATACTTTCTTGTGCTCTTTCTACAATTGTGTCGTGCCAAGGAAGAGACCTTGAATGTGACTTCTTTGAATGCATACTTTTCAGCTTTTCATGAGAAATCCGCATACATTCGTGCTCATTTTGAGTGAAACGTGCTCAACGTACAATATGTCATGCCTAGGAAAAAGGATCACATAAAGACGCTGACTAAAATACAGGAAACGATCACAAATGAAACACTTGATCAATGCATGCTGACTAATCATGCGAACACATAATACTTCCTGTGAGGGTTCTTTGGACCTAGGCTCGAGAGCCAAGATCGGTTCTTCGTGTTTGATCGAATCTTTCTGTGGGGGTTTTGTGGACCTCGACTGGAGAGCCAAGATCGGTTCTTCGTGATTTATCGAATCTGCAATGAGGTTAGCTTCACTAGAGAAAGTATCTACTAACCCATCATCCTTGGAAACAATCGCGTCTTGATCACACAAATCATCATGCTTGTGAGAAATAACATCTTGATCATGTAAATCATCATGCTTGTCATTGTCATATAAATCATCATGCGTATCATTATCAATCAATTCATCATGCTTATCATCATGCAAATCCTGTGTGTCATGCTTTGGAGAAGACGAGACTGAGAGAGTCTCCGTCTCCTGAATCCTTTCAATCTTCGCCTGCACATTAGAAATGAGAGATGAAGAATGAACAACTTGTTCTTCACAAATGACAATGGGAGAGTCACTTTTGGAATTGAAAGTGAACGTACTTTCCGACCAATCAATGAGTGGGTTATGCTCACAAAACCATCGAATGCCCAAAATCATATCACATCTTGAGAGAGGAGAGACGAAAAATTTTCTATGGAAAGCAGCTTGTTAAACCGTAAACAACACATTAAAGCACTCCTTCGTAATGAGAGAATCCATACCGAAAGCGAAGCCAGAGACCTCAAGAGGAGATTTCTGACTAACCTCTAGGTGGGCTCTCTCAACAAGAGAGGGACTAATCACATCATGCATATTGCCTGGGTCAAACAATATGGCAAAACGCTGCCCCGTCATATGACCATAACATTTAATGAGAGACCCATGAATGGGAGGATCGTGAGAAACTTGGGTCACACTCGTGTTGTCATTTATTGCATTGACAGAGGAAGTGCATTCTGTGGATTCTTTAGATTCATTAGAGTCAAGCTTAGGACACGTTCTTTTTATGTGACCCTTAATGTGACAATGAAAAAAACAACCTTCCTTAGAATAAGTGCTGTGCTCTTCCGACGTGATGTATCCTTTGACAATTTCTGGTGCTACCTTTTCATCTGGAGTGAGCTTGTCTTGGAAATCGGCCCAATTGAAGGAAAGGGGCGTGAATTCGTCGGCTTCCTCTAGGTGCGCGGCTAACTGTGCCTCTTGCCATGCGTGGTACCAATTGATGGCATCACTGGCAAGGTACATGGCTGCCGTCAAAACCTTGCTATTTGCTTTCTTCTTAGTTGTCGCAAAATAAGCATTAAATTGATGCAACCAAGAACGAATAACCGTGGCATCCATCTTACCATCATACTTTCTGAATTGGATCTTCTTTGTGACTGGATTGTTGGAGTCCAAATCTTGGCTTGCGTCACTTGATGAACTACCAACATCTTTGGTTGGCTCGGACTTCGAGGCGAGAACATGTCGGACCAATTCTTGCATGCGTCGTTCACTTTGTGCTGCACGCTTTGCTTGTCTTTCTTCGGCCGCCAAACGATTCGCTTCTTGTTGTGCGATCATGTCTAGCATTGTCTTGACCAAAGCCTCCATAGGATTTGGTACGATCCGTGGTGTAGATGGGGAAGGGGGAGGGTTGGGAAAACCTCCTGGTGGGGAAAACTCTTCTTCGCCACTCCCATGCTCACCACCTCCATGCGAAGTATCCATTCCGCTTCGGGTGATGACCATACACTGTGATCTTGGTTATTAAGTTCTCGAGGAACTTGGGTTCTTGTGGGTCTTGGGTTCTTGAGGGTCTTGAGGGTCTTGAGGTTCTTCTTTCGCTTGCAATCTGTGTTAGAGAAGGATCTTCTCTTCACCCGAGTTTTGCTCTTTTCCGCGGATGCACCCCTTGGCGGCCTTGCGCTCACACCAAGGTTGCTTTTTCCCTCCTCACGTCGATTGGCCGGCTGCTAAGTGCACGGTCCGCTCTCAATGAGTGAAAAGAAGCACAAGGGGAGGCTGGATAAGCCCTTCTTTCTTGGGATTCCTGTCACTCTTCAAAAACACGATTAGGAATCGACACGCCCAAAAGGACTTGGGTTACATGCGACCGCAAGCAGCAAAATTTTTTTTGTGGTTCTTCTGGTTCTTTCCTTGAGTGATACAAAACATTGCCAAAGCTCTGTTACTATCATGAGGACGTGGCAGTTATTAACCATGTCACAGAGATGTGGCAACTGCTAACCTTGGTTGTTGGTTTCTTTCCAATGGGGTTTATTTTATTTGTTTTGAGACCCTCTTTTTTAAGTAGCAAACGGTCGGACATTGTATGGCCAATGTGAACGATAGATTCACCCGCAGATGGGAAGTGGTCGGCACTGGAATTCGTATGGTAAGAGGATGTCTAGGCTCAGAGCAAGATCATATAGGTCCCCCCGTCGCACTTAGCAAGTTGGTGGATACTAGGAAGTGAACTCAATTAAGGCGTAAAGTCAAGGTGGGACTACCAACAAAAAGTATCCGACATTTGGGCCACATTGCACTTTTGGATGCGGTCCCAATGAGGATAGATGGTCAGAAGACCGGTGGGAGGTCAACGGAAGCATCTCCTAAAATTTAGGGAACTGCTATTTTGGGCCGTGAAATGTGTTCGTGTCATTACCTCCGGTATGACTAGGGGAACATTTTATAACTTTGCCGCGAAGTCAACTGACGCGTTGGTTGGGATATTTTGAAGCGGCGAACCCGAATCGGGAAAATGCTTGAAAATGCGCCAAGTGTCAGTTTTCCATGCACTTGCCTCTTCTAGAAAAATGGGCGCTGAATTTTTAAGCTGGGATGAGCCTCCTTTTGCATTGGTCACAGGTTAAGAGCTATGGAGTGCTTCCTTTCCCTCTCATGTACAGTGTGGTGCTAGGAGTGATGCCCTGCACACTACACACTGCTCTCTCTCTCCCCTACGTGCAGTTATGTGATGCCCCACAAGAGGGCTACTCATTTGATTGATGTGCAGTTGTGTGGGTTCACGCTTTTGTGCTGAGGCAAGAGCCTCCTTGAGCAGGAACAGGGGTAGCTAACTGTTGCTCCAAAGCAGGCACTGGTGAGGGTCATAACCTCACCGTACAGGTGCAAAATCAGCGCTGTGTATGTGCTGTAATTTCACTGTTTTTCAGCCATACGGACGCTAGGACCATTGGGAATCGTGCCCCACTGGCAGAGGACAGTTAGGGGACTGTTTGGGGCTGAAAACAGGGCAAAAACCAGTAAATACAGCTTGCTGAATTTACTGTTTTTGGGCAGGAAACAGAGGGTATACGCCAGTGCAAGCGAGTTCTAGCAAGGGAATTGGTTTCGCGCAAGTTTTGGGGTTGTTATGTTGCCGAAATTTGGCCAAAGCAAATGGTATCTAGGTGGATACACGTGAAGGATTCCCAGGACCTTACCTTGTAATTTACCCTCCTAAAGAATAAAGAAATACCGAAAGGGGCGCCAATTTTGGGGCCTACAGGTTGTCGGTGTCTGCTCGGGGCATTCTAGCTTCCGAGCCGTGTGTGTATTCAAGTGTTAAGTCCCGTCGCAGGTTCTCTTTGCAACGTGCTCTGTGTGTGTGTGACTAAAGTAAAGTAAAGAATTTCGGGTGAAAGCCAACGCCTACCGCCCTACGGGCCGGTTTCAGTTACCAATGTTAGGTGCAGCGGAATGAATGTTGAACTTTGCTTAAGATGAGTGCTCCGAACTATGCTCAAGGTTCCTTTTACTTATGGAAGGGAGAGCCTTCCGTTCTTAATGCGGGAGTGCAATGGACACAAACAAAGTGAATGGACACTGTGCGTGAAGGTGCATGAGACTGAGAGATAAGGAGAGAAGAGAATACGACACCGGAATGTTGTCAAACCCTCCTCCAAGGGCCCCACTCTCGATGGCGAGAGTGGTCTACTATTTATTGCACAATCTGATACAAGATGCTGATGCAAATCTAAATGCTGTGATGTGGATGTCGACGGTGTAGACGACGAGGACGAGGCTAATGCTGAAAACTGAGTGTTGGAACTGGTTCATGTAGGACTGTTCTTTCTTGCTTGGAATCACTGGATCTGCTGCCCTCCTATCTGCTGAATTTGCTGGTCCTTCTAGCCAAAAACGCTAGATGTCAATGGCTGGAAAACGCTGGTATCGGCTGTCCTTTGAAACGTTGTATTGTTGGCTGTGTTGCTGCTGCAAATCGCCAATGCAAGGGCTGAAAAAAACGCTAGTTGCAGGGCTGCTGATTGCTTGTGTTTGTTACTGAAAAACGCAAGTTGGAGAGGCTAGGAAATGCTAGATAAGGCTGTCTATAGGTGCTGCTATGCTGGTCCTGAAATGCTGATTAGGGTTGTCCAAAAACGCCAAAGGCAGGGCTGAATCTGTGATAGGAAACACTGCTGATAATCGCCAGGGCAGGGCTGAAGTTGCTGGCTTTTCCTTGCTGAAAACGCCAGGTTTGAATGGCTGAAAACGCTGGCTTTTTAGGGCTGAAAACGCCTGGCTATGGGGGGTTTGTTCTGGTTCTCCAAGGGCCTGCTGCACTGAGTGCGTGATGCTCTCCTTCTTCTTCTTCCAGATAGTGCTAGCCCTAGGTTGCTTATATATTATCTTAGCAAAATTCCCCTACCTAGTTCCCAACAAAAGTCACTTAATAAGTGAAAAATGTCAAAAATAGTGAAAATAAGTTTAATGCATTGGAAAATTCCCCTGATGGATTCTGATGGGAATGCTGATGATCATGCTGTGTGCAACCGGAGGATATGCATGTAATCTAAGTGATTGATCATGCACGGTCTCTGTGAACAGAGTCACAAAAGTGCCAGATCACTTCCTATTTTAGACTGACTTGACTGAACCGAACCCTGGTCATGCTGTACCTTGTCCACGGACACATAGGGTTGGATGTGTCACATGACATTCAAGCACTTCAATAACTATTGAATCGAAAGAGATGTACGACACACGAGGCACGGAGTGATGGAGCTCTACCCTAAGAGAGCACTAGCCCCAAACCCTAATGCTCCTTTCGGTATTTCTTTATATTGCTTCAGCCTTCAACACTTTACAAGAGGTGGCTCGACTCTGCTCTGCTTTGCTCCTGCGCCCACGAAGATGCCAGAGAGAGAGCCCACCTCTGGTATATAAAAGCCCTAGGCCCAAAAGCTGTACATGAAAAGCATCAAAGTGAAAGCATATGATCCAAAAGCATCTGGCCTAAAAGCTGCCATCGTAAAACCAATCCATCCGAACGCCTGCCACGTTACTAGCCTGGAAGCATCTCTCCTTGCATGACCATTGGCATGCATCATTTATTCATGCACTTGTGACATGAGATGATTCATGCCAAGTAAGAAGCGACATTTGGGGTCATCATCATTGACTAGAGAGAGAAACTTGTTCCACCACTCTCGCATAGGGCATATTCAAATCATAGAATGTTCATCTTGTGTGAGCATGTCTTTCTTGGCAAACAAAGTCTGCCATCGTGCCAAAATTGGCATCAAGTATTTTCACCCCGTAAGCATTAATGACGGCTTGCAAAATCATAGGCAGATAAAATTCTAGCCATAGCATTCTTTGAACGTATGTTCAAACTTGGTGCGGATTGTTTTGTATTGTAAGGAGAAAAATTCGGAAAGTTTTTGTTCTATTCTCCCCAAAATTACTAAGGTTGTTCTTTCTGTGTAAGGTGCAGCGAACTAAATGTTGAACTTTGCTCAAGATGAGTGCTTTGAATTGTGCTCAAGGTTCCTTTTATTCTTATGGAAGGGAGAGCCTTCCGTTCTTAATGAGAGAGTGCAGTGGATAGAAACAAAGTGAATGGACACTGTGCGTGAAAGTGTATGAGACTGAGAGATAGAGAGAGAAGAGACTACGACACCAGAGACGTTGTAAAACCCTCCTCTAAAGGCCCCACTCTCTATGACGAGAGCGGTCTACTTATGATTGCACAAATCTCTACAATGCTTGGACTTGCCGACGATGTCGACGACGATGAGGACCACGACGAGACGGGCTGAAATCTGAAAACACTAAGGGCTGAAATCTGCAAATCTTTATCTGCTGAATTCTGACTCTGTGTCATTGACGATGTCGATGACGACGATGCGACGACGACGCGCTGAAAACGCAGATGCTGAAATCTGCGTTCTCCGGGCTGAAACTGGAAACTTCGATGAATCTCACCGTGCGGCGAGGAACTGCGGCGGGAAGGTGAGATCTGCGAGATTCGGGACTTCTTCTGCGAGTGCTAAAGGCTAAAAACTGAAAACGTTGGGGTTTCTTGATGTTCTGTCACGGTGAAACTGCAAAAGGCTATGCTGATGCAAAAATGCTAGGGCTGAAATTGGTCCTGCTCTGCTGAAAAACGCCAAGCCTTAAAGCTGAAAAACGCTGATCTGCAATGCTCCAAACGTTGAGGTTCTTTGATCTTGGTTCTTGTTGAGAAGATGCTCCAGAGGGCTTGCTACACAGGGTGCCTGTGCTCTCCTTCCTGCTTCTGCCAGATAGTGCTAGCCTTAGGTTGCTTATATATTAGGGAAAATTACCAAAATACCCCTCTAATTTGTGGAAATTCCCAAAATACCCTTCAAATTTCAAAAATTCCCAGTATACCTCTCATATTTTGTCAAAAATTCCCAAAATGCCCTTCAAATTTTCCAAAATCCCCAAAATACCCCTGGTTGTGAGAGTAAATTTATCCAAAAATTTTAAAAAATTGTAGCTTTTCATAAGAAGAGCGATTGTCTATGAATGCAAAATACTAAAACTAGAATTTGACCTGGTAATGTAGGCTTTGGAGATGAATTTCTTCATTATTTTTAGATATAATTGTCTTTTTTTGGGAGGTAATTTGTGACAAATTACATGCTAAGCACTAAAAAACAGATATACATTGTCAAAAAAGAATAAAGATTAGGAAATTGTGAACAATCCAGCTAAAATAGATACAAGGGTATTTTGGGAATTTTTGAAATTTGAGGGGTATTTTGGGAATTTCCACAAATTAGAGGGGTATTTTTCCTATATATTATCTTAGCAAAATTGCCCTACCTAGTTCCCAACAAAAGTCACTTAATAAATAAGTGAAAAATGTCAAAAATAGGTTTAATGCACTGGAAAATTCCCCAAATGGATTCTGATGGGAATGCTTATGATCATGCTGTATGCAACCGGAGGATATGCATCTAATCTAAGTGTCTGGACATGCACACAGACTCACAAAAGTGCCAGATCACTTCCTATTCTAGACTGACTTGACTGGATTGAACCCTAGTCTTGCTGTAGCTTGTCCACGTACACATAGGATTGGATGTGTCCTTTGACATCATCCCCTCCTTTTCAAAGTGAGGTATTGGTACCGAACTGTATGGCGTCGAGGGAGATCGCCAATAGGGTTTGGAATCCTGTGAAGGACTCTGCGCCGGCCCACTCTAATGCGTGGGTCATGCGATACTTGAACTTCAAAAAGGTCTGCAACGTTTGCTTCTTTGGGCTGCGTCGAAAGCGACACAGTCTTCTATGGCTCCTTTGATGCTTCAACTTTGGCTATGGACGTAGGTCCATATTCTTCAAGAATCTCCGAGGCTGAAAATTCCTGAAACCACTTCCAACACAAAAACATGAACATACCCATTCCATGTAAAGTGACTGGAAAAATTCTTGTCTTCTTTAAAGACTGTGCATGCAATGTAGATGAACAAATAGACGGAGTGCCAACCCGTTCATCAAACACACGCAAACAATGGGGTCGAATCTTGTCTTTCTGATCTAAATCAATTAACTGTGGCAATTCACAACGGAAATGCTCATGCTTGGTGCCCATACTTTCTTGTGCTCTTCCTACAACTGTGTTGTGCCAAGGAAGAGACATAGAATGTAACTTCCTTGAATGCAAACAGTTCATCTTTTCATGAGAAATCCGCATACGTCTGTGCTCATTCATGAGTGAAACGTGCTCAACGTACAATATGTCATGCCTAGGCAAGGGATCACATATAGACGCTGACGAAACTACAGGAAACGATCACGAATGGAATACTCAAACAATGCGTGTTGGTGAATCATTCGAAGAATCGAACACATAGTACCTCCTGTGAGGATTCTTTGGACCTAGGCTCGAGAGCCAAGATCGGTTTCTCATGATTGATCGAATCTTCCTGTGGGGGTTCTGTGGGCCTCGACTTGAGAGCCAAGATCGGTTCTTCTTGATTGATAGAATTTGCAATGAGGTTAGCTTCACTAGAGAAAGTATCAACTAACACATCATCCTTGTGAACAATCACATCATCTTCATGCAAATCATCATGCTTCGCGTTCTAACTTGCTCTCCATAAACATCTGCTCCAACTCCTCTATAGGAGTTAGTGCAATCCTTGGTGTAGGTGGGGAAGAGGGAGGGTCAGAAAAACCTCCTTCTTCGCCTCTCTCATGCTCATCACCTCTAAGCGAAGCATCCATTCCGCTTCGAGTGATGACCATTCACTAAAGTCGTGGGTTCTTGTGGTCTTGGGTTCTTATGTTCACGAGGAACTTGGGTTCTTGGGAGTCTTGGTTCTTGGGGTTCTTGAGTTCTTGAGGTTCTTCTTTAGCTTGCAATCTGTGTTAGAGAAGGATCTTCTCTTCACCCGAGTTCTGCTCTTTTCCGCGGGCGCACCCCTTGGGGGCCTTGCGCTCACACCAAGGTTGCTTTTTCCCACCTCACGTCGATTGGCCGGCCGCTAAGTGCACGGTCCGCTCTCAATGAGTGAAAAGCAACACAAGGGGAGGCTGGACAAGCCCTTCTTTCTTGGGATTCCTGTCACTCTTCAAAAACACGATTAGGAATCGACACGTCCAAGTGAACTTGAGTATGTGCGACCTCAACAAGCAAAAAACATCCAGTGGTTCTTGTGGTTCTTTCCTTGAGTGATACAGAACACTGCCAAAGCTCTGATACCAATGTAAGGTGCAACGAAATGAATGTTGAACTTTGCTCAAGATGAGTGCTCCGAACTGTGCTCAAGGTTCCTTTTATTCTTATGGAAGGGAGAGCCTTCCGTTCTTAATGAGAGAGTGCAGTGGACACAAACAAAGTGAATGAACACTGTGCGTGAAAGTGTATGAGACTGAGAGATAGAGAGAGAAGAGAATACGACACCAGAGACGTTGTAAAACCCTCCTCCGAAGGCCCCACTCTCTATGGCGAGAGCGGTCTACTTATGATTGCACAAATCTCTACAATGCTTGGACTTGCCGACGTTGTTGACGATGATGAGGACGACAACGAGACGGGCTGAAATCTGAAAACGCTAAGGGCTGAAATCTGCAAATCTTTCTCTGCTGAATTCTGACTCTGTGTCACTAACGATGTCGATGACGACGATGCGACAACGACGCGCTGAAAACGCAGATGCTGAAATCTGCGTTTTCCGAGCTGAAACTGCAAACTTCGATGGATCCCACCGTGCGGCGAGGAACTGCTGCGGGAAGGTGAGATCTGCGAGGTTCGGGACTTCTTCTACGAGTGCTAAAGGCTAAAAACTGAAAACGCTGGGGTTTCTTGATGTTCCGTCACGGTGAAATTGCAAAACGCTATGCTGATGCAGAAACACTAGGGCTGAAATTGTTCTTGCTGCTGAAAAACGCCAAGCCTTAAAGCTGAAAAACGCTGATCTGCAATGCTCCAAACGCTGAGGTTCTTTGATCTTGGTTCTTGTTGAGAAGATGCTCCAGAGTGCCTGTTGCACGGGGTGCCTGTGCTCTCCTTCCTGCTTTTGCCAGATAGTACTAGTCTTAGGTTGCTTATATATTATCTTAGCAAAATTGCCCTACCTAGTTCCCAACAAAAGTCACTTAATAAATAAGTGAAAAATGTCAAAAATAGGGAAAATGGGTTTAATGCACTGGAAAATTCCCATGATGGATTGTGATGGGAATGCTTATGATCATGCTGTGTGCAACCGGAGGATATGCATTTAATTTAAGTGTCTGGACATGCACGGTCTGCGAACAGACTCACAAAAGTGCCAGATCACTTCCTATTCTAGACTGACTTGACTGGACTGAACCCTGGTCTTGCTGTAGCTTGTCCACGTACACATAGGGTTGGATGTGTCACGTGACATTATGTCTGGTAACGGTTTGATTGCTCATTCACCGATGAACATAATAGTTCATGCTCAGTCTATTAGTATGCAAAATATTACTTGACGTGCTTATGGAGAAGCTATGATGCAACCATAACTTGCTACTTTAGTGGTCAAACCACAAAGTTTACTGAATGATCATAAAATGACTATGAAGAATTGCTTCTTAGTAGAGAAGCTTAGAGCTACCGAGCACATCTCAAATAGAGATTCTTGTGTCGGAATACCATTGCAAAAAGGCGTGCAAGAGAGTATCACAAATTCCATTCCACTTCTTGAAAAGGTAAGTTGCCACATCTCATTCTATTGAGTAGAATTTTTTTTGATTGTTATTCGACTCACTTTGGTAACAAGGTTTGCATCTTCATGCGTACCCAAAGGTGTACATAATACTCATGCTGTGTTAGAGCTTTGGTGAACTCGGGAGATTTCCCTCCCTTCTTAAGCTTCTTAAAGCAAACACGCTCAACCGGACGATCTCTCGACTCGGTACTAGAGCAAACCGGCTCATCAAGTAATCTCGAATCTCGATCTTGAAATTTCGCGAGTATAAGCTGTAACTGGCTCTTGCTCCTTCCCTCATAAAGAGAGAGCGTTCATGTACTTGTGCTAAAATCACTACCATATCTACCTTGAACGGGTAGGAGATGTTGGCATAGAAGGTACTCAAGCTTAGTGAAAGCTTTTCATTGCTTGAAATCTTGGAATGGTTCCTTCGTATTGTCCTACCTGTATTAGTAGGTAATATGTTGGAGAACTACCGGTGGATAGTGATCAATTCGTGACCTTTCGGATGGTTGAGCAAATGAGTTCGTCACATTTGTCCAATTTAAATCTTTACTCATAAACACTTGAGAGTGATCGGTCCTGGTTAGACATATCCATACCTCGTGCGAAAGAGAAAATAAGCAAAACGTACTTTACGATTTCCTCAAAGATGTAACAACTTCATCTTTTCTTCATCAGAGAGGTTCAAGAATGGAGCCACCTTGGAAAGAGTGAACCAATACCTGTTCATGTAATCCGTGACTCGCTCGTACTCCTCTTGGAAAAACCAATCCCAATCTTCTCTGATGCCTTCCTCAAAGTGTAGAGGAAAAAATTTACTGGAAAACTCAAGCTTAAATTGAATTTAGGTCTTTTCTTGAGTTCCTTGTAAAGCTTTGGTATATCACCAAGTGTGGAGGAAAAAATTTCTCAGAAAACTCAGCCTTGAATTGAATTAAGGTCTTTACTTGTGCAATGTGTTCCTTGTAAAGCTTTGATATATCACTAAGTACTCATAATCCCCTTGAGGTGCTTGCTCACATGCCTCATCGTCGACTCCAATGAGAAATTGCCGTTGGCAAAGGCAACTTCAAACCGTTGAATGGAAAAGAGGTCGCTTTTGGGACATCTCCTCTTCCGTCAAAAGTATCAAACATGACTGGAGTGCTCTCAAGTCTAGAGACCTGCTTGAAATCCTTCCCGAATTGGCGGGATATCTTGGCTATTGTCGTGGACTTGATGTTCTTGGGTATTCTGAAAGAGGAGTGAGGTGGAACTGTAGATGATAGAAAAGGTTCTTCCAGACTTCGCTGAATGCAAACAAAAGAATTGGGCTCACTTCTGGGTTCTGAAGCATCTTGAGCATTTCGCTCCTCGGATTCTCTAGGTTTTTGAGCATCATGCTCTCGTTGCCTTCTCGGAGAATCTTATGTGTTGTCGACATCCTGCAGAGAGAGAAAATTTTTTCCAACTCTGCGAGCAGATCTTGAAGTTTCACCTGCTTGCTTCTCTCTTGACTTGTCATGGATTCTTCCCATATCTTCCCAAAGTCGTCCTTGAGACCATGTTGTGAAACCATTGTTACAAATGGGAGCGCATAACAATATCAAAAATACTATGATAACTGGACTTTATCATTTAGACTGAAGCCAATTGATCTATCTATATATATATATATATATATATATATATATATATATATATATATATATATATATATATATATAGAGAGAGAGAGAGAGAGAGAGAGAGAGAGAGAGAGAGAGAGAGAGAGAGAGAGAGAGAGAGAGAGAGAGAGAGAGAGAGAGAGAGATGCCCGGACCGCATCTTTATTGGAAAACTCAAGCTTAAATTGATGCCGATGCCCGGACCGCATCTTTTCTACGAGGGCTCAGACAGAGATCCAGCCCTTATGCTTACCTCAATTGGTTACCGGCGAGGGACTTTGGCTATGCTACCACAGATTGCTTGGCAGGGGGATCCTCAGACACGTGATGAAGTTTTCTCAGTCATCACTAGCATTACACTATGGAATGTTTGGAGAGCTCGTTGTCTTCACATTCTCAGTGCGGCTCCACAGCTCCTCCAGGATACCGTCACTGCCATTTGGCTGGACATCATTCACACACTGATTTGGCAGTGGGATTCTTCCTCAGGTACATCTCGAGCAGCCGAGGCTCGTCGATTTGCCTTCCTTCGGCGTTGGGCCCGATTCCCACTCTTCTTCACACTTACAGGTGGCTAGATTACATGGCATTATGCCCCTCCTTGGTGGTTTCTGCTCCACTCATCTTTTTGACATTTTTCGGTGTTTGAGCCCTCGTAGAAAAGATGCGGTCCGGGCATCGGCATCGGCATCAGAGCGCCTTTAACCTGTAGAGGCTCATGCCTTCCTTTGCTCCTACTCCCTCAAGAAGAGGAAGTGCACATGCAAACAAACACTTAGAGATCAAAACATGGAAAACTTTACCTATGAAGTCGGAACGCAACTCAGTCCTCAAAAAGCAATTCCCGGGAGAAGATCTCTACGTAGAGAACCCTCTCTTCCAATCCTAGGACCTACACATAGAAGAGGTGTGTTCTCGGGTTCCTTCTTGTGCATCAGCCCTGTCTACGACGTTCGTAGGTTGAAAACAGAGAAAAACAACAACTTGGTGCGATGGAAACAATCTGCGTAGGCACCTCCCATCGCAATCTCCGTAGGCACCTCTTTGCGATGGTTCTCACCTACTTGGTCCTGGAGTCATTGGGGGCGTCCTCTTGGCGGCTGAAATCTGCAGCAGTTTGGGGGTAACACTGGCACCTTGCTTTTCCTACCCCTGCAATTTCTTGGTCTTGGCTGAAATCTGCAGCAGCATGGCTGAACTCTGGGATTGACTTTTCTCGTGCTTGAGAGTGTGAGAGACCGCTTTTATAGCTTCTGTCAGCAGGCATGAATAGAGGGTCTCTTACGGCAAGAATAGGGCAGAAGAGAGAGAGAGAGAGAGAGAGAGAGAGAGAGAGAGAGAGAGAGAGAGAGAGAGAGTAATCTTGGCTGCCTACTTATTAAGTGGGCGGCCAGACACATGAAGAAATGGTATGAACCTACCAAAAACTCTGTAAAACCTTATAAGCTGAAAGCAATGCTTACATAATCTGTCCCTGGATGCAGTCTCATGCACAAAAGCAATGTGACCACAGACTCCTTTACGGGAAAGCATCTGCTTGCTCGAAAAGCAAGTGCATTTCTTCAAAGTTTCCTTTGAACCCATCTTCATTCAAGTGCTTGCTTATTTCTTGTGCACAATTCTAACTCAATTGGAAATACCTCCCGACTATGAAATATTTACTTTCCGACGCTCCCGATACCCCACCATGTGATGCATCAGGAACACCATCACCTAGTCCTTTCTTACCGAACTTACGATACAATCTCCTTCACGATGCTCTATGTTGCCAAATTGGCTTTATTTGACAGAAAAATAATTCTAAATGAATTATTGGATTTATAAATGAGAGGGTTTTCTCGCTTGGAACACCAAGGAAAAATAATTCTAAATGAATTATTGGAATTTTAAGTGAGAGGGTTTTTCTCACTGGAGACATCCGAGTACAGAATATTCCTAGTGCGTCATTCAGACTAATGACAGGAGCACTATGAAAGGGAATATCTGTAAAGCCACCAGGAACGGGTACTTCTGATGCGTCACATCGGATGGGTGACAGGGCGCATCGGAAAGAAGTATCCGACCATCCGGGAACGGACATCTCTGATGTGTCATAGGATGGGTGACATAGAGCATCGTGAAGGAGATTGTACCGTAAGTTCGGTAGGAAAGGACTAGGTGATGGGTATTCCTGATGCGTCACAAGGTGGGTGACGGGTGCATCGGAAAGGGAATATCCATAGTCGGGAGGAAATTCCGAACTGTGTTAGAATTGTGCACAAGGAAAAGCAAGCACTTGAATGAAGATGGGTTCAGAGGAAACTTTGAGGAAAAACAGATGCTTTCTGAGAAAGAGGGATTGCCTTTCGGGAAAGCAGATGCTTTCCCGCGAGGAAGTCTATGTATGCATTGCAACTGTGCATGTGATTGCATCCAGGGATGCCTGGGAAGTGCTGTGAAAGCATTGTTTTTAACTTATAAGGTTTTATTGAGTTTTTGGGCAGGTTCAGATTATTTTTAAAATACGCCGGCCGTCCACTTAATAAGTGGGCAGCCATCTGATAAATAAGGCAACAGATCAGCCAGCGTTTTCTCTCTCTCTTTTTCTGGCAAAACAGAAAAAAAAAAAAAGGAAAAACTTTTTTTTTTGAAGAAAAAAAAAAAACCCGGCTGTTATCTCTACACGAGCAGCTATTCGTGCCCGTGGCTAGGAGCTATAAAAGCATCACATGCCCTCACTCAGAGAGGAGGACCAATCTTTGCAAGGAGGAGATGCTACTGCGGATTTCAGCCATAAAGAAGACGTTGCCAGTGATGCCCATGGCTGCCCCAAGTGTACCAGATGTCGCCAAGACCCAGTGCGCGAGTTCCCTCGCGAAGAAGTGCCTACGAAGCGTGTTTCCATCGCGACAAGTTGCTGTTTTTCTCTGTTTTCAGCCCATAAACGTCGTAGACGGGGTTGATTTACGAGAAGGAACCCGAGAACACACCTCTTTTGTGTGTAGGATTGGAAGAGAGGATTTTTCTATGTAAAGATCTCTTCCGGGGAATTGCTTTTCGAGAACGGAGTTGCGTTTCGAGCGTCGAGACTTTGAAGGTAACGTTTTTCATGTTATGATCTTTGAGTATTTGATTGCAGGTGTACTTCCTCTTCGTGAGGGAGTAGGAGCAGAGGAAGGCATGAGCCTCTACAGGAGAAAAGCGCTCTGAGGAACTAGAGCCAGATCAGCCCAAGGGTTTCGTACCCGAGTTTGGGAAGAAGATCCACGGATCGGAGAGAGGTAGTCTCTCAAGTTGCGATCCGGAAGTTGGGATTCCCAAGTAAGGACTTCGTGTCTGGGAAAGCAGAGTTGTTCTGCGGGAAGAGGACTCTGGAAAGAGAGTTAGAAAGAGTTGCAGGGATGTCATGCCCTGAGTCTGGAAGGTGAGATCCAGAGGCGAGAACCTTGGTTCTCAAGGATTTGGAATAAGGAACGGAAGTTCCTTGGAATAGGGTTTTGCCCTAGGAATCGGAAGCTGAGGCTTCTGGGAACCATCAAGTCTTATTCTAGAACGAACGTGGTAATACGTTCGGTTCAAGTGCTTGTATAGACTTCTCCTCAGTAATAAAGATACTATTACGGGGTGGGACCAGCCCATCTTCTGGTCTCGAGTACTGTGTCGATCTTCTCACTCTCTATCTCTTTCTCTATTTATTTCTCTCTATATCCTCTGGCTTCAGTAATAAGTGATAAATCCTATTTATCCGAATGTATTTTATATTGTTATGTGCTCCCGTTTGTGACAGTGGTATCAGAGCATGGTCTCCTCTCTTTTTCTGTAAAGGAGGACGACTCTGGGAAGATACGGGAAGAAGCCATGACAAGCCAAGAGAGAAGTAAGCATGCGGAACCCTAAGTCGTGCAAGGAAAAGCTTGCAGTGTTGGAAATTTTTTTTCTCTCTGCAAGAAGTCGACACAAGGCTTGGGATTCTCTGAGAAGGCGACAAGAGCATGATGCTCAAGAACCTAGAGAATCCAAGGAGCGGAATGCTCGAGATTCTTCAGAATCCAGAAAATATCCATGAACGTCAATCCAGAACTATAGCCATGAAATCCCGTCATTCCGGGAAGGATATGAAGAAGGTCTCTAGACCTAGGAACACTTCCAGTCAAGTTTGATACTTTTGACGGAAGGGAAGATGCCCCGAAAGCTACCGCTTACAGTCGAAAGTTTGAAATTGCCTTTGCATATGGCAATTTCTGAGAAGCGTCGAAGATGAGGCATGTGATTAAACACCTCAAGGGGATTGCAAGTACTTGGTGGTATACCAAAGCTCTGCAAGGAACTTATAACAAGACTTCGATTCAATTCAAGGTTGAATTTTCCGACAAATTTTTTTCCTCTACGCTTTGAGGAAGGCATTCAAGAAGATTGGGATTGGTTTGCCCAATAGGAACACGAGCGAGTCAAAGCAAGTAGTGGTTTACTCTTGCCAAGGTAGGTCCATTCTTGATCCTCTCTGAGGAAGGAAAGATGAACAAATTTAACGAAGGACTTTTGCCCGAATTTTGTAAACCCATCTGCAAGATACTTTGCAGCAGATGGTGGAGTCAGCAATAAAAGCTGAAAGTGTACACCTTAGTGTACATAGAATCCAATCCCCGTAGTGGGACGGGAATCATTGAACACAGAAAGTTTGGAGTAAGGGAATTCAATCTAACTCCTGAGTTCTTGAATAGAAGACCCTCGAACTTTAAGTGAGAGGGCAGGTTTTCAATCAAAGTTACATCTTTGAGGAAATCATAAAGTGCATTGTGCTTGTTTGCTCTTTTGCACAAGATATGGTTATGTCTAACCTGGACTACCACTCTCGAGTGTTTATGAGAGCAGGATCAAACTGAACCATTGTTTTGTGTTCTGAGATGAATTGGTTTGCTTAACTAGCCGGAAGGTCAACTTTTGATCTGGTATCCGGTAATTCTCGAACAGATTACCTGCTACTGCGGGTAGGAAATTATGAAGGAACCATTCTGAGCTTTCAAGCAAAGAAAAGCTTTCATGAAGCTTGAGTACTCTTTAAGCCCACACCCCCTACACAGTAAGGGAAGATATGGTAGTGCTTCTTGCACAAGTGAATGAACACTCTCTTTAGGAGGGAAGGAACAAGCGACGACTACGGCCTGTGCTAGAGGGATCCAAGGATTAAAATCCTAGATTATTTGATGAGCGGGTTTTGCTCTAAGATCGAGCCAAGTGATCGTCAAGTTGAGCGTCTTCGCTCTAAGGATTTTATGAAGGGAAGGTAATTTCCCAGGTTCACCGAAACTCTAACACAGCTTAAGAATTATGTACACTTTTGAGTACATGGATAACACACGAAGATGCAGACCTATGCCAAGGAACTCGACGAGAGTTTGTTATACTCTCTTGAGCGCCTTTTTGCGCTCAAGAATATTTCGACACGAGAATCTCTATTTGAGATGTGTTTGGTAGAAGGAATTTGAGTTTCTCTACGGAGAAGAGGTTTTCCGATGGTCGTTGATCATTGAGTACGCTATGTGCTTTTACCATTACAGTAGCAACTTTTGGTTGCGGTATATGTTTCTCCATGAGCAAGTCAAGTAGCATTTACACGCTGCTGGAATAAATTCGAACTATTATGTTCGTAAGAATATAGCTCGCCAACCGTTTCAAAATGGTAAGAATTACATATGGGAGAACATCCCTGAGAATCAAAGAAGGTTCGCTCTATTGTGAACCGGGTTTGAACGTACGTTCAGAAAATGTTATGGCTAGAATCCTATCTGCCTTAGATTTTGCAAATCGTCATTGATGCTCGCAAGGTGAATCATTTTTTATGATTTTGTAAGGAAGAGACGCTAATGGGCGTCGGGAAATCACTGCTGGTGGTAATAACTCGCAGGAGGAAAAGATTGGAAGGAAGTGCCGCGGTGCACAAAGAATCTTCGAATTGGAACCGTCCGCCTACGTTGAGCGACGGCCCGAACCAAGAACCTTCTTTAAGGTGATCGCAAACTTTGTTTGTGAAAGAAAGACATCGAGCTTAATGCTCTATGACTTGAGCATCCCCTAAGTGGGAGGACACAAGAGGTTTAATACCCTCTCGACTAACAGCGCAAGATTATGCGCAAGAACAGATACCTAGATTGATTTCTAGGAGGATTATTCTTCTCGGGATTGAGAAGGTGGAATTGAGTTAACAGACTCTCGAATGAGGAAACGTTCGATCTGTTGGAAAGACGCGAATGACGAGTTCTTCCACGGCTCGTAAGTTTGATGATTGGTGAAGGATGTCCTCGAGATACTAGAGGAAGGACATGAATCGGTAAGCTAAGTATTGAATTATTAAATTTTTGAATTTTTGTTTAATTTAATTTTTAAGTTCTCTTTTGAGAAGGACTAGCTCAACTCACCATTAAGCAAGACTCGGAATCTTTCCGGTTTCTCCCCGGCAGTTCAGTTGGACCTCTACAGTTGAGGACAACTGTTTATAAGTGAGAGGGATGTTGCCAAATTGGCTTTATCTAACAAAAAAATAATTCTAAATGAATTATTGGATTTATAAGTGAGAGGGTTTTCTTGCTTGGAACACCAAGGAAAAATAATTCTAAATGAATTATTGGAATTTTAAGTGAGAGGGTTTTTCTCACTGGAGACATCCGAGTATAGAATATTCCTAGTGCGTCATTCAGAGTAATGACAGGAGCACTATGAAAGGGAATATCTGTAAGGCCACCAGGAACGGTTACTTCTGATGCGTCGCATCGGATGGGTGACAGGGAGCATCGGAAAGAAGTATCCGACCATCCGGGAACGGACATCTCTGATGTGTCATAGGATGGGTGACATAGAGCATCGTGAAGGAGATTGTACCGTAAGTTCGGTAGGAAAGGACTAGGTGATGGGCATTCCTGATGCGTCACAAGGTGGGTGACGGGTGCATCGGAAAGGGAATATCCATAGTCGGGAGGAAATTCTGAACTGTGTTAGAATTGTGCACAAGGAAAAGCAAGCACTTGAATGAAGATGGGTTCAGAGGAAACTTTGAGGAAAAACAGATGCTTTTTGAGAAAGCGGGATTGCTTTTCGAGAAAGCAGATGCTTTCCCGCGAGGAAGTCTATGTATGCATTGCAACTGTGCATGTGATTGCATCCAGGGACGCCTGGGAAGTGCTGTGAAAGCATTGTTTTTAACTTATAAGGTTTTATTGAGTTTTTGGGCAGGTTCAGATTATTTTTAAAATACGCCGGCCGTCCTCTTAATAAGTGGGCAGCCATCTGATAAATAAGGCAACAGATCAGCCAGCGTTTTCTCTCTCTCTCTTTTTCTGGCAGAACAGAAAAAAAAAAAAGGAAAAACTTTGTTTTTGGAAAAAAAAAAAAACCCGGCTGTTATCTCTACGCGAGCAGCTATTCGTGCCCGTGGCTAGGAGCTATAAAAGCATCACATGCCCTCACTCAGAGAGGAGGACCAATCTTTGCAAGGAGGAGATGCTACTGCAGATTTCAGCCATAAAGAAGACGTTGCCAGTGATGCCCATGGCTGCCCCAAGTGTACCAGATGTCGCCAAGACCCAGTGCACGAGCTCCCTCGCGAAGAAGTGCCTACGAAGCGTGTTTCCATCGCGACAAGTTGCTGTTTTTCTCTGTTGTCAGCCCATAAACGTCGTAGACGGGGTTGATTTACGAGAAGGAACCCGAGAACACACCTCTTTTGTGTGTAGGATTGGAAGAGAGGATTTTTCTATGTAAAGATCTCTTCCGGGGAATTGCTTTTCGAGAATGGAGTTGCGTTTCGAGCGTCGAGACTTTGAAGGTAACGTTTTTCATGTTATGATCTTTGAGTATTTGATTGCAGGTGTACTTCCTCTTCGTGAGGGAGTAGGAGCAGAGGAAGGCATGAGCCTCTACAGGAGAAAAGCGCTCTGAGGAACTAGAGCCAGATCAGCCCAAGGGTTTCGTACCCGAGTTTGGGAAGAAGATCCACGGATCGGAGAGAGGTAGTCTCTCAAGTTGCGATCCGGAAGTTGGGATTCCCAAGTAAGGACTTCGTGTCTGGGAAAGCAGAGTTGTTCTGCGGGAAGAGGACTCTGGAAAGAGAGTTAGAAAGAGTTGCAGGGATGTCATGCCCTGAGTCTGGAAGGTGAGATCCAGAGGCGAGAACCTTGGTTCTCAAGGATTTGGAATAAGGAATGGAAGTTTCTTGGAATAGGGTTTTGCCCTAGGAATCGGAAGCTGAGGCTTCCGGGAACCATCAAGTCTTATTCTAGAACGAACGTGGTAATACGTTCGGTTCAAGTGCTTGTATAGACTTCTCCTCAGTAATAAAGATACTATTACGGGGGGGGACCAGCCCATCTTCTGGTCCCGAGTACTGTGTCGATCTTCTCACTCTCTATCTCTTTCTCTATTTATTTCTCTCTATATCCTCTGGCTTCAGTAATAAGTGATAAATCCTATTTATCCGAATCTATTTAATATTGTTATGCGCTCCCGTTTGTGACACTCTATGTCATCCATCTCATGACACATCAGAGATGTGTGTTTCGGATGGTCAAACACTTCTTCTCGATGATTTCGGTCACCCATCCAATGTGACACATCAGAAGTACCCATTCTTGGTGGCCCTATAGATATTCCCGTTCACAATGCTCCCGTCATTACTTTGAATGACGCACTAGAATTATCGGTACTTGGATGTCTTAAGCGAGTAAAACCCTCTCACTTATAAATCCAATAATTCATTTAGAATTAATTTTCCTTCAGATAAAGCTAATTTAGCAAAACCTGTACCCCTTGAGCTCTGGAGATTCAGACGCCTATGGCTATGAGGGGCATCACGACATCAACTGAGATTATAGTAGAAGATGAGGACTACTCTATTCCTGCACAGGTGATGCCGAGACAAAGTACTTACCAAGGCGGACATTAAGGAGATTTGCGAGCGACCGATGCTGGACATCCTGGGACATAAACGACGACGACGAAGATGATGACGTTTTTACCCTCTTGATCCCTCACGAGATTGTATCTTTGTTTTTTCTAGAGAGCTCCTAGTCACCCCCTCATAGTGCCCTACAATTCTATGTTAGCTTTTTTGTTTCTCTTAGTTTCTTTGAGACACTTTATCAAGTTCTCCCGAGATGTGGTCTCATAGGTCATTTTGGCCATTTGAAGACGTCATTTGTCTCAAAATGATGACATGGCAATGTCTAGTCAACTCAAAGAAATTGATTTATAAGATGTTGCAACTTATGGGACCCCGTTTGATGGGGCCCAGGGGACGCAAGAACCCTAAAATTAAAGCAAGGACTAAAAATTGCATGACGTGTTGACGTGGCAGGGTTGTACGGACGTTTCCACAATTTTCGCTCGCTACTGACGTGACACTATACGGAATTTTGCCATATGCTATGACAGCTTTTGGGCGCCAGTTTTTGGACCAGACGCTTCTGAGACTGAAGCTTTTCATGTAATTGCTTTTGAGAAGGCCTAGAGCCTATAAATATGAAACCAGGGCTTCTCTTCTCTCAGATTTGCCGGGGAACACTGAGCAGAGAGGACCCTTGGACTTTGTACTTTGCTCAAGCATTAATATAAAAATAAATATCGAGAGGGGCGCCAGATTGATTCACCTGTGAAGTCAGCTTTGAAGAAGTACCTGTTCTGCGGGTGTACATTGAAGATGAACTGGATGACACATCGAAAGACGAGTCAATTGACTCCTGAAGATCAAGAAGCATTCAAAGAAACATAATCAAGCAACAAATTACCCTGGCTACTGGGTCACAAGTCTACTTTTGCAAATGCACGAAAGACAAAGAAGCTTGTACACTTTTGAGGGTGTGTCCAGTTCGTCCTCATTCCCTTTGGATAGTTCCAACAACTCCTCCTCCTCTGATTATAGTGATAAGGACAGAAAGGACAAGAAACGAAGAAAGACCCAAAGACTTAGAAAGAACAAGAAGAAGGCTAAGAAGAGCAGAGTCCACCGAAGATCCCTGAAATATTCAGATAGCTCTAAGGAGGCTTCATCCTCTTCTGAGAGTTAGACCTCTGATGAACCGATGTTTTATTCTAAGAGGAAGCATTTTTACAGAGCCAACCAATATGATTTTCTCGAGGACAAGAGCAAGAAAACCAAAGATTTCAAGGAGGGTGGACAAGCACTAAAGTTTGATATTTTTTCAGGCTTCCAAGATACCCACAAGGCCCTCTCTTTTATTCAACACTTCGACATAGCTTATTCAGGAGGGCGCTATTTAGAGCACTCCAAGGTCCGGAGGGTAGCATTCTATTTGAAAGGAAATGCACAGACTTGCTGGTCCACTCTTTTGTTACGAAAGGAAGCACCCATATTATCGGGAATTCTAGTTCATAAAGGCATAGAGCAGAATATCATCAGCACACAGTATCCCTGAAACTCAAGAGAGATATCAGTGACTTTAGTATCAAGAATCTGGGCAATCTGTTGACAAAGGAGTGGAGCGACTCCCCTCTTGTGCATACCCGCTGCACCAAATTCCGTCCAAGCTGAGTTCCGGGTTCTATTTGGAATAGCCTATGCTAAACCAAATGCTTCAAGGTATAGGTTCACAATCTGAGGAGTATCTGCCAGGTTCTCCTCCTCCATCCACTTCGCATCCAATGCAGAATAGTTCTTGAATTTAACCAAGAACCGCCTTATCATTTTACCTTTTACCTTTCTATCTTTATGTGCCAAAATCTGTTCTGGAACGAGTATCTCCTCGTTTTCCTCCACTTCGGGTTCCTCATCTGGCTCCCCATCATTGGGCACATTGCCTTTAAAAGGCTTCAGGAGACTCACATGAAAAGCATTGTGAATCCTCCAAGTATCGGGCAGCTTCAGTCTAAAGGAGACATCATTAGAAATCTGGAAAGGTCCATAGTATCTCATGCTAAGCTTTGGAAAAAGCCGCTCCTTTCCCTTTTTCTTTCTCAGGCATGCCTTCTCAAAACGTAAGAGCACCCAATTGTTTTCCTTTAATTTCAAATCACGACGATGTCGATCTGCTGTCTTTTTGTGTCTTTCTTGAGATTTTTGCAAAGCCTCTCGGACCTTGGCAAAAGCCATGTCTAAATCCCGTGTGTACTGGTTGGCTTCAAAAATCTTATTTTTCGTGCTTAGGAAGGGTGTAACCTTCGTAGCACCTTCAATAAGCTCAAATGGCGCCTTCCCCGTTGAAGAGTGAATCGTGTTATTGTAGGCAAATTCCACCAAGGGCAATACTTTTCCCATTGAGTCTTCTGATCCGAGATGTAAGACTTCAATAAATCCAGTACGAGTGAATTTGCAATTTCCGATTGCCTATCTATCTGCGGGTGGAAAGATGACGAGAACTGCAACCGCATGCCAATGTTCTCCCAAATAGCTTTCCAAAACAAACTCGTGAATCTGGGGTCTCCGTCGGAGATAATTGTCTCAGGCATGCCATGTAATCTGAAGATCTGGGCCACAAACAGTCTCGCTAAGTGATCCGGCTTGATTGTTTTCTTCACTGGAATGAAATGAGCTTGCTTGCTAAATTTGTCAATAACAGTCCAGATACCATCGTGCCCACTTTGTGTTCTCGGGAGATCAAAAATGAAATCCATTGCAATACTTTCCCAGGCGCGGGTGGGAATGGGTAAAGGCTGTAACAATCCCTGTGCTTTATGTCTGTCAAACTTGACCTTCTGGCATACCAAGCAACTGGGTACAGAATCGTCCACGTCCTTCTTGAGTCTCGGCCAAAAGAAGTATCTCCCCACACCTTTCAAGGTGGTATCAATGCCGCGGTGACCCATAAATGTGGACAGTGGCATTCGTTTAGAACCTTTTCCCTCAATGGTTGTGTAATGCACAACATCGTTTTCTTCATCAAGTAGCCATCCCGAATGGAATATCCCGCTACTACCTCCCCATTCTATATTTGACCGAATACATCTGTAAAATCTGGATCTGTGGCGTATTGATCGACCATGTCCTCGAAGCTTCTATGATGTATCGTGGAAATAGCCAAGACCAACGGCTTGCGGGACAAAGCATCAACCACCAAGTTCTTCTGTCCCTGCACATGGACAATCTCGAAGTGAAACTCAGACAAGATGTTCGCCCACCGCATCTGCTTTTCCAATAGTTGCTTCTGTGACAAGGAGCGTAAACTCTGATGATCTGTGAAGACTGTAAAATCGGCTCCGAGTAGGTAATGTCGCCACTGAGTAAGAGCATGGATAACCGCCAAAATCTCTTTCTCATATATCTGTGCTGTCAATTCCGGCCTTGAGAACAATCGGCTCTCGTAGGCAATGACATGGCCTTCTTGCATTAAGACCGCACCCAGACTACGACCACAAGCATCACAATATATTTCAAATGACTTTTGCAAATCCGGCAAAGTCAAAACTGGTCCTGTAGTCAATTTCTCTTTCAATGTCTAAAAGGCAGTCACCTCTGTGGGTCCCTACGAGAAAGGGACTCCTTTTTGTGTCAAAATATGCAAAGGGGAAGCAACCTCTGCAAACTTTCTAATGAACGCCGGTAGTAAAAAACATAAGCCCAAGAAGCTTCTAACTTCATGGAGATTCTTCAAATCGGGCCAATCATGGATACTCTCTATCTTCGTCGGGTCTATGTGCACTCCTGCCTGCTGAGACGATGTGTCCCAAAAAGTGTATCTCAGGTAGGAAAAATTCACTTTTCTTTGCATTAATCACCAACTTGTGATCGCGTAATGCCTGAAAGACCTGTAGCAGATGTTCTCTATGTTCTGCCTCATCCTTGGAAAAGACAATAATGTCATTAAAGAAAGTGTCCACAAAAGATCTGTACTCTTTGAAAATCCTGTCCATCATTCGGTTATAGGTCGTTGGAGCATTGGTAAGCCCAAAAGGCATCACCAAAAACTCGAATAAACCAAAGGTCGTCCGAAAAGCTGACTTGTAGACACCTCCCGGTGCGATTCGGATCTGATGATATCTGCTCTTCAAATCGATCCTGCTAAAACAAGAGGATCCCTGTAGTCGGTGTAGAATATCATCGATCCTAGGAATCGGAAATCTGTTCTTGATGGTGATTTTGTTGAGAGCTCTATAGTCAATGCAAATTCTCGAAGATCCGTCTTTCTTCAAAACCAATAATACCGGAGAGCAGTAAGGTGAAGTACTCGGCTGGATAAGACCCTTTTCCAAGAGGTCTTTCACTTGGTTCATAATGTCTTCATTCTGGGCTCGGCTCACACGGTAAGATGGCTAGTTCGGTGGTGTGCTTCCAAGTATCAGATCAATGGTATGACCCTCAGGACGAGCTGGTGGCAACTCGCCTTGCAGGCCCTCAGAAAAGCAATCGGCACGAGTGTGGAGAAAATCTTGGCGTTCTTTTTCTAGATCAGACATATTTGTCCCTATGATCATCATTGAACTCTTTCAAAAAGATGGAGTAAACAAACAGATTGGATTTCATTAATTTTGAAACGGCCGAAGCCGATACAGTAGGGACATACTCGCCCTTTAGTTTCACATTAAGTACAATGGTTCGGCCCTTTTCTGTAGTCAAAGTGACTTTTTTCGCCCGATAGCTGACCACTGCGTTGTTCTTATGGTACCAAGGAATTCCGAGGAGGACATCACAACCTTCCAAGGGTATTATGTAGAAGTCCTAGTTCCCCAAATACCCCTGACAATGCAACCGAAGTTTGCCAATGACAGGTGTAACGGTTGCGTCCCTGCTGGATGCCGCTAGAACTGCCTCGACTTGTGGCCCCATCCGATCGGGTGTGATCTCGAGCCGTGCCGCCAATTCAGGAGAAATGAAGTTTGTCTTGGTTCCTCCATCAGATCTTTCACTTTGCCCCAAGCTCGGCAAAGTTCTGTACTCGCATCAATCATGCTTGGGTCAATACCCATGCAATTTGGAACCAGTTCTGCTTTCATCTTGCCTTTCTGTCCACGTTCCTCAGCTGCTTTTGAACTCTCTGGCCTTTCTTCATCTTGTTCTTTCTGTGCCTTTTTAGGGCACTTCGCGGAGATGTGTCCTTGTTCCCCGCATCCCAAACAGTTTCCCTCTTTAATGTAGTTGGCTCTCTCTCGAGGAGTGAGCCGGGGTCGTGCATCCTTATCTTTTTGATCTTGGGGGCTCACTTCTTTCTACTTTCATTTTTAGAAGTCTGTTCTGTTTTCTGCGTCATGATCTCATCTGTGGGGTAAGTCAAACTGCCTGAGTGTATGGAAAAGCCCCGTTTTGCATGATTCATCAGTTCTTGAATAGAATCCGACTTTTGCTCTAAGCAGTGATCTCGGATCTCTGTAGGAAGTCCCAAGGTAAACTGCTCAATCTGTTCTTTAAATGAGATCTTCTTAAATGAAGAAGCGGGTAGAAAATAGCTCCAAAATCTCTCGCAATATGCGTCCAAAGTATCTCTCTTGGTCATTCGGAGATGGGTTTAAGCAGTTCGTATGTCGCGTTCGTACTCCCCGAGTCAACCAAGAAGAAATAAAAAGTCTTTTAAATTGCAGCCACTTAACTGGCGCTTTGTTGTTCAATAGAAGTATGGACCACCATGTTCGAGCATTTCCCTTGAAGTAAGAGGTAGCTCTCCGAATCTTGGAGGGCTTTGAGTAATGCCCTCCATTTTGGTATTTCTTTTTGTATTAATCTGTGCTCAAAGTACAAGGGAGTGGGAGGGTTCTCACTCTCAGACTCTGCGTCCAGATGCTGTGAAGAGTGGGAGCCCAACCACCTATTTATTGGTTTACAAGGGATGCCAAAAGCAGAGCCCCAAAAGCTGCCATCTTTTCACATAAGTTTAAAATAAAGCAAACTTCTCAAAAGCTTCATAATAATAAAGCAAGGCTTCCAAAAGCTTCTCCCAAACATTGCGTAGGATTTTCAGCCCAGCTTGTGTAGGAAAAAGCAATCCGTACAGCTCAGCCACGTCAACACTGTTTCCGGAAATCCGGCGGTCCGTACGTGCCACGTCAGCACTGCAGCGCGTGTTTTCCGGGTTCTGTCAGGGCGTGTGTGTGTGTACTGTTGCCCACTGGCCACGCCACATCACTGGTTTGTGACATCTGAGAGAGAGAGAGAGAGAGAGAGAGAGAGAGAGAGAGAGACTCTCGATGGGGTCCCAACCAACCCTCTCAAGGGCCCCCTACACTGTTGCCGATGTGGTATTTGCTTTTGATTGCATAAATGGAATGTACACACATGCAATACCTCAAACGTAGACTCTACTGACTCGAAGGGAGAATGTTGCCGCGGTAACTCTTCAAAATGAAGCACCTTTGGGGCTGATTTGATGCACCTTTGGATCCGTCTCGATGAGGGGTTGCAGGTGGCCACGAAGGGGTAGATCTGGGGCTGATTTGCGCTCTCGATGTGAGGGGATTGAAGGATTGAAAACACAATGACAGTAATGAGAGCACTCGATGCGGCGAGGGAAAGGCCGAGAAGAGGCTCAACAGGCTGCCGAAGGTCCTCGTTGCAGCAATGAGATTAGTGTTTGTAGATCCGCGACATTTTCGGCAACGGAAAGGGCTGAAAACTTTAAACGCTGGCTGCTAGGGCTGATTTGGCTCGTGGCTTGCGAGGAGAAGCCAAAACGCCAAGGCTGCTGTATGCAAAATCGCTGGGGCTGATCTCTAGTGATGGCTGAAATTGACCCAAAACGTCAGGCGTATGCTCCTTATATAGGGTAAAAATATTGCGAATGAACTTTTTAGGACTTTGGTAGAGCAAACTTGGAAGACAAAGTTATAAAAATAAATAATTTGAATGATTTATTAATAAGCTTGACTAGGCAAAGTTTCTGGGTGAAACTATCGCACATCTGCCAACCAGGAATCCGATTGACACGGGGAATGGCTTGTTGGATTCCTCGAACCTAAAACTACATGCACGTCATGCCAGATGCCCACCGTAGTGTAACAACATCTGTAAAAATGCTTGTACAAACCATTTATGCAAGAGGGTTCCAAAATTGGAAAACTTAATCCAATGGACTAGTCTAGACATGCAAGTCCCGTGAACAGGCTCACAAGATCGTCGGTACTAATCCTCCTAGGATTCTAGACACTCCCATCTAGAGATGGTTATAGAATTGGCTTTGGAAGTCGATGCAGCATGTCCACATGGCACAGAGAGCCATGTGCACGTGACATTCCAAGATCCTAGGAAAAAGCAAGAATCGATCCATATAAATCTGCAACGTCCAAAAGTGGCCTTTGGTCAACAACGTTGGGATCTATCTTTGGCCAGGCATTGATTGTGCTGAAATGGTGTAGTGTTTAGTCCAAAGTAACATAGGAACGGAAAGGGGATGGGGAGTCGGGGTCATGTAAGAGAGATTGGGAAAGCAAAAGTTAGAGAACAAAAACATGGTAGAAAATGGCAATAAAAAGATGAGTGGATAATGTGGAGTTCGGAACTCAATGAGCACTATGAACTAGGAGGAGCGTACGCTTTATAGAGCATGAAAACTCATTGAGATGAGGCCTCATCTGCAAGAGAGAAGACTGCAGGTGAGAAGTTGGTGTCAAGAGGCATAGGCAATTGCCTAGGACAACCCCCAAAACGCAAAAACGGCTGGAAACCCTTACATTTAACTTCTGCAAAAAATTGATGCTTGAAGTGAATAGTGGACTATCTCTGTCTTGCCCTACAGGCTGCCTTGATCAGGAGAGGGACCATCCCTATCCTAGGAATGACCTATCTATGTCACAAACAAAACAAAGAGGATGGCCAATTGTCCTTGGTTATCCAGGATTGTCTCCATTCTCGAGTCTCCGTCCCAGCGTACCATCCCATGTCACTATAATTTAGTCAATGATGGTGCCAATGGTTGACCATAGTGAGTCTATAGCTTGCAGTTCAGTGTGAATTTGAGTTTTTCCTTGATTCATTTAGGTGTGCATTATGTTTATCATGGGTGCTTGTGAGTATCTTATGTGAACTCTCTGTATGGCTTGCCCAAAGCTTGACCAATTCTAATTTTATCATGCAGGATCAAGGATTTCAATGAGTGGGCACAATGTCTTGTCCTTGAACTGGTAGCCAAGTATGTGCCTGAAGATCCCAATGAGACGTTTGACATCATGAACTTGCTGGAGGACAGACTGCAACATGCCAATAGTGCAGTAGTCCTAGCAACTATAAAAGTTTTTTTAAACTTGACAATGTCAATGGCAGATGTCCATCAACAGGTAAACATCTGATCAGTAAGGTCCTGTTCTAGGCCACAATAAATTGATGCATAAAATTTTTATTCTAGGAACTGAGCTGCTTTTAGTCTTGCTTGTATCAATTCAGGTATATGAACGCATCAAAGCCCCTTTAATGACATTGGTTAGCTCAGGAAGTGCGGAGCAGTCATATGCTGTTTTATGTCATCTTCATTTATTGGTGATGCGGGCACCTATTCTCTTTTCCTCAGATTATAAACACTTTTATTGCCGATACAGTGATCCCTCATATATCAAGAAGTTGAAGTTAGAGATGCTGACAGCTGTTGCGAATGAAAACAATACATATGAAATAGGTGAGCAAATTGTGACTGGCAGTTATCTTGAGACCGATTTCTTATGTTAGAAGCTGTGTAAGAGGCAAAGACAAGGAGTCATAATTATATTTAAGAGTCTCTTTTGTTGTGGTGCATTATATTCACAATTGGGCTGTTTTTTGCACGGTCTTTTTTGCTGTCTATGTTTTTTCCAAGACAAACTTATACTATCAGGAAGACATGAAGGACACACGCCTTGATGTAAGTAGTAACACCTGAGGGAGAAGGAATGTCTGCCGAAGGGATAATTGCTCGTAGACCTGTAGAATTCTTGTGGATTTCACTTGCCGAGCAGTGTTTCCAACCTGTTATTGGCCTCTTATTTTTTCTTTACTTGTATTTTTACCATCTTGCGCCCCTGCCTAGTGCTGACTTGAATTCTTCTCTTCAAGGGATTGCTGTCTCTGATTGGAGGTGCTTTCCCTCCCACACACTTACATGACCTTTTCGTTTGACCTGATGTCTGTTGTTTGGATCACTTTGGGATAACTTCGTGCACAATGGTGTAACACATTCAATTTGGAATCATAAAACCTATCATTCTAGTGTGAGTTTTACATTAAAGCAATCTGCTACAGCATCTTCCACCTCAACGCTGCAAACCAAGGAACTAGACTTGAGACTACTTAGAAATAGAGGAATTAGTCCATGAGGGGTTGGAAAAGAAATAGCTTGCTCTTTATTATTATGGTTTATACTATGCAAGTTCAGATGTTTCTGACCGTGGGACAGTATGTATAAACAGCTTGCTGCTGCTTTAAACTTGCTTTAAGAGCTCCATTGCTTGTTTGTTTTGATGCTTTTCCAGTGACGGAACTGAGCGAATACGCAGCAAATGTTGATGTAGCCATAGCTCGTGAATCTATACGAGCAGTAGGAAAGATAGCTTTGCAGCAGTATGATGTCAATGCCATAGTAGACAGATTGCTTCAGTTCTTGGAGATGGAGAAAGACTATGTCACTGCTGAAACACTGGTATGTATTTTTACTCGCTGATGGAATAGCCTGGCCTTGTTGTTATTACTTGTTAAACCACCTGGCATGTATGGATTAATTTCTCCTCCACCGCATATTTATATCTCTCCTTATATTTCATTTAGGGGCTTGTAAGTTCATATGTGCGGCAGTGAGTGCTGTCTTTCTCTGCTTCGAGTCCATAGCCTGAGAATTATCCCTTGCTTTAAGTTTTTCAGTTTTGACTTTTTGTTGACAAGGTGTTTTTCTTCTCCTCGTCCTGTAAAGCTCTTCCCAACCAAACCTCAAACAATCCTCATTTGCAAGTGTGCATCCATGTTCTTGACTGGATCTGTATTCTTTTGTGATAGTCAATGACCTTTGCCTATCCTAATTCTGTAATCTTATTTTCAATTAGTGCAGGTGCTCGTGAAGGATTTGCTACGAAAATACCCACAGTGGAGCCAAGACTGCATCGCTGTTGTTGGCAATGTAAGTAGCAAACATGTTCAGGAGTCGAAAGCAAAGGTAGCTTTGCTGTGGATGCTAGGGGAATATGCACTGGATATGCCAGATGCACCATATGTTCTTGAGGGCTTTGTTGAAAGCTGGACAGACGAGGACTCTCCAGAGGTATTTTTGAATCTTTGTTATTTGTTGCTGAACATATACTTTTGTTGCAGCAAATATTGTTTTCTGCTTGTGCTTGATACAGGCACGTTTTGTCACAATAAAAGTTAGAAATTGGAAGTGGAAATTGGTAACAGTGGCTATTCTTGTCTCGATGCATTTTATTAGAAAGTTTGTCACATCTTTCTATCTTGTACACATGGCCTAATTTGTGAGTGACTGAGGTTTTAGTGATTTACGGAAAAACTTGGTAATGTTGCAAGAAACATGTTAATCCTATGTAAAGCATAATTTTTGTAGCTTGTCTCAGTATTGTTTTTTTTTTTGTCCTTGTAAAATTAAAGGGCACAGAAACTAATGCTTGTTTCCCTTTTGCTCCTGTACTGCAGGTTCGCCTGGAGCTACTTACTGCAGTTGCCAAGTGCTTCTTCAGAAGAGCTCCAGAAACTCAAAGGATTTTAGGGGAAGCACTGGCAGCTGCTCTAGCAGATGCTCATCAGGTAACAGCTCTCTCTTAGTCTTCCATCCTTAAAATGTGTTAAAATAAAAGCCCCGACTTATTGGTTTCCCTGCAGTGAGCTTTTCTCTCCTTAATGGTGCCAACTAATAAAGAAAGATGGAAGGTTAACTTTCCTGGAGGCAAAGAAAATTAGCGTATGAGGCTAAATCATACATAACAGTATTTACCTTCTAGGGTCATAAAAAGTACAATATACAGTATGTGGATATATGCATAGGTGGGGGAGGGAGGTTAAGCTCTAACATCTAGGAGCCGTGTAGAAAGACCTATAAGATGGTGTCAAGATCAATGGACTGCTGCTGCTATCTGTCCAGACAACATCAGTATCGTGCCTGTAAGATCTAAGGAGTAACATGAAACTTTAAACAGTAGACATGAAACTCAATTTAAAAAACGAAATACTATTGACAACTCTGTCCAGCTGTGTGCTCCCAAAGTAAAGCTTAGATGGTGATCCCAACCAATACTAGCTGAAGAGCTAAAATGCTGGATACATCAATTGTGTAGAGGGGCTGCACTTGAACAGTGCCTAAAATCCTTTATTCAGAAGGAACCATATGGGGAATTTCTCATCATTTCAGGGATATTATGGGAATACTCTAGGAATATTTTGGATAGAGGCTGCTCGATAGCCCTTCAGGCCCATAATTAGGGACTTCTGTATATTTCACTACCCACAATCTATTCTACCTTGGGCTGCTACCAGCAAATTCCCAATCTTCGAGATTATTTACCCCATAAACGTCGTATTTCAACCATCATTGGTCACATGATAGACCTAATGTAACTTGAAGTTAGGGCCCACCAAATGTCGATGTTGACATATGGCTAGTCCTTGCAACTGGAGCACCATTGATCACTGATGAGGATGGGTATCTTAAACCGCCCCCTCCCCCCCTCCCCCCCCCCCCGCCGGTCCCCCCTCCCCCCCAACCACACCACCGCACACACACACCCATGCATCCCTGAATTCCAATGCTGTCTTCAGACTCATTCCAATGATGTCTTCTTGCTTTGTTAGAGAACCTACTCAAGATCCCAACTGCAAAATTGATATTCGTCTGAAGTTCCACAAGTAGATAAGATTGCCTAATCAATTTCTTGTAGCTCTTGATGTCTGCAAGTGGTGAAGTATCTTCAGTAGACAACTTTGCATTAACCTTCCTGGGTGTAGCGATGTCAGGTGCATCAGAAAGGTTTAAGAATTTTAGCGCAAATCTAGTACTTAGCACAAACACAAGTTTCCTTTTACTTCACTTGAGAGAACTGAACACAATGAGAGAGAGAGGCAAAGGGAGAGGAGGTATGTCACCACATGAGGGGTCCCAACCACCCTCAAGAGCCCCCTTGCTTTGTTGCCAGAGCAAGTACTTGCACAAATGCTGATACAAAGGCTAAATGCTGAATACTGAGTGTCGATGCTTCATGCGGATGAACTGCAAAACGCTAGGGCTGATATGTTGCAAAACGCTATGCTGATTTGGTGCAAAAACGCTGGGCTGATCTGATGCAAAACGCTGGGCTGAACTGATGCAAGCTGGGATGAACCATGCAAGAACGCTGGACTGAACTGATGCAAAACGTTGATGATGCTGGGATGCTCGTGATGGAAATGCTAGGTGTTGAGGTGCTGTTGTGCACGTTGGATGCCCCTGTGGGTACTCGGTTGATGTCCTAAAAACTGAAGGCCAAGTGACTCTTTTAGAGGTTTTTTGCCATTAGCCCTTATGCCTATGTGCTTAAGTGACTGTACTGTGCAAGTGAGGGTATGCAACTATGGCTTGCCTGATCATCTAGAGGCTCACAAGGTGCTAGGCTAGATCTTAATCTATACTAATTAAGACTGATGTTGACCTGTAGCAGTAGCTTGTCCACGTGCCTCAAGTGCAACGCGCAAGTGACATCCCCCCTGTTAAAGGTGAGACACAACTGTTGAACGTTTTCCTGTTGATGCTTTCTATACTTTTGATGCTGAGTGCTTTTGATGCATAAACTGAAGAAAACTCCTCCAAACTGGTTGGTACTATGGATGTCGGTACTGTTGCAATGTAAACACCAACCAGCCGAGTTACTAGGGAGCCTTACTACCATCGCAGAATATCAGCCTCGATGTTGACTTTGCCTTGCGAGCAAGTACTACCACCCGAATAGCCCAATCGTGAAAACATTGCGGGTGAAGATGAAAGGTAATGGTGCTCGGAGGTATTTCCAATGGTTCCATGTCAACGGAAGTGGATGCACGCTACATGCAGATGCGAAAGCAAAAGAGGGCTAGGGATTTTTTCACCAATTCCTTCCATATCCGCATATGAGGCAAGTAGATCTTGGCACGCAAGATCCGGATCTTTGTGTATCCGATGCTGATCTTCGTTCAGATGAGGAGATTATGCCTTAAGGATATCCAAGACATAGCGATGAATACTGCAGCGTGCTCGATGCGCGTTGGACTAAGGGTGGGAGTGGCTAATATCTGTAGGCAATAGGAATTAGTCCCGGGGCAACGACACAAAACTTCTTTGATGTTGAGAGGAAAAAAATCCGAGCGATGTCCCTTGGGTCTTGATTCTTCCCTTGAGGTCGCGAGGCCGAAGCATGTCCAAAGCTCTGATACCAATGCCAGGTGCAACGGAAGGGTTTTAAGGATTTTAGCTCAGATCTAGTACTTCGCACAAATACAAGGTTCGTTTTACTTCACTTGAGGGAATTGAACACAATGAGAGAGAGAGAGAGAGAGAGAGAGAGAGAGAGAGAGAGAGAGAGAGAGAGAGAGAGAGAGAGAGAGAGAGAGAGAGAGAGAGAGAGAGAGAGATGAAATGATATATTAACGTCTTCAAGAGGCCAAAATGACCTATGAGACCAATTCGTTACAAGCTGGTGAATCTGATACCATGTCTGGGTACAAAAAAGAGATACTAAGATGAATCTAAAGTTGTTACTAGCTGGAACTGCGTGGGATATGTATGATCACTAATCCCATGGGTGCCCAAAATAAGAGGGTGATATAATGGGTGGTGTGTGAATCCATCCTCATCTGCACTCTGAATGTGGAGACAATATGGCTTGAATCCTCTGCTGTAATCTCCATCGATGGTGTGAAGCTCCTCTCCTCATTCGTGGGCGTCTCGATCTCCCTAGCTCCACTGCTCGGTCAATGAGAGTACCGCGGGTGTGAGTATGAGCTGAGCTTTGCAGTGGTGGCTGCTCCTCTATCTATCTGGTGTTTGGTGTAAAGAAATCAGTAATCAGTCACAAGCATAGTCTCTCTCCAAATCTCCTTAGTAAAATGTCTCTATGTCTGTGTAACTCTAAGTAGATATAGTCCAAGACATCTCTAGTCCTGATAGCTCATGACTCTGGAGAAAGGTCCGAAGCCTTCTCTAAGTAAACAGTGGAAGCGACCCTGTATCTCGTAATACACTGTGCACTGACATATATAATGCATCTCCATCACAAGCATAGTCTCTCTCCAAATCTCCTTAGTAAAATGTTTCTGTTTCTGTGTAACTCCAAGTAGATATATTCCAAGACATCTCTGGTCTTGATAGCTCATGACTCTGGAGAAAGGTCCGAAGCCTTCTCTAAGTAGACAGCGGTAGCGACCCCGTATCTCGTAATACACTGTGCACTGTGCACTGGGCTTATCCTGGATTCATCTAGGTATATTTTTTAGTCGTATAGCGGACATGCCAACTTCACATTGTGAAGTTTTTGTCTGAGTTACGACCAGTTGATATTGTGCTAATTCTTTCTATCTTTTGTGGTGGGTATGTCCTATCAACTACCTCATTTTTGTGCTAATTTTTTTGATTTAATGCTTCTTTGAGTGCTAGGCTTCATTATGGCCGAGTCTGCTCTTGATCTCCGGAGTCATGACAGAAACTCAGTACGCTGAAATTTGTGTTGATGTATGCTCATGTGTGTGCGTGTTGTGTGTGTGTTGTGTTTAGGAGCATATGTTAGTACCTAGTTCTACACCCACTATTGGGCACTGATGACGTTAGTGGGGATGTCGTGGTATTTAGTCAATACTATGCATGATGGAGCTGATGGTTATATTGTCTTGTGGGTGACTACCATGGGTCTATACCTTGCACTTTCCTTTAAGGGTGATTCTGGGCTTATCTTGGATTCATCTAAGTATAATTTTTAGTCGTATAGCGGACATGCAGACTTCACATTATGAAGTTTTTGTCCGAGTTACGACCATGTAAGGTCTCTGACCCCGATCAAAAGAGCACCATTGTACCTTGAAATGAATATAATGGAAAAAGTTTCTATTTTTAGCAGTTTCCGAATTCTGTCAGTGCCATGATGTTTAGAATATTTTTAAGCTTCGAAATGTGAATTAAAATAAATTTTGTAAAAAATTTCCAAAAATAGCAAGTTTTTGGTCACCCGTCCTATCCAGTTTCGACCATCTCGAAAAACTGCACCCGTGCCCCGAATTTGAAAAAAAATGCATTTTCGGACCCCGGGGGCTGCTAAATATGGTAGGTACTCGGGCCGGTATGCCTTAGTTAGAGCTCCGTATAGCAATTTACGGCATCAAAATCCGACTCGTATGACCCGTTTTAGCCTAAAATCAATTTTTCCAAAAATTGAGCGGGGAGGCACCGGAGCCCGAGACTGTGTAGGAACAGGTCCCAGGCCACTCCAGATCAGCTTTAGCAGCTAGGGGTCGCCTTTTGTCTTTGTGGGAGTCCTGGGAAAGCTGCCAAGCCAGTAACTAAGTCTCAGAGTCAGTTAACCTAGCCAACCTGACACTTGGTAGGTAGGGAACTGGACTTGCCATGCTTAATTGGAGAAGCTCCCAGATGCATTTAGCAACCCAGGTCGATTTTCAGCTTGAGGAGGCCTATTTAAAGGCCAGTGTACATACACACACACACACATGCTCACACACTCACTCAGTACACACACATACCTACACACACCTTGGGGAGGTGCTGTCGGTACACGCATCCTTTGAAGGAGAAGCAAGGAGGGAGGTGCTATCGAATTCTCCCTCAAGAAGCTTGATTAAATCAGAAAATCGAGAGGGTTATCAGCCCTTAATCATGGTAACCACGGTTTAATTAATGCCTTCTGTAAATTCTTTTCATTACCATCTAAATTTCTCGTCTATTATGCTTATTCCTAGTCGTAATTCTCTACAATTGCTCTCTAATTCTCCTTAACCATATTCTATTATATAATCATCATCCCATAGCTGAATTATCAGCCATTCATCACTCTTAATTAATGATTAGTGCATGATTAATAGAATTTTCTCTCTCTAGGTAGCATAGTAATTAATCGGTAAGCCGGTAATTGTGTAGATTGATGAGAATCACTCTTTCTATCACTCATTAATATTGTAGCTAAATTAAATTCATTTCTCTTATGCATTAAGATGAAATTAAGGAAAAATTAATCCGTTGTTAAGTCTCTAAGAGTTGATTTTTCTCACACTTATGCATAAAGTGAATCTGCACCATCTAATTGCTAGGAAAGAGATTAATCATGCTTAATTCATCTCTCTGGTAATTCCATTAGTGAAATCCTATTATTCTTAATTATCTCTAAGGCGAGTAATTATCTTTAGAGTTGGTTCCCATAGGAGTATGTGTCATCCATAATGATTGCTATATGGAAAAATCTAGACCTCTCATATAGGAGGGATTATTTAATGCTGCTAATCTATCAATTGGTTTGTCATGACGCTTGCGGACCTTAGCTCTTTTCTCCAAGCTAATTATTTAAAGTAGCGAGTAAAATGGCCCCGGTTAAGAGAACTCGCTTCGGTGGTGCCCACGACCGTGAGGCGGGAACAAGCAATGTCAATGGAAAGGGAAAAGCTCCCATGGACGAACAAACACCGGTCATCTAACGGGCCATTGACGAAGAAATGGAAGAGGTAGGTCATAATTTTATTCAAGTCGTTTGAATTAACATTGCACACGTTTAGTTAGGAATGAACATATCCCCAAAACATGTTGGAGAAATCCGACGGAAACCTCGGCACTGAACTCATTTGTACATTAAAGTCTATAGTAGGAAAGAAATGATTGATGGATATACTCTTTGCAATAGGAAAGAATGTCTGCTAGGGAAAATTTAGCTCGACATGTTCTTTTATTTCCAATGTTGAATCAGTCCTGACCCCCCTACTGATCACAGGGGGCAGAGTTCTTGGTTAAGGGCTCTTGAATCCACGTCTGCTAGTTAAGCGGTGGATACCCACAACTGCTGGTGAAGCGGTGGGAACCCATGTCTGCTGGTTAGGCGGTGGGAATGTCCATGTCGTGCTTTCTATGCGGTGGACATACCTAGTTGTATGGGCAGCTAGGCGACAACGGGAGGAGTAAACTCTCGCTGGAGGGGGGATGCTGTACCTCCAGAACATTGGATTTTAATGAATAAGTTTGAGTAGAATTTTTACTAGAATACTGTCTTGGTGTTGTTTGCAATACTGGTTGAAGGGCTGTCTTAACGAACAATGTGATTCGAAATTAATCAAGGAATGTTTATGTTGAACAATCATTGTGGTAGTAATTAGGTCACACAAGGAAGTGTGAGTGTGGGGGTGGAAAGTGGGGGCTTGGCTCAGGTTGCCAATGCCTATGAGATGGGTGGTCCCGATTGGTCGAGAACTCTGTCCCCATAATGCTTACTTCGATATTAGTAACACTCATTTGCCCTAGAGCGATGAAATCTCAAGACTACGTGCCTCTAAAACATGGGGAAAAAGGCACTCGGGGTTTCTCTCCTCTTGGAAGGTGGGTCTTAGGATCGCTAGATAGTTTAAGTACGCTTCCCTTGCGAGGTGGAGCTAGATCTCCTTGCTAGTAGGCTCGAACTCGACTCACTTTGTGATGAGAGATCGTCCGCTAGTCGAACCTTGAACCATTTTGTTTGCTTCCGCAATAGATCTAGTGGCCACCAGGTTCACCATCAAATCCGTTGGTTGATACGGCGGGGTGGGGACCTCACAGACCAGTTGATATTGTGCTAATTCTATCTATCTTTTGTGGTGGCGCGTATGCCCTATCAACTACCTCATTTTTGTGCTAATTTTTTCGATTTAATGCTTCTTTTAGTGCTAGGCTTCATTATGGCTGAAGCTGCCCTTGATCTCTGGAGTCATGACAGAAACTCAGTACGCTGAACTTTGTGTTGATGTATGCTCATGTGTGTGTCCGTGTGGTGCGTGTTGTGTTTAGGAGCATATGTTAGTACCTAGTTCTACGCTCACTATTGGGCACTGACGACGTTAGTGGGGATGTCGTGGTATTTAGTCAATACTATGCATGATGGAGTTGATGGTTATATTGTCTTGTGGGTGACTACCATGGGTCTATACCTTGCACTTTCCTTTTCTGGGCTTATCTTGGATTCATCTAGGTATATATATATATAATGCATCTCTGTTTCTGGCTCTATGTGGCATAGGTAGTATATCCTACTGGCTGTTGGTATCCCTCTAAACCTACCAGTCTCAATCTGAAGCTGGCGTGAAGATGTTTCTATCTGACCAATGGCACACTGTAACCCATGAGAGAGCTGTGTATCCATATAGCTGGGTCGGATCACAAACCCATCCTGTGTGAGTTGGAGAAGATGCTCTCTATAGAAAGCCATCTTCGTGTCCAACTCTTGCGTCCACTCTATCCATGTCCTCTTCGTGTCTAGCTGGGTCAGGTCCTGGCGAATGAGTCTAGTGATCTCCAATGGTGTAAGAGACAACGATGGTCCATCAAGGGAGTACTGGAAGGGAGGTAATCTATCCATGATGAGGCCATGTATATGGAACCATGATGACATCTGTGCATATCAGCATGATGTGTCCTCCTGTCTAGAGGACTCAAGGGCCAATCTGGCATATCTGTCTTTGGTAGTATCCAATAAGCTGTGTATAAAGATAACTGATATGGTAAGTGCCTCTATCTCTACAGGGGGGGCTGCCAAGTACCCTCTTATGATCTCGCGTGGCACAGAGACCTTCTCTCTAATCAACTGCGAGATCATAGATACCAAGGGCCTCTCCATCCCTCTCCACCCATCCTGACTTACAGAGGGTCCCCAAACCTGAACCTCGTAGAGCATAGCTGAAGCTACCAATGTATCAAAGAGCTAGAGTTGTGTTCGGGGTTCATGGAATTGAACCTGCAAACACACCCTCTCCAATCCTCCCAAGGCCGCATACGCTCTGGTTAGTCTAGTCTCTGTTGCTCTCTTCAAAGAAAACATTGGCCTAGTGAAGACTATGTGTATACTCCACAGTCTCCTGACCATAAATGAATGTAGGAGCTGATCGCCTGACCCACTGCGATGTGATGTTAAACACCATAACCTTAGTTTTACCAAGGTTTACAGACAATCCACCATCCTTCGCAAAGCTATGTAATGCATCCAAATGTCGCTGCGTATCCTCCGGTGAGTCAGAGATCAACACAATATTATTATCTTATAACAACAATGGAATCCATGTCCGTGCTAGCTGGCACCTCTGTCACCCTCTTTGTCAATGCAATCAAAAACCTAATCTATATACATACCAAATAGAGTAGGGGACAATGGACAACCTTGTTTCACTCCAATAGTGGAGTGAACTAAATCAGATATCCCTTCTGGAGTGCGTGCATGTCCCATCACTGATCTGTAGAGAGCCATGATCTCCCAAATTAGCTCATTGGGCACTCCCATCTCCTGTAGTCTACGCATCAATCTGGCTCTGAACACCATGTCAAATGCTTTGCGGAAATCCACAAAGCTACAGTAAATCGTCTCCCATTGCTCTATCCTCTTTAATGATGGCTTTAAGTGTCAAAATATGGTCAAGAGTGGAAAAGCCTCTCCTAAAACCGGCCTGTCCCATTGCCTGTATATTCTCATTTTCTGCCCATCCGTGCAATGGTTGGAGAGAGAGAGAGAGAGAGAGAGAGAGAGAGAGAGAGAGAGAGAGAGAGAGAGAGAGAAATGAAATGAAATGTTATATTAACGTCTTCAAAAGGCCATAGTGACCTATAAGACCAGAAAGTTACAAGGTGGTGGATCTGATACAAAGTCAGAGTAACGAAAATAACCTAACAACAGTACAAAACAAAGATATATACTATGGGATCCTAGGTTGGTCGATGTGAGCTAAGCAAAATACTAAGCAAAAATGGGCGGTTTATTACAAAAAATCTAGCATCGATCGTTGGCGAATCTCATCAATTTCCTCCATGGTTAGTAGTCTGACCGGGCGTCGCGCATGCCTGGCCAGCGTGCTCCGAATCTTTTGACGTAGCCTCCGTCGGTGACCTATGAGACCAAAAAATTACAGTTGGTGAATGTGATACAATGCCCGAGTACAAAAAGTACGAAGAACTGAAAAACTGAAACTGAAACGAAATAGGTGGGGAGGGGTGTTGGAGTGAGGGATGATATAATGGGTTAGCTAATACAAAGCTAACACAAATATGGATACAGATCACTAATGATACAAATGAGATATAAATCATCAGAGGTAGGCAGATCAAGCTCAGATGAGATCCCTCATCGATCGTTGCCGAATCTCATCAATATCTCCATGGTCAATACTTTGAATGGTCGTTTGGCATGTTGAGCTAGGATGATCTGGATCCTTTGTTGCCACCTCCATCGATGATGTGAGGCCCCCTGTGGCCGTGGGCGCCTGGATTTGCCTAGCTTGATGGCTCGATCAATCAGCGTACCTCTGGTGTGGATGGGATCTGAGATCTGCTTTGATGACTGCTCCTTTGGATGGTGTAAAGAAGTCTGTGGTCTGTCTCTAAGATTGGCTCTCCCCTGATGTCCTCAATAAGCTCTCTCAATGTCTGCGCAGCTCTAGTAGAAACAATCCAACCACACCGTATCCCATGAGATAAATGTATATCCATTTATGCAGGCCTAGTCACAAAACCTTCCTCCGTGAGTTGGAGGAGATGCTCTCAATAGAAAGACATCTTTGCGGCCAACTCCTGTGCCGGTTGTATTAATGTGCTCCTGGTATCTAGCTGAATTAGATCTTGACGTATGAGTATGGTGATCTCTGTCCGTGTGAGAGATATGGAGGGTGCATCCAAGGAGTACTGGAATGGAGGAAGTCTCCATGTTGAAACCATGTGACCGAAACCATGATGTCATCTGCCCATACCAACATGTTGTGTCACCCTGCAGTGCTAGCTATCGGGATGACTGCAAGGCTAGCCAAGCGTATGTGTCTCTGGGGAGTTTCCATACACTGTGTATAAAGGAAACTGATCTAGTGAATGCCTCGACCACGAGGGGTGGGGCGGCTAGCTCAGCTCGGATAATCTCATGTGGCATTGAGGCCTTAGCCTGAATCATGCAAGAAACCGTAGAGACCAGAGGTCTCTGCATTACATCTCCATCCATTCGTGCTACCAGATCTGCCATGGTGGTCTAATGAGGGTCCCCATATCCGAACTCCGTAAAGTATAGCTGAAGCCACTAGACTGTCAAAAAGCGAGAGCTTTGTTCGTGGTTCTTGAAATTGAGTGTGCGAACACATCCTCTCTAATCCCAAGGCTGCATAGGCTCTCGTCAGTCTGGTCTCTACTGCTCTCCTCAATGAAAACACCGGTCCACTGTCCCAAGATAGGTGTATGCATTTGCATACTCCACTATCTCTTGGCCATATTTAAATGTGGGTGCTGACCTCTTGACCCACTGTAATGTGGTGTTGAACACTATAACCTTGGTTTTCCCAAGGTTGACAGACAATCCACTATCATCAACAAATGTGTGCAAAGCATCCAAATGACGTTGCATCCCCTCCGGAGAGTTAGAAATCGACACAATATCATCAGCGTATAACAACATCGGAATCCATGTCCCTGCTAGCTGAGCACCTTTGTCACCCTGTGTAACATTTAATGGCCTAGTAACTTGTGTGTAGCGGAAAATAGCATGAACATAGTGAGCATTTCATTAGAATAGATTCCTAATGAGCATAACAAGAGTGCTTGGGTGGAGAGAGAGCAACAAAAGCATAATACCTAGTTAGATAGGCATGAACAATACTTCAAAAGAGAGAAATTAAGCTATTGACAACAGTTGAGGACCGGATTTACATGGAGCGGGTCCCCCCTCCAAAAGGCTTTGTATTATAGGTTTCCCATCGGTTTCCCCCATCAAGAGAGACATTTTACAATACAATTCTTTGTGTTTTTTCAATAACTAGCTAGTGCAATGAAGATGGAAGCTTCAAGCACTAAGCAAAACACTTATAAAACACAACATCAATTCCCTCACGGTCTCAGACCCAATACCTCACACACCTTCGAAGATGGTGAGAGCTAGCGGGGTATGAGAGTAGATTGAGGAAGGAGTAGTCTTATGAGAAAAATGTACATCTCCTCACATAATCAGCTTAGCATAGCTTAGTAATTAGCATGGTAGAGGAGATGAGCATGCATTGAAGCTTGGCTCTTGGTTGGATTTGCAGAGTTGTTGGTGTAGGCCTCCCTTCTCCAAGCTTGGAGTAGATGATAAGCATTCCATTAAAGCTTGAGAAGGAGAGAGAGAGTCTTCTTGCTTCACACATGAGCTATGTGAGTGTGTGTGGAATAATGCCTTTGAAAAATCAGTCCCCTCTCTCTCTTGGTCGACCCCTCTTGCTAATTCCTCTTGCTGGCTTCCCATTGGACCCCTCCATGATTAGCCAATAGGATTTAAGAAGCATAAGTGATAGTCTTGTGACATGTGTCCCCCTTTCCCCTTTTGTGAGAGCTTTAGGTAATTAATTAATGCAACTAAACTCTCATTGGACCCCTTTGTCTTCTGGCCAATAGGAATCAGGCAAGCCATTGGGCTGTTGAATGCTCATTGGACCCCTTCGGAGGCTGTCCAATAGTCTTCTAGAGAGCTTAATTCTTATTGGTTCTTTTATTAAGTGTTACTAAGATAATTAAACTAGATTTACTCTAGCCTAATTCTCATTTGTCCATCTCCATGGCCATCCAATAGGATTTGAGTGCACCTTGTGCGCATCTGGGCTAGAGAGCTGACATGTGTCCCTCATTCCCTTTGTGTAAAGGAAGCTTGTGAGTGTGTGTGTGTGTGTGTATCTCTCTCATCCCCTACTTACAAGACTCGCCCTCTCCTCTGTAGGAATCATGAAGACTTTTTTGTACACACACAAAGCATCCAATTTTTCTAAGCTTGATCATTGGACACAACCTTTGATTTTTGGAACCTTAGCATTTTGGAAGTCTTAATGGGTTGAACCTTAGGGTCTTCAAAGCCCATTGTTGTACATCGCTCTTTTGCTGATGGCCCCCCCTTTGGATCCCTATTTTCCCTCCTTTGGATCCCTACTGTGGCGAGTCTGCCAACTTAACCAATATTCTAGGTTTTTCTCCCTTGGTGTAACCGGCGTGTTCAATCCAAAAAGGGCGGTAGACTTTACTTTAAACCTTGATTTAGCTTTCACCCATTATTAGTCGTCTATTTTACCTGTACTTTCAAGACACAACAAAGGGGAGAGGGATACAGGCTGCTAGATTGCACCTGTATGAGTAGACGGACACCAGATTGGCCCCTAACTTAGGCGCCCCTTTCGGTATTTCTTTATTATTCAAAAGAGGGAATAAACGCTGTGGTTCACTACAAGCTGCCCCGCACAAACTCGGCTGAATTTCCACTGTTTTAGCCCGATTTCGGCAGCATAACTGTACTAGAACCCTTCACAGTCAATATTCCCACGCATTGACTTACTTTCCCGACGCATACGGGCACTTTGCAAAACCTGGCGAGAATCTGCAGCACGCTGAATTCTCTGTTTTCAGCCCTGAAAATGCGCTAGATCATCTGTACAGCGGTCCCCTTGCGTCCCCGAACCTCCTGGGGGTATTAGGGTCCGTTTAGGGCCAAAACCCTAAACCTGCAAAAATACACAGCAGGCTGTAATTCACTGTTTCGGGCTCCGTTTCGCGTGCCGGTCGCATCCGTAGCAAGTCCTCGAGCTCCCGCACCTGTAGGGCTACTTGCCCTTTGAATCGGACGAGATTTCTGGCGTGAAACCTCTCCGAATTCACCTGTACCTGCGGGGGGATTAGCCGCTAGCTATTCCAGTACCTGTGCAAGAGGCTCTTGCCTTGGCAATCGCGCATGAACCCACACAATTGTACATTGGTCAAATGAAGAGCCCACTAGAGGGGCATAACATACTGCCAAAGGGGAGAGAGAGGGCAGTGCGTAGCGTGCAGGGCATCACTCCTGGCACCGCACTGTGCGTAAGAGGGAAAGCAAGCACTCCATAGCTCTTAACCTGTGACAAAAACTGAAAATGAGGCTCTCCCCCTCCTAAATTCAGCGCCACTTCTTGTTGCATGAGGCAAGTGCACCAGAAGGTGCCACTTGGCACATTTATAAGCATTTTCCCGTTTCGGGGTTGCCGTCTAAAAATATCCCAACCGGTTGCCCAGTTGACTTCATGGCAGAATAAGAAAATGTTCCCCTTGTCATTCCGGAGATAATGACGTCAACACATTTTCAGGTCCCAAAATAGCAGTTCCCTAAAATTTAGGAGATGCTGCCATTGTATCTTTCTAGGTCATCCGACCCTCTTTGTACACTGCGGCCACATCCAAAACTGAAATGTAGCCTCTGTAGCAAAGGATTCCACTTTGGCTAGTCAATGACCCCACTTTGGCTAACCATAGTCCTTGTCCAACCTTAGTGCTCTCTTGCCCTCAGGCCTGGACTCCCTCTGGACAGTTCCACACTAGCTATGCAATGCAGGGCAGTTAGATTTCCCGAGGGGTGTTTCCAAAAAGTGAAAGTAAATAGATAATAAGAAAGAAATCAACAAAAAGGATAGATAGTAGTCACACGTTGGTGACATACCCCCCTCTTGAAATCTCAAACGTCCTCGTTTGCATCTATGTCGTACATGCTTACTGTCAACACTGATGTATTCAACACCTGTCGACACATATATGACACATACATGCTCATTGTCAACCCTGGTGTATTCAACACCTCGTCGACTCATGTATTGCCTGCGTGTGAACCCTGTCCCAATGACATAGTGGTAGCTTCGCACTCTGCCATTGCTTTGAGTCACTAACTTTCCAATGACAAAATGGTAGCTGCACATTTTGCCACTGTCTTATAGTACACGTTGGATCCCGTAACACTTTCGAGCATACCCAAACCGACAGTTTAAGAATACAGTTACACATGTACTCTTCAATAGAAGCAATCACTGTATCCTTGACAAACTGACAAGAAATACTCACTTCTATAGCACTAACCAAATTTTTGGACATTCCATAAGAGCAATTGCCAAACTGACAATCTGTACAGCTCTAATATTCATGTAACAGGTATTTCATTCGAGCTCACTTTAAATACCATGTACATCATTTCTTTCAGAAGCCATTGTCACACTGACAATCCATGTAGCTTTGAAACTCAAGGGGTCAAGGTAGGTTGCAAACCGAAGGCTTCAAGGTAAAGTGATAACACAATTGGTGACTCTACAAGTTCACCTTCTTCCATCCACTTAGCATCCATTGGTGGATAGTTTCTGAACTTTACCAAGTATCGCCTAGCAACCTTGCCTTTCACTTTCCTTTCTTTGTGTGCCAAAATCTTGTCAGGGACCAAGATCTCGTCAAGTTCCTCGACTTCCGGCTGATCTTCAGCTGGCATATCTTTTGGCACATCACCCACATAGGGTCTGAGAAGACTCACATGAAACGCATTGTGAATCTTCCAACTGTCAGGCAATTTCAGCCTATATGCAACATCACTGATTATGTCGCACACTTGAAAAGGCACATAGTAACGCATGCTGAGCTTTGGAAACAGTCTTTCCTTGCCCTTCATCTTCTTTAACCTTGCCTTTTCAAAGCGTAAAAGCACCCAATCACCAAGTGAATATACCACTTCACGACGGTGACGATCAGCTGCTTTCTTTTGTTTTGCCTGAGTCCTTTCTAAGGCCACTTTGACCTTCTTGTACATTTCATCCATGTCCTGAACATACTTATCTGCTCAAATATCTTGTCCTTTGTATGCAGTATGGGAGGAACTTTCTTGCCACCTTCAACTATCTCAAAGGGTGCCTTGCCAGTTGATGAATGCACTGTATTATTGTATGCATACTCCACCAATGGCAAATACTGCTCCCACTTTCCTTTATGCTCTGACACATAGCACTTCAGCAGATCTAGGACAGTAGAATTTGCCTCTTCTGACTGCCCATTTGTTTGAGGATGAAATGACGAAGAGAATTTGAGCGTTGTGCCCATATTTTCAAACAAGCCTCTCCAGAACAAACTTGTCATGCGTTGATCACGGTCGCTAACAATCGACTGTGGCATGCCATGATACTTGAAAATATTGCCCATAAACAAGCGTGCCATCTGATCTGGCCTTATCTTCTTCCTGACAGGAATAAAATGAGCCTGTTTGCTGAATCTGCAAATAATGGTCCAAATACCATCATTTCCTGTCTGTGTTCTCGGAAGATCAAAGATAAAATCCATAGCAATACTTTCCCATGGTTTATCTGGAATAGGTAGTGGTTGCAATAACCCTGGTGCCTTTTGCCTGTCAAACTTGATCTTTTGGCAAATTAGGCATTCTCGCACAAAGGCATCCACATCCCTTCTCAATGTAGGCCAATAGAAGAATGTCTCAACCGCTTTTAACTGTAGCATCGATACCACGATGCCCTGCATACGGTGGGACATGACTCTCTTCCATAACTTTGCGTCGCAATGGCTTTGTGACACACAATCTGCCATGCATCATCATGAACCCGTCTTTAAGAAGATAGTGTTCATGACGTTGTCCATCCATTAGTTGCTCGAAGACCCTTGCAAAATCTTCATCATTTGCATACTGTTCTCTCATATCATCAAGTTCATGATGATAAGGAATCGACACAGCTGAAATTTGTGGCTTCCTTGACAAGGCATCAGCCACAACGTTCTTCTTGCCTTCCACATGCACAATCTGAAAATGGAACATGGACAAGATATTTGCCCATCGCATATGCTTCTTAGATAACTTTGTTTGTGTCAAGAAGTATCGCAAGGTCTGATGATCCGTTTGGACAACGAAATCTGCACCTAGCAGGTAGTGTTTCCAACTTAAGAGCGCATGAATCACAGCCAGTAACTCTTTCTCATAGACCTGCATGGTCATCTCTGGCCCTTGCAAAATTCTGCTCTCATAGGCTACTACCCTGCCATCTTGCATTAGCACTGCACCAATGCTACTACCGCAGGCATCACACTGGACCACAAATGACTTCCTAAGATCTGGCAACACAATGATTGGATCTGAAGTCATCTTTTCCTTTAAGAGATTAAAAGCTTAAATCTCTTTCTGTGTCCATCTAAAGGTGACTGCCTTCTTTTGAAGAGCATGTAAAGGTGAAGCAATCTCAGCGAAATTTCGGATAAACCTTCTGTAATAGGAGCATAGTCCCAAAAAGCTTCGGACATCATGCACCGTCTTCAAATTTGGCCATGACTTGATCGCTTCAACTTTTGCAGGATCCATTCTGACACCATCCTTTGAGACAATGTGTCCCAGAAAGTGAATCTCTTCCAGAAAAAACTCACTTTTCTTTGCATTGATGAGCAACCTATGACTGCGTAGCTCTTTGAACACAATGGCCAAGTGATGCCTATGCTCCTCTTCATTCTTTGAGTAGACTATCATGTCATCAAAGAATGTACCAACAAACTGCTGGTGTGGACGGAAAATTCTGTCCATCATCCTATTGAACGTAGCAGGAGCATTTGTGAGACCAAAGGGCATCACTAAAAATTCGTAAAGGCCAAACGTCGTTCTAAAAGCAGTCTTGTGCACATCCTCTGATCTAAGCGGATCTGATGGTACCCACTCTTTAGATCTATCCTGCTAAACATAGCTGCTCCTAATTTGTCCATAATATCATCAATTCTAGGTATAGGGAATCTATTCTTGATGGTATTCTTGTTCAGTGCACGGTAGTCGATGCACATACGCCATGAGCCATCCTTTTTCTGCACCAACAACACTGGAGAACAGAATGGAGATGAATTGGGCTGAATCAGCCCCTTTTCTAACAGCTCCTGTACTTGGCCCATTATCTCTTTCTGCTGAGGTGCACTAACCCTGTACGGAGGCTTATTTGGTGGGCTACTGCCTGGCACCAAATCTATCGCATGGTCCTCGGGTCTCTCTGGCGGTAATTGAGACGGTAATGAATCGGAAAAACAGTCACTGTACTGTTGTAAAAACATTGACCTTTCTTTATCTAGCACAGATAAATTTGATTCATCACAATCTGACACTTCACGTGCAAAAACCAAGTACGCAGAAAGATGCTTTTTCATTACAGAAGTAATAGCAGAAGCTGATACAGTAGGAATAGACTCCCCTTTAAGCTTTACATCCAGAATGTGAGTCTTTCCCCTGCTCTGTACAGTGATCTTTTTGTTGTAGGAATCCATTATTCCCTGTACACGAAACAACCAAGGAATACCTAACAACACATCACATCCGTCCAGTGGCATGATGTAAAATTCTTCAGCATCTACATAGGACTGGATATGTAGACGCAACTTTCCAATGATGGGTGTCACAGCCTCTGTATGGCCAGGACATGCCAAACCTGCCTCTGCTGTATACCCCATCTCTTCAGGTCTGATTCACAACTTTGAAGCCAATTCTGGGGAAATGAAGTTGGCTTTGGCACCTGGATCAAAGAAGATAAGCACTGTTTGATCCCTGACCTTTCCCCATGCTCTGCAAAGCTCACTTGCATCTGAGTTTGGCTTGTCGCCCACCATATCTGGCACTAGACCAGCCATGGGCTTCTTTCCTTTCTTGTCTTCCTTGTCATCAGAATCAGCTGGCCTTTTCTTTGTAGGACAATTGTAAGCAATGTGGCCAGGCTGCTCACATATAAAGCATTTGTTCTCTGTCCTCAGGACCTTCTTTTGCTCTTCTGACTTGCGAGGAAAACGTCTTTTCCATTTCTTTGCTGGTCCTTTTTCTGATTCAGCCGTAGCTTTATCTTTTCTTGCGTTGGCTGACTCATGAGTCCCTTTAGGAACCTCATTGGGAACGTGCTTCTTGGCTGAATTTTTCTTGCCTAATCCGCCTTGACGCCAGTGTTAAATTCACAATCTTCTCCCTTGAGCAAACCATTCCCAGTGTTTGCTACCTCGATGAGCTGCGTCAAAGTAGTGACTTTTGTCTTCGTGCAGTATTTTCTCAATCCTTTGGGTAGGCCACAACAGTATTTTTCAATCTGTTCTGTCAATGGCACAAACCTATAGGAAGTTATTGGAAGTAGAGCTTTCCAAAACTTCCGATTGTAATCATCCAGATTTCTGCAAGTGGCAGCATTTAGCTGGTGCCATTCTGTCATGACATTTGCTTCGAAATCATCAGATAACCATGCTGCTGCAAAAATCTGCTTGAAGTAAATCCATGTGGACGGAGCTTGCCCTTGAAGCAATAAAGTTGTCCACCATTGTCCCGCATTCCCTGTCAAGAAAGTGGCTGCCTTGCGGACCTTTGAAGCCTCTATAAAGTTTCCCCCTGCATAGGCCTTGTCAAACTGCTGGAGGAATGAGAGAGCCTTCTTCCTGTCATCAAACCCTGTAAAGGTCGTGAATGACACACCTTTGCCACCTTCTTTGTACGGAGTTGGCCTCTCCAGCGGCGTCAAATTGTCATATGGAAGTGACTGAAACATGGGAACACTATTAGGGTTCATCTGTGTTCCTTGGCCGCTATTAAGTTGACCTGGAAATGCCATATTTGGCATCTCAAATTGGCCCCGAGTGCTCTGAAACCCTGGTTGCATGCCCGTGACACTATACATGGGGTTAGGCATCATCGTTTGAGCACCCCCAAACACTGTTCCTGGCGTGTAAAACTGATTTCCAGGTGCATGACCAGCCATGCTCTGGAATACCGATCCACCTCCAAAATAGCCAGGGTGTACTGAAGGTGGTGGGAAGACCTGTTGCATAGCTTGTAGGTTGCTTCCCTGCCCATTAGAACCAGCTATAGGCTGCTGAAAGGTGGCGGGCTGAACTGGTACAGCTTGAAAGACTGGCATCTCAGCCACCTGTTCTTGCACCTTAGGCATAGGTTGTGGAGACTGCATGTTCTCCGTCAAGTGTACAGGTGTTTCCATTGACTGTGCGGTATGAATCACCTGTGCTCGAGCCTTAACAGGCTTTTGAATATGATCCAGTGACCCAACTTGCTGAGACGGAACAGGAGGTTGCAGAAAGGCTAAAAACCTCGGATTCTGCAGTACTTGTGTGAACATAGCCACAGCAGTAGCCAACTAGGTCCTGAATATATCGTCATCTGTCTGTGGTGGTCTTGAGGACTCACCCACTTCATGTGTCTGTTGACCCTGTGAAGAGGAAACCTCTTCAGTCACATCATCTGGTCTGTCAACCATAATTGCAATTCCCTGTGTCTGGTCTATGATCCCCTGTGTCTTCAAGCCCAAAACTGACCAAGGCTCACTTCTATGGGAAAAAGTGATTTAATCCTGTCGATGGAACCATGAAACCGGCGTGTTCAATCCAAAAAGGGCGGTAGACTTTACTTTAAACCTTGATTTAGCTTTCACCCATTATTAGTCGTCTATTTTACCTGTACTTTCAAGACACAACAAAGGGGAGAGGGATACAGGCTGCTAGATTGCACCTGTATGAGTAGACGGACACCAGATTGGCCCCTAACTTAGGCGCCCCTTTCGGTATTTCTTTATTATTCAAAAGAGGGAATAAACGCTGTGGTTCACTACAAGCTGCCCCGCACAAACTCGGCTGAATTTCCACTGTTTTAGCCCGATTTCGGCAGCATAACTGTACTAGAACCCTTCACAGTCAATATTCCCACGCATTGACTTACTTTCCCGACGCATACGGGCACTTTGCAAAACCTGGCGAGAATCTGCAGCACGCTGAATTCTCTGTTTTCAGCCCTGAAAATGCGCTAGATCATCTGTACAGCGGTCCCCTTGCGTCCCCGAACCTCCTGGGGGTATTAGGGTCCGTTTAGGGCCAAAACCCTAAACCTGCAAAAATACACAGCAGGCTGTAATTCACTGTTTCGGGCTCCGTTTCGCGTGCCGGTCGCATCTGTAGCAAGTCCTCGAGCTCCCGCACCTGTAGGGCTACTTGCCCTTTGAATCGGACGAGATTTCTGGCGTGAAACCTCTCCGAATTCACCTGTACCTGCGGGGGGATTAGCCGCTAGCTAATCCAGTACCTGTGCAAGAGGCTCTTGCCTCGGCAATCGCGCATGAACCCACACAATTGTACATTGGTCAAATGAAGAGCCCACTAGAGGGGCATAACATACTGCCAAAGGGGAGAGAGAGGGCAGTGCGTAGCGTGCAGGGCATCACTCCTGGCACCGCACTGTGCGTAAGAGGGAAAGCAAGCACTCCATAGCTCTTAACCTGTGACAAAAACTGAAAATGAGGCTCTCCCCCTCCTAAATTCAGCGCCACTTCTTGTTGCATGAGGCAAGTGCACCAGAAGGTGCCACTTGGCACATTTATAAGCATTTTCCCGTTTCGGGGTTGCCGTCTAAAAATATCCCAACCGGTTGCCCAGTTGACTTCATGGCAGAATAAGAAAATATTCCCCTTGTCATTCCGGAGATAATGACGTCAACACATTTTCAGGTCCCAAAATAGCAGTTCCCTAAAATTTAGGAGATGCTGCCATTGTATCTTTCTAGGTCATCCGACCCTCTTTGTACACTGCGGCCACATCCAAAACTGAAATGTAGCCTCTGTAGCAAAGGATTCCACTATGGCTAGTCAATGACCCCACTTTGGCTAACCATAGTCCTTGTCCAACCTTAGTGCTCTCTTGCCCTCAGGCCTGGACTCCCTCTGGACAGTTCCACACTAGCTATGCAATGCAGGGCAGTTAGATTTCCCGAGGGGTGTTTCCAAAAAGTGAAAGTAAATAGATAATAAGAAAGAAATCAACAAAAAGGATAGATAGTAGTCACACGCTGGTGACACCTCGCACTTTTCCATATTAAATGATCAGTCTAACATGAGAAAATCATTTAGGAGAATTAGATATTAGTTATTATGACACCCTCTCGCTCTACATAGTCTGAAACTCATCCACATACATCCCAGAACAAGACGGAGATAGAAGGCATCCCTGCTTCACTCCAATAGTGGAGTGGACCATGTCAGACATACCCTCCGTAGTGCGTACCCGCCCTACCACTGTCCTGTATAAAGCCAAGATCCCCCAAATAATCTCTGTGGACAGACCAATGTCCTGTAGTCTACGTATAAGTCTGGTTCTTGGCAGTGTGTCCAAAGCTTTGGGAAAATCCACAAAGCTGCAGTAGATTCTCTTGCCATGGTGTCTACCCCCCTCAATCATAGCTCTGAGTGTCAGAATCTGGTCAAGAGTGGAGAACCTCTCGTGAATCCTGCCTACCTTGATGCTCGTATGCCCTTTCTCTCTGCCCATTTACTCAGCTCCATCTCAAGAATAGATGCATACAACTTAGCCAATGTGTGGCCAATCATGATGGTGTGATAATTTTCGGGAATCATGGAATCTCTTGACTTAAAAATAGGCACAATCGTGGACATACTCCAAGTCTCAGGAAAGCGCTCATACATGGCTTGATTAAACATCATAGCAAGAAGCTCTGCAAGCATATCTCTGGCATGGATGAAGTGCTCTGCTACCAGACCATCATGATCATGTGCTCTCCTTGTCCTCATCCTGTCAATGGCTTTCCTTACCCTCTCAGCAATAAAGAAAATACACATCTTAGGGTATGTCTCCGGTGGGTCGGGGAAAGGTGGCTGCCCTGATGCTGTGTAGAGAGATGTGGCATATTCCCCCCATGTCTCTGTGGAGGTGATGGTTGGCGGTGGTGAATGCTCATGGAAGTCTCTATGCCTCGCCCGAGTCCTGACTCATAAACAGCTTATACAGATCCCGCTCTAGCTGAGATGTAAAAGGCCTATTCTTTTGTCGCACTAGCCGGCAAAAGACAATCCATGATTTTCTATGTGTGGTAATACCCATGATCACCTCCCTCTGCAATCTGATCCTCGTCTCTCTACACTCCTCATCATACGAGCTGTTCTGGGGCATGCTCCCAGATCGTCTCCGTGTAGTCTGACTGTGGGGATATGGAGCGTCTCTGTCAGTATGTGAGTGAGCTCATCTAGTGGCCAGCCTGGCTCCTGAGTGCATAGGTGCTTATATATCTCATCCATGTACACGGAATCTATCTCCCTCATGAAGGTATATCGAGTGTGTGTGGAGACCTCCCTCAGTGGAGTTGTGCTGAACTAAAACGTGAGAGTGAAAGACAAGATAGCATGATCAAGTGCTACTCCAACTGCCTAGTGCCTACCATGAAATCCTGAAAGGATGGAATGAGACATGGCTAGGCCATAACATAATCCACTTTGCTAGCCCCATGTCGGTGTGGAAAACATGTGAAACCTGATGTAGGAAATCTCTGTAGCCCATTCAAAATGGCCAATCCATGTGCAGTCCCCATATCTATCAAGTATCTGCCATATTCAGTGTGCTCCTCATCTTGTGATACTCTGGATAAGCCCATCTCTGTAACATCAAGCTCCCTAAGCATCTCCTGTGAAGTATCATAAATTACTGTTTGATAATGGGTAGTCCTAGCAGTGAAGTCCCCAAGTATGAGAATCCTTGGAAAACCCCCATATGTCATCATCCAAAATTGAAAAGGGGGATTGTCCTCTAGGTGGTGCATATACTGACGTACTAGGAGGGAAATAACAAATAGCAATGTAGAGATATCTGCCCGTCTCTGCCTTTAGTCTCACCCACAAAGAGAGAGAGAGGAGATATGACACCGCATGTCGGGTCCCAACCACCCTTATGGGTCCCCTTGCTCTGTTCGAGAGCAAGTACTTGCTTTGGTTACTTGTACAAATGCTGATACAATGGCTAAATGCTGAATACTGAGTGTTGATGCTTCGTGCGGATGAACTGTAAAATGCTAGGGCTGATCTGTTGCAAAACACTTTGCTAATTTGGTGCAAAAACACTGGATGCAAAATGCTGGGCTGAACTGATGCAAGAACGCTGGACTGAACTGATGCAAAACGCTAATGTTGTTGGGGTGCTGGCGATGGAAACGCTAGGTGTTTTGGAGGGTGTTGGCTGCCCTTGCGTGTACTCGGTTCTGATGTCCTAAAAATTGAAGGCGAAGTGACTCTTTTATATGTTTTTTTGCCATTTGCCCTACCTACTTTTTATAAACGTCATGTCAAAGTCCCTTATTAATAAATGACATAAGTGATTGTTCACATGCCTATATGCTTAAGTGATTGTATCGTGCAAGTGAGGGTATGCAACTATGACGTGCCTAATCATGCACGTCCTAACGGCTCACAAGGTGCTAGGCTAGATCCTAATCTATACTAATTAAATGTTGACTTGGAGTACTAACTTGTCCACGTGGCTCAAGTGCAATGCGCAAGGGATAAGTGATCTCCTTGCATTTCAGCATGCCAAATGCCTTCAAGATCCCTCTAGCATACTTTTGCCGAGAGATGCAGATTTTTACCTGCAAGACTCCTATACCCTAAATAGCTGTGCATCAAGCCAAGTCTGTCATGTCAACCTCCATGCTGAATGCATCTCTCATTTGTCCAATGGAATCTTCATCATCACTTGTCATAAGGAGGTGGTGCACATACAGGGCAATGACAACAGCCTTCAGCCTTGTCTCCTTTCCTATACATATACAAGACTCAAGGTAGCATCTGAAGCACAACGTTTTGGATGTTAATTTCAAGTAAAATTTGTGTATTTTCTGAACATGCTCTAGGGGTTTGTTGTCTGAAACTTTGGTGGCATAGCACATACACCTCCTTGAAGTTTCCATTCAGGATGCTGATTCGACATCCATTTGATAAATTCTTTTAACTTTGATCCACCACTGCTAATATTGTGCCAGTAGTAGTCATTTTGAAGGTCGTTGCAAAAGTCTCATTGAAGTTGAGCCCTTCTACTTGCGAGTATCCTTTTGTAACTGATATAGTTTTTTACTTCTCTGAAGTGCTAATCCGCCGTATACTTTACCTTCCATATCCACTTGTTACCTATGACTTTCCTCCGAGGTGGTTGGTCTACTGGCTTCCAAGTTCCCTTCTTCATAGTACTATCTTTCTATGCTTAGATGATGGCAGCCTTCCACTGTTGAGGTACTTCTTCCCCACTCACAAGCTTCTTTACTTCTTCCGTAATCTCTGCCATTAAAGTTGCGTTTACTATGTGAGCTGAGACCCTCCTTTACTTTCGGTGATCGTCTCGTATCCTTCTGCATCACTTGAGCATTGGGTTCTTTCTAGTGTGGCAATGGCTTTTCTTGTGGTGTGATAGTAGGCCTGTGACTAGTAACCTTATTATCCAAAGATGATGTGTCCTTTGTAAATGGACACCCGAATTGCAGTCTTCAAGAGAATGTTTATGTTAATCATGGTTTTCGGCTACTAGTCAAGGATACTTAGTCAAATCTTAAATTTTACTAACCGCAATGGATAGCTTAAATAGAGTGTTCGAGGATAGTTGGGTGGGGTTGTGGTGAGGTGAAAAGTGGTAGCCGTGTGCCTCTTCAATTATCATAATTCTATGTAACTACTAACATGCAAAATAGTTTTAATATTCCATGCGTGCGTTTGTGAACTCTGTGTTTTGAGAAAGGTGGAGAAATTACTTGAATTGTGACTTGATAGGAGAAACAGTTTTTTCAACATACGTGTACAAATTTGAATTTCTTACATTGCTTAGGAGAATGTATTCATACAAAATGTGTCCTAGAGTGCGTATTGATCTAAAACCTCTCCTTATAGACAACAGTAAATTACAAGAGAATCGGATTTTGAGTCTTCAGTTTGGCAGAATTTTGAATGAAACTAAAGAATGGCTACAATCCACTGATATGGTTTATTTTGTATTTGATTGAGGGAATGGTTTCAAACAACTTATGCTCTCAAATTCTACAACAGGGTCATTTCTTAGCATTTAAAATGTTTCTGTTTTTATTTTTGTACCAGGATGTTCATGATAGGGGGCTATTCTACTATAGGCTTTTGCAACATGGAGTAGAGTCAGCAGAGCGTGTCATCAATCCACCCAAACAAGCAGTTTCCGTGTTTGCAGACATGCAAAACAGTGAAATAAAAGACAGAATCTTTGATGAGTTCAACACTTTAGCAGTTGTATACCAACAGGTGAAGATCTCACTTTGCCTTGTAGTAAAAATCTGTGGATAATTGTAGACTCATCTTTATGAAGTTTGAGAGCCCCCTTGGAACTGGTCTGAATGTTGCTCAAGTTAAAACGGTGTGACGCATGGCTCATATGATTGCCTATATCTTGACACAGCCATCATACATGTTCCTGGACAAGGAGTACCGGGGTCCCTTTGAATTCTCGGATGACGCATCGACAAATGCATCAGCAACAGAGTCGTCTGAAACTATGCTTGCAGGCCAGCGTGTGGATGCCAGTGATAATGATTTGCTGCTGAGTGCATCTGAGAAAGAGTACACAAAAGGGGTAGTAGCAACTAATGGTTCCTCATCTTATGTGGCACCAAGCTCTTCGACAATGGATGGTATGGGAGTACTTGCAGCTCCCACACAAACGTCATTCCCTGCAGTGGGCTTCGCTATCGATGATCTTCTTGGACTGAGCTTACACACAACCCCACCAGAGCCTGCACCAGCGCCACCTCCGCTTGTGCTGAATGCAAAGCCAGTGCTCAACCCAGCAGCATTCCAGCAGAAATGGAGACAGCTTCCAGTTGCATCTACCCAGGTAGGGAACGTTTTCTAATACGCCGCGTTGTGTTTTTTTCACCTAGCTTGCATTTGCCTTGCCTAAAGTCCTGGTGCTTTCCATGAGTTGTGTAGTTGGTGGTTATCATTATGCCAAACATGTAGGGTGTGGGCTTCCATGTTATCTATCATTTTAGGTTATGACTGTTGCTGACCATGCGAGTCAAGGATCTCTTCTCAAGGCTGTATTTGTTGGGCTTTTGCACCTTATAAGTCATGTCTAAGCAAAAGGCTGATAATTTAAAAATGTGCATCGGAAGTGTGAAAGTTTTGCTTGGTTTTGATGTGAGCTACCATGCTCTCTTCTATCGGATAGTATTTGAAGTCTCTTGGGATTGTTTCCTATGATGCTAAAATCCATCTTCTTCTGCTATCACTCTTAGTTTTCGGAGGCTGTTGCAGACCGTGTGAGTCAAAGATTTCTTCTGAAGGCTGTGTTTGTTGGCTATCTGCACTTATAAGCCATGTATAAGCAAGGGGCTGATAATTGGGAAAATGTCCAGAGTGTGGAAGTTTTTTTTAGTTTTAGCACAACCATTGCAGTATAATGATTTTTTTTTTCGCTTGCATTTCTTCAGGAATACACATTGACGCCTCAAGCCGTAGCAAATCTAACGGGACCACAGGCTCTTTTGAGGCATATGCAAGCTCAATTGATACACTGCATTGCCTCAGGTGGACAAGCTCCGAATTTTAAATTTTTCTTTTTTGCACAGAAGTCGGACGCATCCGCTGGGCTTGGTTACTTTCTGGTGGAGTGCATCGTAAATGTCACAGCAAGAAAGTGCACAAGTAATTATAAGACGGATGAGTCTAACATGCTGGAAAGTTTTGCAAGCATTTTCCAGTCAGCCATTCTGAAGTTTGGCTCGTAGGCTGGATTTAATCTTTGTATCAAAATTCTTGGTGTGAGCATTTACAAATCGAGTCTTGACCAAGATGCCCATACAAGCGTTTACTTGGCAGTAGTTTTCCTTGAGCTTATGTCATGTATATCACGAAAACGTACACTGCCTCTCTGTATTATGTGTCACAAATAGCAAAAAGGGGCTGTTTATGTCATAAAAAACCAGCATAGGAAACCAGCATCAGCCAATCTCACAGTTTTGAAGCTTCATGGTATCAATCTCTTATAGAGGGTTCGGTAATTCAAGGGGAGTGATATTTGTCATGCAAGAGTTCAGCTCTAAATGAAGCATTGAAGATTCTTTGTAACAAGCATTCTTATTTGGGTTTTCTTGGCCACACTCTACAAATGCTCAGGTAGCTTTTGGAGTTCTCAAAACTCTTATTGTGGTATGCTTCCTAACGTTGACAAGTGCTAAGGAAACCCATACCCTCCTGTTTTAATAGGTCAAAAAATCAAGGTACTGCATGAAACAACCCAATACGAACCAGTGTCTAATAATCAAGGATTTGCATGAGTGTTGTGACACTCAAGCATGCTCAACATTAACAAAAAATTTGGAAAGCTCTACTAGATTGGAACTAACTTCTAGCTTTTGCTAAGAACTCACCATATGAAGTGGAAACAATAGTGTTGGAAGGGTTATACAAATTGATGAGCGAGTATTTTCGAGCAACAAAATAATCGAGCAAGTCCCTATGGATTTCTCTCTCAAGCACATATCCAAGCACATAGCAACCATCATGGGATTGTTATATGGCATAGCCGTCAGTGAAAGAGAGCCCACTAACTGTGCAACTCCCTTGCATATTAAGAGAGTAGCTTGCAAGCAAGTTAGAGAGAGAGAGAGAGAGAGAGAGAGAGAGAGAGAGAGAGAGAGAGAGAGAGAGAGAGAGACTACTACATCAATAAGTTAAGGCACAAATGCTCCATTTTCATTACAGCCATTCTTTTTGCGGCTCTCGACATCCTTAATCTGGAGGGGGTAGAGTCTCACAGTGGACATGTAGCTCACCAACAATGACTGTCCACTCCATCAAAATGGAGAAGGGCAGTCCAGGCTCTAGGCAGCTCGTCTTGCAAGTACGTACCTATTGGTTCTTCCATCTCCTTTGATCAAATACTGACTCCATCCTCTCTTTTGCAAGCGGTCTAACTGTCACCAATTCCACCATTAATGAGATGTCTGCAACACAATTAATCTCAACCACTAAGCATATAGCATATCTGCGCCAGCCAGTTTTGACTCCCATGCAGGCATTCTTCTCAATTATTTTAAATTCACTTCACAGCCTATTGCCCCATACAATGAACCTTGTATGAACAATAGATATTCAATCGATGGGACACTAATATAACCTTCTATATGGAGCCAAGTTTTGCGCAAAGGATCAAACGAAGAAACATAGGCATTCTCACCATCCCACCACACGATGTTGATATCCATCACTCCGACAACAGATTGATCAAAGCAATTACCATTTAGAAGGTTGAGTGTAAAAAATGGGAAATGGTGCTTACTATAGGAGGACTATGCGTGCTATAATTGCTTGAAGCTTTGCCACAAGTATTGAAGGTTTGCTTGTCTTTCATGAGAATGGTCGAGCCCAAATGGAGGAACTTTGTTCGAAGGGGGGAGTAGAGCAATATGAAAGCAGTCATCCAACTTTGAGCAACTTTCCCTTTTGAAGGCTCGAGCATTCCAGACTCGTTGGACTGTTCCTACAACATTAAACGATGCAAGAAAACTTAAATGGGAGTGTACATCACTGAAAATACTGGACCACTTTCAATCCTTTCTAGATACATCCGGGGCCCTTGACTCCATTTGCAAGGATCTAGCATATATGGCTGTATGAGTATGTTCCAATGAGCTTCACCAAGGGCCCCCATTTGCAAGGATCTAGCATATATGGCTGTATGAGTATGTTCCAATGAGCTTCACGGGAGAACCAGCCTTCTCTCAAATTCAATCATGAAGTAAAGCAACTAGAAAATATATAAATGGCCAACAATAGCACGTCCAATAAGTATGCATCAGGACACCTGCAATGCAAGCTATTTGTGCATATTCCTGCATTTTCTTCTGTCACTGCATGTTAACGTTCTCATGTGTATGAATGCTCCATATATGGCCTGCTCTTGATTGCATATCAATTCGTACTGCCATTGCATATGCAGGGTACCTGCAGATACAACTTTGTACGGCATGCTTAATGAGTTTGAGAGTCACATGACAGCAATTGTTTCTACTGCTAGTGAGGATTTTCAAGCTGATCTTCACAATTACCTGCATGGGCCCACGCCTAGAGATGAGTGTTATCTTCAAGATGGAAAGTCAGCTCACTGTGTTGAATCCTGATGCTTCCGACGCTTCCCACGACGATGGCCGGCAGTGAAGATTCTCAAACATGTTCCTCACAATTAGGAGGCAGTGAAGCTACAACGTCAAGACACCCATTAAACGTGAAGCTGATTTTGACATCTCTCTCTCTCTCTCTCTCTCTCTTCACATTTGGTTGTGGATTGTTGAGGGTGGTGAGTTTGAGGAAGGAAACAAAGGCAGTGAAGCAACAATGGAGGTTGTCGTGAGCCAACAAGACCCCATATTCTGTAAGCAGGCCATCTTGAAAGCAACAATCTGTCAGGCAGAGAGCACCACGTAGTTGGATACGACGGTGGAGGTTGGGGAAGATATTTTGTCAATATAAAGGCTTTGCAGTGTCGACGGCATGATTGGTTGGTTCGACTGGTTAGCAAAAATGGGTAGACGTCTTCGTGAGCTCGTGTCGTTCTGGAAGAAGAGGTAGCGACGCCCCTTCAGGCCCCCTGTCACCGCCGACGAGCAGTGCTTCATCATCTGGCTGGGAGAGTAGCGCAGCAACGCTTTTTGAAAATATTGGCACCCCATGTTTTTTTAAATAAAAAATTACCCCTCCTTGGTCGCTGCTGCAACCAGTCCGCGCAGCAACAACCAGTCCGCGCCGGCGCAGACTGGTTGCAGCAGGCAGACCGGGGATCAGGAGTAAGGTCATGCGGGTAGTGTCACTAATTTATTAAAAAAAACCTCAAGCGAACCAGGGAGTTGTTGTAGCAGGCGGCACCACAGGCAAATAAAGCGGTGCAAGGGATGGTTAGCGGCAAAAGATCATTCAATTGAGTGTCTCTTGGGCAAACAATGGTGAGGCGGCATGATGTAATGGTGTTGAGGGTGGAGGACAGTACAACGACTGCAATTAACGACGAGCAATGAGAGGAAATTTTTTTCCATGATTGAAGGGACTCGGGCATTGGATTACAACCAGAGACGTTGGCGTGTGAAAGAAACAACTCTGCTTCTACGATGGTTGCTCTTGTTTACGTGTTTTCGCAAAGGATTTAGCAGGCTTTGAAAGCTTTAAATCGCCATTACGTGAGTTAGGACTAAAATATTCTTTCAATCTTGGCCCAGCTATCCTAGGACCTTGGGTCTTAATACTCACATCATAGGAGCTTTTAAGAAATTGATGCTTCATGACTTTACCTCTCCATCTGAAGGGGATCGGGGAGCACCACAGACGGAGAGTGAGAGAGAGAAGGAGACACACGACACACAGATATGGGTGGGGAGACTCAAAGAGTGAGCAGTCCCCTATACACTTATGCTATGTATAAGGTATACAAGTCAGTGGGCGCCCAGACTGGGCGGCCGGGCAAGGCACAGACGCCTATACCCCAACAACCTCCCACTTAAAGGCGACTGTGCCTTTAAGCAAGAGAACATAGTCTAAAGACTACAAAAGGTGAGAGAAAACCACTCTCAACCGATAACCACTGGCTGGCTGTGATCGTGTGCATCCGGCTGTCCTGCTTCCGTGTAAATCCATACACCACCAGACGTACCGCACACGTACTGCAAGTATGTACGTAATACCTGCATATCTCCCTCGTGCACTATGCCATCATCAGTCAACAAACGACTGACAACCCCAACTGCAAATGCTCCCACTACAGCTGCGATATCTGGTCTCAAGATCAGCATCTCATACATGAGACCACCGAATGCCGATGCAATGCTAGCGGGCCCTGCTAGCTCTACGGAGCATGCATCAACATATATATCCCTAGCAATAGGTATCTCTGACTGACAAGGCGTGTCAGCCACATGCATCTCCTGACTGTCCGCAAAAGACGCATCAACCTGTCGTGCAACCTCAGAGCAAACCAGCTGCTCTAGGTGTCTGCTGGAAGACATATCCTGCACAACTATATCCCCATGCTCACTGTCGAGCATAGAAAGGGATGACTGCATAATCGCTGACATCTCAGTCTCCTCTGCAATCATCCACTGCAAACATGACCACTCAATCTGCTGTGACTCACTAGAGCTCTCGTGCTCTAACTCCATATGCATAGACTCTTGCACAACGTCCTCCTGTCGTGACTCACTAGAGCAAGACCGCTCTACCTGTCTATCCTGCATAGAAGTATCTCACACAACTGACTCTCTGCTTTGCTCAGTCACTAGCAAAGCATGCATGTCTGACTTTGTCACCTCTCTGTGTGACTGCTCAAGTCGTGCACCAACTGTGTACACAACGAGCTCACTACTCTGCACTCCATGCAAAGTACCCTGCAACCCATGAGCAAAAGAGACTCGCCCGCTCTCTCGCTGTCTACCTGGCTGCATGATCACAGAGACAACACCGTCTCTCGCGTGATCCACATGCAATGGGTAACCTGTACCATTCCTGGCACCTCTCGCAATCACTAGCGAACCCAAATGCATCACAAAATCTCGCTCTCGTAGCGAAATCTGACATCCACTATCCCGTAACTGTCTGACTGAGATCAAATCCCGTCTCAGATCTGGCACATAACGCACATGACGCAGGGTAAATCTCATACCACTGGGCAAGGACAAACATACGTCTTCTGCACCCTCAATGTCATACACAACACCATCAGTCATGTGCACACAACCAAGTCTCCCACTAGAAAACGTGCTAAACCACTCACGATGCGACGTGACATGGAAAGTAGCATCTGAATCTAGTAACCACTGTGAAGATAATGTGCAATCCGATATGCAATACGTAGACATAAGATCGTCTGAAGACAAGCTAGATGTAAATGTGACATCGCCGTCACAATCATACTCAGTAACCACCGTACTAATCTCACTAGCATCTGTCGTGCCCAAATCTGCATCACGCATCTGTCGCCTCCGTTTTCTCAAACGCCTGAAACATCGACGCCTAATGTGCCCTCTATGTCCACAATGCCAACATGTCAAGTCTCTATGCCGTCGAGACTTGCGTGTGGGACAAATCTCTCCCATGGACATAGAAGTGGGACTAGACTCCCCTGTAGACATGGATGTCGCGTACGTAGCATGTAAACTCTGCCATAAAGCATGAGTTGTAGTCTCCCTCGAGACCTGCCAGTCAACAGACTCAACCAGATGCAAACGAATCGTAGACATGGCTAACTCATCAAGATCCTACCAATCATCATCACGCATAGAATTGGGCTTCGCCGATAAACCACGCAAGGGTTTATCCTGCCCCAAATCTGCCAATGCAACAAGCATATGCTCCTTCCAAGCAACAAAATCTGCACCATCAAACTGTGTCAGACCATAACGCTGGAAGTCAAATGAAAAATCAGCCATAATGCTCTCAAAAGAGCAACCAACAATGAGTAGCAAATGTCAACCAAATCAGCCCTAAACTGGCTCGAATCGCATCAATAAAAGTCTGCAAAATATGGCTGTAAAATCTGATGCAAAGTTGCACCAATAACCGTGCAAAGCCTCGCACAAAATCACAAGTCAATATGACTCAATCGTGCATAAATATCTGACAAAATTTTGACAGAGTCTCCTTTGTAACTGGAGCAAAATCTCAACAGTAAACCTCAAAGAGACAATAATATATGCCACAATGGCCAATCCGGGAATAAACTCGACCGGAATCACCTCACAAAGTCATACATATTAGCATACCCGCTCTTGCTGGAGTACCACTCAACGGCACCTCAAATGACATACATGTGAGTGATGATTGCTGCCAAAATACCTTTCAATCGATGACCAAATGTCTGCCAGATAACTATAGCAACATTTCGTAAAACCTTGCAAGATCTGTCGCTATGTGCAATACGAAATACAACACACAAGGGCATACACAAGTGATTCCAAACTCCAACCAAATGATGACTGAAAATCACCTGTCAAAGTGGGAGAAAACTCAACCACTAAACTGTCAAAGAGCAACCTACGGATACGTAGAAGCTATGGCGAGAACCTGGATAAAATCCAACAAAATTTCTTCTATAAATTGAGCCAAATCTCAAATAATCTCAGCCACAAACAAATACACAAATCCATTTATGGCATACATAAACCGCCAAGACCATGGCAACATAGCTCACCCTCGCATGAGTGGCTCTCTGGAAAAATGCATATCCAAAAACCTGTGTACACCTATGAATTTGCTGGTTGCTGCAGAAAATACTCCGTGTGTGTGAGATATACCAAAAACAGTGTTTTTGGGACCCAAAAGTGCACAAATAAACCTGCTGCTGTACCTGCTGTAATTCAAAGCATAATTTCAGCAAATAGACATCACCATCGCGTCCGGAGCGTGCCAAAACCCTGACCTAGACTCCTGGATCATGTAGATCTGACTCTGTATGACCGAGCTACGCAAAAAACTGCGTTTTAGAGCCCGAAAATGGCAAAAACGAGCTGCACATAGTCTTGAACGTGCTCCTGCTCCACTCTGCGTGATGCAATGTCCTCTCAATGCAAGCTCCAACGCAAGAGCTCTGCTACAACAACATCCAAGCACTCGAATGTCAAGGTCTCCTCCGCCGAGCACTTCTCTAACGAGCTCCACTGAGCTCAAAACCTCCTCTCACCAAGGAAGCCGCAACCGCCTCCTCTACCAAGCTTGACCACACCAAGCTCCTAAGCTCCAAAGACAATGCTTCTCAAGCTAAAATCGCTCTCCGTGAAACTCCGCGATCGAACTCCATCGTCGAGAGAGAGCGTGCTATCGCCTCGAAGCTCTCAAAGCCGTCGTGCTCTCCGCGGTCACCATAGCTCTGATACCAATTGAAGGGGATCGGGGAGCACCACAGACGGAGAGTGAGAGAGAGAAGGAGACACACGACACACAGATATGGGTGGGGAGACTCAAAGAGTGAGCAGCCCCCTATACACTTATGATATGTATAAGGTATACAAGTCAGTGGGCGCCCAAACTCTGGGCGGCCGGGCAAGGCACATACGCCTATACCCCAACACCATCCAGCACGCAAATGCACCTGAGACTTGGGCCTTCCCTGTGCAGAAGAACTTGCATTTGGCTCTAGGTCGGTTCGCTTCTGTTTAATGATCACGATAGACTCGTTGGCAAAACAATCTCCTCACAAAAAGTGGTTTCAAAAGCAAAATGACCAGATCAAGCAGCCTTGTGAAGGTCCCTATAATACACCTCTTCAAGCTTCATTTTATCCTTGAATGTGCAATTAGGAGGTCTTAGAGAATTAAGAGGCAGCTTAGAAGCCAATGCTACATAAGTTGCCAGGGAACTTAAGCGAGACAAGAACTTTTGGTAATCAATAAACTAGAGCTTGTCACAACCCTTTTACCGCCTCTTCTCAAAATACCTTGCCGCTTTGCTTTTGTCTTGGACTACTCCCTAAAAATATTATCTTAGACCGCACGCATGCCAGCAACTATGTTCACAAATATAGAAGACAACAATCAGTTCGCACAAGGGTAGGCAGATATATGATATATAGATATGTTAACCTCTCAATCAAACTAACTTGCTTGTATAAGCACCTACTAAATTCTCATAATGGTTCTAAAATCTCATTTGTTGTCAATTAAGTGTTAGATTTGTGTTAGTGAAAGTAATGTGCATGGCATCAATTTTTTATTTCACCATTGTTGCTCTTGTATCAATTTGCTCGTTTTTTTTTTTGCTTGGTGATTAGAAACCCCCTATTGGAAGCTGTGCTAATCATTGTCAAATAAACAATCGTTTATCTTTTAGAACGTTAATGATTGCTCACTTCTCATCACCCCAATCGTTTATTTCGGAACTTGTTGGATCGATGAATGAAATTGACACACCAACACCTTACCTTCTCAATGGCTTGAGGATCAACTAGGTCTCTTCGAGGAGTGCTTTTCAAAATTCCTTGCAACATTCGTTGTTTACATAAGTATAATTTCAAGCTGATTTTCTGTATTTTAATATATACCTTTTTAAGTCTAAATCACCCTATAATATGGATTGTGTGTCATAAATAATTGTGAACTTATTGGTTGAATTGTACATCTTTGAAATCTAAGGATGTTTTTTTTGAATTAGAGATTGGTACTCCATGTAGGTAGAATAGCTTATATTCTTATATGCTTGTGGCACTTCCAAAAGTGGATCCTAAAGGAAAAACTTTTTAAAGGTACTGCAAAAACCCAAACCATTACAAGCTCAATGAGGATGTGGCTTGTCATGGCTTGTTTGTATTGGTCATATTTCTTCCCAAGTAATGCTTTGCACTAGTTTTCGTGGAAACAATTAGACCTATACCTTTTGTTCTACCATAAATCACTTGAATGGATAAGAAAAGGCCACGAAAAGACACACATAAATAAGTTCTCCTTGCTTTTATCCATAAAGGGCTTCATCTTGTAGCTTTTCAAAGAAGAGGCTGAAAGGTTAGCTTTGAATTTTTAAGTTTTCGCTCAAATTGTCCCCAAAGAGTTGGTCTAACGGTTACGGCTTTGGCCTCTCAACCTATGGGTTGTGGGTTCAAATCCCCTGTTGGGTCACACTCTAGAGGGACACCTTGTGCTCACCTGGTGTTCACGTTGCTAGGGCTCTTGCCCTTGGACACTCGAGTGCATCCTCCTCCTGGGGTGGGTCACCCGAGGAGGAGGTTCCTAGCTGGTTGCTACGAGTTCTCTCGGTCGTTCCCAGCATGTGGTGCATCAATTAGGTGGCCATGGTGATGCCTACGCGTGGCTCTTGCCCGATGGTACGCGGCCCTTGCCCGACCATGTAACATGGCTAATATTTGGAAGGGATAAGCACCTCCCCCTGTGGGCCATCTGGTGTGTCGAAAAAAAAAAAAAAAAGTTTTCGCTCAAATTGGGGCCAAAAAGACGAGAGTTTAAAGCTAATGATTGCACACACACACACACACACACACACACACACAAATATTGAGGGTCAGAATGCCTAGAACCTCTCATACGGCTTTTGTATTGCTTGCACTCTTAAGAGATTAATGCAACTGCCTTTGGATTATGAACTTGGAGCATAAGAACCAACATAATGTTGTATGGCACTTGTTACTCATTGCTAACAGCTTCAAGCAACTCTTGCAATCGGGCGACCATACGAGCGTTCTAGTGATCATCAGATCATCATTAGAAACATGTTGAAGGCTCTCTCTCTCTCGAAAATGCTACATCCTCTTGTGATCTTCATATAAACACAAGAGACACCTTGCATTGTTACCAATAGTCTTTGGTTGTTTTGTGCAACCTTCTCTCGAGAGCATTCTTGTTGAGAAAGACATTGCAAAGAATAACATACCTTACGAAAGCATAAAAAAAATATTATCGAAACATAGACCATAGCTTTCCCATTGAGTTCTTGGTTGCACAATTCTAACAATGGGACAGGCTATTCTTTTGATGGAGAGAGATGTGTGCATGAATAACACCCTGTCTCCCCTCTTTTTTGACATTTTTGACTTTTTAAGTAGCTTCCTCTCATCCACTCTTCATAATAAAAAAGAATGTGAAACCTTAAAATATATTAGCAAGTCTTTAGCCTACTCAAATTTTACATCTGAATATAGATTCTTGATTGTAGAATCATTCTCTTTGAGAAAGGATCAAAAAGCATATTTGCTTTCTACGAGCAACTCAAATTGTAGTGATCAACTTACACTTGCAAGTGAACCCCCAAGGTAAGGGTATGAATTAGGTAAGAGTGTAAGTTCGACATCTTTTCTGTTGATACAAATTGAAAGAAGACATGCAAAAGAATATAAGAAATGTGAGCTGGCATCCTTTCTAACAAATATTGTATTTTGGATGTTTGACTACTCACATAACATGAATATCTATTTACCTCAAAACATGCCTATACTTTCTTTGCATCCATTCCTCGAATTACACAATCTATTCTTCTTGGAAATTTCAATGATGTTGGACTAATAAAACTTAATATCTTTAAATTTAAACGTAAAAAAATAAACAAACTTCTCAAGGGGAGTTGGCTTGGCGATAAAGCCGAGGGGCTTTAAGCGTGCCCGCTATAGTTCAACCCCTGTGAAATGTAGGTTTGGCTGTGGGCGCAATCCTGTAAAACTAGCTGATGCGAAGTATCGAATTGCTTTTAAAAAAAGAGAGAAACTTTGAAGATATAATTTTTTTGTGCTTTCTTGCAACTTACTTCCATTTACAAAACATTTACGACTTTGGCCCGACATGCACTCCGCCTGGTCAGACTTATGACCCAGACTTATGACCATGGAGGAGATTGATGAGATCCGCCAGCGACCAATGATTGATGTCTTGTGATTAAGTACACCCTGTTGATCTTGTGCCAACCTTTGTATCAGCTCTTACTCTTTATTATATCCACACACACACACACACACACACACACACACACACACACACACACACACACACACACAGAGTAGTACTTTGCTATAATTTCTGTTTAAAAAAAAAAAAACCCGACACCATGGGACTAGGCCCGTATATATTACCTACAAGTAGGTTTTGCTTTATGGTTTACTATCCTACTGCCATTATTTGCCGTGAAGGCGTAGGGGCTCTCTCTACAACTAGAGGTGGCCTCGCTGTTGTGTAACACAGTTGGTATACTCATGACAATTCTACTCATGGATTCGATCTAGGCGGACCGCCTCTCTCCCTCCTTCCTCTATATATTGAGGTGAGGGCACCTCTTTGGCCCTCACTTAGCTTTGTTTTGTTGTTGCCTTGCCTTGAAATTTTTGTGTGGTACTGAAGCATGGAGGTCACTTCGTCTAACACTCAGGTCTGCTTCCTCGGTCATATGTTTTATGATTGCAGGTCTTTTGAAAAAATTACTGTTGAGGACGGTTTTTTGTGATTACTCTGGCTCTGTTAATCGGATTATGATACTCTTTGATTAGAAGCACACATGGATTATCATAACATGGCATAATGAATTTGGTAATGTCGCAGATACTGGTATTGTTTAAAAAGATTTTTGGTTGCCTATTACATAAGGTGTTTACTGTGCTGCGTTTTTCTATTAATGATAACATATTAAAAGGGTTTTTTTGCATATCAATGGCTAGACCACTCGTTTGGCTATGGCCTTGTACCCTGCTAATTGATTGGCCGGCTAACAGGTGCCTTGTTTACATGGGTTGTTGCCTTTTAACTGAGCTTGAATGGTGAAATATGAAATAAAGGGGGTATGGTATCCCACCCTCTGCACACCGACTGTGTGTTTTATGCCAGGCGGTACGATACGACAGTTTTTTAACGAACCTTCATTTTGGAAAAATGCTTTAATCTGCCCACTGTTAATTGATATTCCCTCTAAAGGGCTTGATGCTATGGGCTGCTATTGGCTGCGTTTGTTTACTAATTTTTAGGGGCTTACTGAGCAGCAAATAAACCTTGTGGCTTACTTGATACTGTTGCTTTTTTGCATAGATATTTTTAACACTATCATAAGAAGCCGTTTATACTGGCCCTGAATATTGGTTGGCTGGTGGAAGTGCTTTCTGTCTGAATGCGCAATGACATAGAGGTTTTTTAAAGGGGTGTTGGGTCCTATTGTGTACCGTTGCAGTACTTGGTCTTTACCTTATTCGGTTAGGATGTCAAGTACATTCAATTGGGTAGATGTTGATCATTTTTTAAGCCTTGAGTGTGGAAATGGAACTAGCACGTTCATGGTATATATTTTTAGGGTTCGGCTCATGGCCTGGATTTTATCAGGGCTCCTTGTTACTTGATTTGCTAAAGAGAAATATATGGTTAGTAATAGTGGGATGATTCATAGTCCATTTTACCATAATGGGCGTCTGACCTGAAAACAATCTTAAACAAAGCTTGATACTATATGAGAACTTTAAACGGAAAAAAAAAAACTTGTATAAACTTCATTTGGTAGATCTTTTCATGAACTGATAAAACTGATGAATTTTTTAAATAAAGAGAGTGGATTCAGACACTTGGATTAGAAGGGGTGATGGCCTTCTAATCAAAATGATATTCTTTTACTATAATCTTTGGGATTTTTTAAAAGAAAAGTGATGACATCTTTAGATAAATACTCTTGACTAAGCTTGTAAAGTCTTAGATTTTTTTGAGATGGACATGGATAACAACTGGTATAGTCCATTGATACCTGTAAAACACATCCAAAGCTAACTGAATTGTTGTCTTGTTTGGATGGATGCAGGTAAGGACTCTATCTTATCTTGGAGGTTTTTTGACTTTGGCAAGCTGACCTACACAGGATTGCACACTCACTTATGATTTGGGAAGTTTTTCTCCTACAAACATTGTACTTAAATGATTCTAATACTGAGTTGTTCTATACTTTTCTATTTTTTGCTCCATTGCTAGCTGTCTTTTGAATGTAAAAGTTCAATTATGTCTTAGTATCTAAGATTAAACAGCTACACGCACATCCTATACATAAGGTTTTTCTTTCTAGAGAAACCGGGATGCTGGCTTTGGAAATCATCTTTGAAATTGAGCTCTAAGTTGGACCCACAGTCTGTAATCCCTTGACTGGTTGATTGGTGTTAGGTGGTCCTTCATAGACTCTATTTCTGGTCCCTTGCTCACGGCTACTTTAGTCTTTGACTTCGTCGGTTTAAGGTTTGCAGGCCCAAAACTACAACTACAGTTTTTGCTTTTATTTATGTTTATACTGTTCCTTTTTCAGAACTGCATACGCTATAGAAAGACAGCCCGCATGAGTACTAAACACAACCCTGAAAATCATGCAAAGATTCTTGAACAGATTAAGCTATTTCTTAAGGACCATAAACCAAAGAATGCTTTGGCAGTTAGAACTAGACCCTTCCTTTTTAGGAAAGCCAAAGATTGTATTACTTACTATGATAAGAAAAAGTAAACCTCACCACACTTTTTTGAAATATTGCAGACTCTTGCTCTCTCACAAGGATTGAAATTGACCTCGGAGCCCCTCTCAGTGGCCACATCTCTTGTACTCAGATGTATTAGCAGCTTGGATGCTTCTCAACTAATATATGACTCGGCTCTTTCCTCTGACAAGAAATTGTTTGTCTTATATATGCTGTCTTTTAATGATTGAGTCAAAATTTTGGCTACTCTGGATAAAGACTCCATGGAAGGGGTGAATTTAATTACCCAATACATAGCCCAGCTTCCCTTACTGTCTTCACAATACCAACATGAGCTTGCCCTATTCTCTTCCTCAGGTGCTGATCTGTCTAACTTTATAAGGAAGCTGTGCGGTCTCAATACCTCTTTTATCTGTACACCGACTACTTCAACTATCCCACAAACTGGTGGTATTTTTTGTCGGGATAGTGCAGCCCTTGAAGCAGTTAAGGAATTTCAGAGTAATCTTTGTTCCCTCAATGACTCTAACCTCCTGGAGATGGTGCCTAAGATATCTAAAGTTTTTCCTGTCTTACCTGTTAGACAAATTGAAATTGAATCCCTTGGGGTTGACATCATTGGGTCCTTCCCAACAAAGTGTTCTTAGCACCCATTTTGAGTGAAACTTGGGTTTACCTTGCCAACCTCCCTGCCTCTACTGTGGAAGACTGCAGACTCAAGATAATGAAAGGAGGACAATTTTTGGACAAAAATCATCTGTACCTACTCTTCCTAGAAAAACCTGTGGATTTTCACCTCTCTCTCATTTGCTCTTGGCTAGGTGGCCAAGCTAAGAAAATCGTAGTTGCACAGATTGCCTTTAACATCTTCCGTGGATTGATATTGGATATCTTGAAGAAGTTAAAATCTAATGAACCTGGGATTTACTTAACTACTTATGCAAATTATAAAGGTGTTAAGATCATCATTAGTTTACTTAAACCATGTATTGATGAGGATGACTCCCCTGCTCTTAAAAGACCCAACTCTTTGACTATCCCCAACTCCTTCACTTTCTTTTTAACACCTAGCTCATCCTCTAACCGTGAAAAATCTCGTAGCTACACTAGGGGAAGAGGCAGGATTCCCTCCATCAGAAATTTCCTTGAATGTAATCCTTGGTGATATTGCAAGTTACTACAAGCCCTATGGAAGAAGAACTCTCAACAAAGTGGATCCGAACAAAGGATCTATCTACATACATTGTCTCTTTCACAATGTACTTTTCGATTTGATTTAACCAAAAAACCTTTTTTGTCAGTGCTTTGACCTATTTTTTGGCAATCACAAATTACTTGATAATATACTCATAGGATGGAAGTATCAACATGCCGTGAAAAATTTGGTCTACAGTAATGACTTTCTTCGGTGTGATTCTATTCACGATTGTATAATATACTCATAGGATAGAAGTATCAACATCCCGTGAAAAATTTGGTCTACAGTAATGACTTTCTTCGGTGTGATTCTATTCACGATTGTATATGCTATCGTTTTGCCACCTTTTGCAGGAACTTTGAGGGATATGGAGAACATGTTTGTACCTATGATCTTAGCATTATTGAAAATATTAAAGTACGTAGAATCTTGGCCAATGGGCTCAATCATATACCTAACTTTCCCAAAAACCTCTACCTTGCTCTATCAGCTATACTAAACTGCCTCACTGACCTTGTCAGTACTCTCCATTAGAACCTTTCATGCCTTCATCTTTGAGTGCAAGTGGTTTGCAATGTGTGTAGATGGCATGAGAATGGCCTCTACATGGTGGACTCTAGTGTGCATCACACAGAGAGGTATGACAATTTAGTTATGCCACGCAATTGTGAGCAGGTAAGTGACTACCTTTTTTAATCTTATTTGCTTGTAACATTAATTATACCAATGTTACTCACGTTGAGCTTCTCTTCTATAGGTCATCTATATCCTAAAAATCCACCAACCAAAACTTTGGTTCGTAATTCCTGTAACACCTCGGGGGAGAACCATTTTTTCCACTAATGAAGTGGAGATAGATGATTCAAGTCCGACTACTGCAAGTCTTAGCAAGGATGATTGTCATGATGATGATGATGATGATGAGATGGAGGATGACAAATTCAAAGATGATGAAGCCAACACATCCACAAAAAACAATTTTATTTCTCTCTTTATTGATTTAGGAGCCATGGGCTTAGAATTGGATGACACTTCTTGTAGGGATCTTTTGGAAGATGATTCATAAACATTTTGTATACTTTAAGTTATGAAATTTTTTGGTCTCTCCCCCTCTTCCTCTCTAATTTTGGAGATGACAGTCCTACCGGACTTAAAGAAAGTTGTGAAGGAATGCTTCCTTTGAAAAATATCACAAATACCTAGAAAATGGTTATCCTCGGATGAATCTTGGCTTACATCACAACTAGCTTTTGATTTTCAAAATATTTCTGATACATGGTTTGTTGTTGGGCTTGACAAAAGCTCTAACTGCCCCACTCTTATTTGTAAATAACTTGCTTGGAAGGCTACCCGCGATCGAGTATCTGGAAAGGAATTCTGTAGGATTAACTCTTCATTACAAACAATGACCAATAACATCTCAAAATGCCTAGGGAATCTAGGCTACCTTGTTCATAACACCAAGTTACCAATATTATTTTTTACCTATAAGATTCATAAGTATAAGTTCAGATGGATATCTGATGCTTCCAATGGTATCTTTACTGGTATCACCAAGGATATTACGCTTTGCCTTGATCTTATACTAGCTGAATTTGAGCTTATTTGTGCCACTAAACAAAAAATGTGCCGCGACTTCCTTTATTTATGACTTTGGCCCGACATGCACGCTGCCTGGTTAGACTTATGACCATGGAGGAGATTGATGAGATCTGCCAATGACCAATGATGGATCTCTTGTGATTAAGTACACCCTGCTGATCTTGTGCCAACCTTTGTATTAGCTCTTACTCTTTATTATATCCACACACACACACACACACACACACACACACACACACACAGAGTGTGTTATATTAGCCCTCGTTCACCACTTTCACTCCCTCCATGCTCATATCCTACGTAGTTCCATTTGAGTACCTTTTGTTTTTATTTTTGGTACTTAGACATTGTATTAGATTCACCATGTTGTAACTTTTTGGTCTCATAGGTCATTTTGGCCTTTTGAAGATGTTAATATAACATATTATTTCATTTCTCTCTCTCTCTCTCTCTCTCTCTCTCTCGTCAATTCTAACATTGAGCCATGCTTACACTTCTTCAAAGTCTTCTAGTGTGAATTCTCATATCAGGCCATCCCTAAGTTAAGATATTAGTGCTCTCTCTCTCTCTCTCTCTCTCTCTCTCTCTCTCTCTCTCTCTACACACACACACACCCACCCACACGTGTGTGTGTGTGTGTGTATATATATATATGTGTGTGTGTGTGTGTGTGTGTGTGTGTACACACACACACACACACACATATATATAAAATAGCGTGCGCGTGCACACACACACACACACACACACACACACTATTCATTGATTAAATAGCTATATTAGCTCCTACTGCTGCATTTAGCTATAAGCTTTGAACATGAGAGCTAACACACACGTACACATGGTCTTTGGACAATTTTTTTTTTCTTTTACTTTGTTTTTGACTTTTAAATGGGTTTTTTATTTTAAAAAAGGGACTTTACCCGCTATTTAATACCTCTCTTTACTAACAATTTTTCAAGCCAATTACGGAGTAGCATGCTCACAACAACAGGGTCAGAGGAATAAGTACCCACCTATGGATAATTCTCTATAACCTCCCTTCACTGATGACCACTAAAAAAGACCCAATTCGGCGATATATCCTAGCCACGGACAGATTTCTGGATATTTGGGACTTGTTCAAAAAACAATAAAAATCACTAGCTTTTTACAGCTAAAGAGCTTCAACTTTTTACAAAATAATGAAGATAATTTCAAAGTTTTCCTCTCCATGGCAAACTCTACACTAAACTCTCAATGACCTTGTTCTGACGTTCCTTATTTGACAAACCTCTTAGCCCAGCACTGTAGTTTTACATTGAGAACTCTAAACTTTGGAGTAAATATGTGTTCACTTATTAAGGATAATGTATTTTTCCTAGCCTCACACACACACACACACACACACACACATACATACATACACACATACATAGTAGCTTAGTGTTTGAAAAAAATCATTTTAAAAAAAAACCTTTTCTTGAATTTACCAAGAGGAATTTGTAGTGAATTAGTTGTATTTTATGGTGTTTTTTTCACTACTTTGAAAAGGAATTTTAACCTGTCCCCTTGCCCTCACTGGCATATTTGTTAAAAAACAAAAAACGGCAAGCTATTAAGCGGATACACATTTTTTTTCGGACACCGCTAAAAGCGAAGTGGGAACTACTACCTAACGGGCAAAAGTTTTTTTTTTTTTGGTTTTGTTTTGCATGTGAATCTGTCACGCAATGATGAAGCCTCTGTGACTTGCGCCAGACTTGTGAAACAGATTTTAAAACCTTGTGTTTCACTACACACACACACACACACACACACACACACACACACACACATGCCATGTGTACAACCTGACTAACTTACGGCTTGTTGCGAACTTGCATTAGAGGATATGATGAAGCAAAAACTACTTTTGGATACGCCATACAAGACAAATATTAAAAAAAAAAAAAATCTCATGCAACCTATGTCCGCCAAGTCGTTTTGTGGCTCTCTCTCTCTCTCTCTCTCTAAAAATAGACACTTGCTTCACTCTATGTAATGTGATTGGCCTATTAACTTGAGAGTAGCGGAAATTAGAGAGAATACTTTTGTGAAATTACTTTGTGAGCATAGCGGGTGAACATAATTGATGGCAGCAACATAAACATAGCATTTAGCTAACTTGGTATGAACAATAATTTTGCAAGAGAGAGAGAGTTTAGTGAACATGACAATAGTTGAGGAACGGATTTATGTGGAGCCGGGCGGTCCCCCCTCCAATAGGCATTTGTATTATAGTTTCTCCCATCAAGAGAGACTTGTACAATACAATCTTTGTGTTCCTTGTGACCTAGGTGATGCAATGAAGATGGAAAGATTCATGCATCACAAGCATAACATAAACTTGTGGAAACCATTAACTATCCCAAGCCTCAGTTCCAAGCCCTCAAACACCCTCGAAGGTGGAGAGAGCTAGCAGTGAATGAGGGTAGGGAAGAGGAAGAAGAAACATTCCATAGGAGAAAGAACTAGTTCCTCACTTATCACCACTCTTCTTGCTAGCATACATAATAGCATATTAATGAAGATGGAGAAGATGGCAAGCTTAAGCATTGAAGCATGGCTTTTGGTTGGATTTGCATTCCATAGCCAAGAGTGTTGGTGTAGGCTCTCAACCTCTACTTGCTTGGAGAAGGAGAGGGAGCTCTTGCACTTTGCACAATACATAATGAGAGAGAGAGAGAGAGAGAGAGAGAGAGAGAGAGAGAGAGAGAGTATACCCCTCAAGCATGCCCCCTACTTGCTTTGATCGACCCCCCTCCTTGTAGCTCATGCTTGAAGCTCATTGGACCCTCCAAGCCTAGCCAATCACAAGCAAGAGTCATATCAAGCAACAAGGATAGCCTTGGGACAAGTGTCCCCGTTTCCCCTTTGAGAGAGAGGACTTGATAAATGCAAAGACAATCAATTAAATCTTCTAAATTATCATTGGACCCCTTGAGTGGCCAACCAATAGGCTTCAGGCATATCATGAGGGCAACATGAGGAGGAACTTGATAAGTGTCCCTTTTGCTTTCTTTGTACCAAGCATACCTTGTGTGAGTGTGTGTGTTCTCTCTCATCCCCCCTCTTGTAGGGCTTAGGGGATGAAGACCTCCAAGCCCTACAAGAGGGGGGATGAACACTAACTATTGGAGGTCTTCAATGAAGCTAATCCTAAGGTCTTTATGCTCCATTGGTTAGCCTTGCTCTTTGACATACCATCTCTCATTTGGACCCCTTTGCCATTGGCCCCATGTTGAGATAGATCTATAAGCACATGTCTATATCTTAGCCCTTGCTCCGTTTATTCTCCCACATTAGATGATCAATTTAATATGAGAAAATCATTTGGGTTGGTTAGATATTAGATTTTATGACATTACCTCTCTCTTGAAATCATAGTCGTCCTCGACTATGAGGTAGAAGATAAAGCCTTAATCATTAATCAATCTTACTTAGCGGGTAGAGGATCCCTTTTTACCCTATGACATCTTTACAAGATGGATGACTAATCCATTTGGTGCTTGGGAGGCATAGCTGCCCCAAGCATGTCTGCTCTTTAGTACATTTCATGTTCCCAAGTAGAGTGACAAACTCTACTTGGTGTTTGAGAGACGTCATCATCACAAACATGATTCTATGCATGCATACTATTTAAATTTGTGCACAATATAAAGAGAACTAGTCTTATAAGACAAAAACATTGGTCATTTAAAAGAAATTTATACATTGGCTTACTCTAATGTAGCATCGTAAGCATTGAAAAGGTTCATACTATCCTTAAGCTATATTTTCCTTGCATCCATCTAGCATATTTAAAAGGATAATTTTTGAACTTAATAAGATATCGTTGGATAATCTTACCATGTCGTAGTACCTTGTCTTTATGTCTAAGGATAGCTTCGGGTTGTAGCACCTCTTCTTGGTCTTCAACTTCGGGAGTAATTGATTCACTTGGTGGCTCTTCTTTGTAGGGCTTTAGTAGGCTCACATGAAAAGCATTGTGTATGAGCCAATGGTTGGGCAACTTGAGTTGATAAGCCATCTCACTGATAGGCTTCAAGATTTGGAAAGGACCATAGTATCTTTTTGCTAGCTTAGAATAATACTTTTGATGGCACGTAGGATTTTTTTCCGTCGTTTGCCTTAGGAAACTTAAGTAAGAGCCAATCATTTTCTTTGAATGTTAAGGCCCTTCTATGCTTGTCAGCAGCAACTTTTTGCCTTTGTTGAGAGATGGATATTGCCTCCTTAATCTTTTGAAAAGATTCTTGTAGGTCACGACTATACTCATCGGCAACGAAGATCTTCCCATGTACTTTGAGTAGCAAGGGACTTTTAAGTCTTCCCTCAATGATCTCAAAAGGTGCTTTTCCCATAGAACTATGTATAGTATTATTGTAGGCATACTCTACGTACTTTTCCCATTGTGAGCATTGATCTACTTCTGTAACATAAGTCTTTAGTAGATCGAGTATCATAAGATTTGGCCATCCGTTTGTGGGTGATAGGCCGAAGAGAAATTCAATCTTGTTCCCAGGTTTTCAAATAGACCTTTCCAAAAATTATTGATCATTCTAGGATCTCTATCTAACACGATGGATGTTGGTAATCCATGGTGTTTGAAAATCTGTGATATGAAGAGAGTTTCCATTTGGTGTGTCTTAATAGTCCTTTTGATAGGAATAAAGTGTGCTTGCTTGCTAAACCTGTTGACTATTGTCCAGATTCCCGTATTCCCATGGATAGACTTGGGTAATCCAAAGATGAAATCCATGGATATACTCTCCCATGGTGAATTTCGGATAGGCAATGGATGGAGTAATCTAGGTTGCTTTCCTCTATCATATTTGGTCTTTTGGCATACTACACATTTTGAAACATAATCTTGTATGTCCACTTTCACGGTAGGCCAATAGAAATATGTCTGTACTCCTTGGATAGAAGGTTGAATGCCTCTATGCCCTGCATAGGGAGGAGCATGGGATTCATACATAACTTTCTCACGAAGTGAATGGGTAACACATAGCCTATTGCCATGGAGAAGATTACCATCCTGTAAGGTGAATGGTTCCTCTTTCTTCCCCAAAGCAAGGGCTGACATTATGTCTCTAAAAACAGGGTCAGTAGCATACTCATCTATCATAGAAGACAGATCATTGTGAGTAGCTATAAACACCACATTAACTTTTGGTCGTCGCCGTCAAAGTGCATCAATCACTTGATTGTGCTTACTAGCAATGTGAGCAATATGAAAATTAGATTGCGAAAAAAAATTTGCCCACCTCACTTGTTTGTCGGAAAGCTTGGTTTGCGTAATGAAATACTTGAGACTTTGGTGGTATGTTCGGAGAATGAATGGAGTCCCCAATAAGTAGTACTTCCATGTGTCTAGGGTATGTAGAACATCTAAAAGATCTTTCTCATAAATGCCCAAGACTCATTCATCCGTATTGAGCCTTTGACTCTCATATGCTATGGCATGCCCTTCTTGAAGCAAAACTGCTCCAAGGCAATCATCACAAGCATCACATTGGACCCCAGATGGCTTTGAGAGGTCCGGAAGTATGAGGGCTGGTTGGGAGGTAAACTTCTCTTTGAGCTTGTCAAAAGCATTTTGCTTCTTAGCAGTCCATAATACTTAACGTTCTTCTTTGTTAAGTCATGTAGTAGTCCTGCTACTTGAGAGAATTCTGCTATGAAGTGTCTATAGTATGCACACATACTAATAAAGCTTCTTAGCTCATGTAGATTCCTTGGATTAAGCCATGCTTTTATTACCTCTAACTTGGATGGATCCATACAGATACCATCTTGAGAGATAATATGACCTAGGTATGGAATCTCTTAAAGGAAAAATTCACTTTTCTTTTGGTTGAGAAAAAGCTTGTTTTCCCTTATGCTTGAAAAATCACTTGGAGATGTTGCTTATGTTCCTCCAAAGACTTGGAGTAGATGATGATATCATAAAAGAACACTCCAGTGAATTTGTGGTAGGGTCTAAAAAATTTCTCCATTAGACGGTTGAACGTGGCCGGTGCATTAGTCAAGCCAAAATGCATGACTAGATATTCATAAAGACCAAACGTTGTGCAAAACACGGTCTTTAAGATATCTTCATCCACTATCCTTATTTGCTGATAGTAGCCACTTTTAAGGACAATCCTACTGAAGTAGATAGATCCTTGTAGCTTATCAGACAGATCTTCTACCTGAGGCACGGGAAATCTGTTTTTGATAGTGATATGATTTAGTGCTTGATAGTCCACACACATACGACATGTATTATCTTTCTTTTGCACTAAAAGGACTGGAGAAAAAAAGGGAGAGGAGCTAGGTCTCACCATCCCTTTGTCAACCAATTCTTGTACTTGCCTCATGATCTCCTCTTGTTGAGCTTGAGAAACTCGATAGGGAGGCTTGTCAAGCGGTGAGCTTCCTGGAAGGAGCTCAATGCGATGGTCATCATCCCCTCATTTTGGAGGTAAGTCCATAGGGATATCATCAATGAACACATCTTGGAATCCTTTTAGAAATTAGACAAGTCTAACTCTTCTTGATTCCTACCATTTACATTTGATGAAACATTAGGATCTTTTAGAGACTCTTTGACAAAAATCATGTACGCAAAAACAGAGCTCTTCATTGATTTATCAAAAGCAGAAAGATTTACAAGTGGTATAGTACGACCACACTCACTAGCATCTATATACATGTTCTTTCCCCTATAGGTGAAGTAGATTCTCCTTTTAGGGAACTTCAAATTGGCAGCCATGCGATCAAACCATGGCGCCCCTAGGATAGCATCCTCATGTTGGAGAGGAGAGATGGGAAAGTCTTCTTTGTTGACATAGCTTTGGACATGGAGCCTCAACTTCCCAATCAAGGGAGTAACAGAGACTTGCTATCCCTTGAAGCAGTGTCGACTATTACAGCATCTCCCATCTTGAAAGCTTGAATGCCCAACTTCATTGATATGAAGTTGTGAGTAGAGCCAGGGTCAAACAAGATGAAGGCATCATGCTCTCTCACCTTTTCCCAAGCATAGGAGAGAGGTGCACCTTTGCAATGAGCATCCTTTTTTGGAGCTTCGATGATGGAAGCTCTAGGAGTCTTATTGCAAACATTCTTCTTGGGGCAAGAACGATAACCATGTCCTTACTCCCCACACTTAAAACACTTATGGTCCTTGTAAAAAGCTTCAAGCTCTTCAGGAGAGAGTTTGTTTTTACCTTTGTAAACTCCCTTCTCCTTGGACCGATTGTTGTTGTTGTTGTTGGAAGTGCCTTGGGAAGAATTTTGGGCATTGGTTTTCCCCTTGGCATCACCTTTGTCTTTATTTTCCATGGGCTTGACATTTGTCTAGCCCCTTGTCGGAAGTTGATGCACGAAGCAACCATGGTGTGATGGATTACTTCAATGATAGAACCAGGCTGTTGAGATTTGACATACTCAGACATCTCTTCAGGTAATCCTGCACAAAACTGTTGCTTTTGTTCGTTGGCAAAGTCTATCTTTTGAAAGGCAGTCGCCTTGAGATGTAAATCCCAAAATTTGTCTACATACTTGTGGATAGACTCATGAGAGAGAAGCTTCAAGATGCACCATTTGATAAGCACTTTGTCCTTTGCATTGCTTGCAACGAATTGCTTCATGATGGAAACTCGTAGAGTTTTCCATGTCTTTGGGGCTTTGCTATTGCCACGGAAGGCTTGCCCACCATTGACGAGACGATTTTTGAAAGTGCATAGCTACATGGTGTAGCTTGGAGGACTCTGTGAAGCCCTCGTCTCCAAAGGCCACGTGGATGAAGGCCAACACTTTTTCAGTAGCACCAAAGGTGCCATCATAGGTGAGAAAAGAGATACTCTTTCCTCCCTCTTTGAACTTCTTTAGCTTTTGTGACCTTTGCCATGCAGTGTATGATTTGCGATGTCCTCCCCTCTTGTATTCTCTAGGAGAATAGCCATAGCTTTCATCGGAAGATAAGGAAGGTGAAGAAGAAGGAGAAGATGGTGACCTCTTTCTTGCCCTTTTCTTCCTTTGTTTCCTATGTTCCCTTTTGAAATGACGAGGAGAAGGACTGTGTGTTGATCTTTTCCTCTTGAGACGAGTTGGCAATCGTCTAGACCATCGTCTTTGTGGAGCCACATCTTTAGAGGAACTTAAACTTTCATTGCTTTCTTGCTCTTTGGATTCCTCCTCTCGTATGGGAGAGAGTATTCTTTTGGGGTCTCTTCAAGAGACCTCCTAAGCTCTCTCTCCTCTTGGAGAGGAAGGGAAATCCCATAAGCGCGAAGTTGTTGTGTAACTTTGGCTTGCAAACCAGGGTTTCCCATAACTTGCTGCAACCTAGTAACCAGATAATTGACAAACATGAGGCCATCATCATTAGCACCTTCATGTGCAAAATCAAAGTTATCAATGTTCATTCTACTCTCTTGGTTATTGTCAGCCATGTTACAAAATTTATGTATGTACTTAGTGTATGCTTTGGCAATTCAAAACCTTAGTTTCCACTCCTCTTAGCCTTTGAAAATAGGCTCTTAAGTATCTACACCCAAACCTTGAAGTGGTTAATTATAGAGAGTAGTGGAGTAGGTCTAACATAGCAGAGTTGTTGAGGGCTAGTTCCTTTTGAACTTCTTATGGCTCAATGATGGTAAAGCCATAGGCAAGTCTAAAAAGACTCCATTATTAAGCCCAAAGCTCCCGAGGTGTGCACCATATCCCACATAGTGGGCTCAAAAAAACCGATAATAGATCCCAGTTCCACTTACCCTAATATCATTAACAAAATAAACCATTTATAGACTACTTAAGGACCTCTCTTCTTAAGCAATAAAAGAGAAACCAAATGCTCTGATACCAATGTAATATAATTGGCCTATTAACTTGAGAGTAGTGGAAATTAGAGAGAATACTATTGTGAAATTACTTTGTGAGCATAGCGGGTGAACATAATTGATGGTAGCAACATAAACATAGCATTTAGTTAACTTGGCATGAACAATACTTTTGCAATAGAGAGAGTTTAGAGAACATGACAACAGTTGAGTACCAGATTTATGTGGAGCCGGTCCCCCCTCCAATAGGCATTTGTATTATATTTTCTCCCATCAAGAGAGACTTGTTACAATACAATATTTGTGTTCCTTGTGACCTAGGTGATGCAATGATGATGGGAAGCTTCATGCATCACGAGCCTAACATAAACTTGTGGAAAGCATTAAATATCTCGAGCCTCAGTCCCAAGACCTCAAACACCTTTGAAGGTGGAGAAAGCTAGCAAGGAATGAGGGTAGGGAAGAGGAAGAAGAAACATTTCCTAGGAGAAAGAACTAGTTCCTCACTTATCATTACTCTTCTTGCTAGCATACATAATAGCATAGTAAATGAAAATATAGAAGATGGCAAGCTTAAGCATTGAAGCATGGCTCTTGGTTGGATTTTCATTCCATAGCCAAGAGTGTTGGTGTAGGCTCTCAACCTCTACTTGCTTGGAGAAGGAGAGGGATCTTTTGCACTTTGCACAATACACAGTGAGAGAGAGTATGTGTGTGTGTGTGTGTGTGTGTGTGTGTGTGTGTGTGTGTGTGTGTGTGTGGGAGAGTATACCCCTCAAGCACGCCCCCTACTTGCTTTGGTCGACCCCCCCTTGTAGCTCATGCTTGAAGCTCATTGGACCCCTCCAGGCCTAGCCAATCACAAGCAAGAGTCATAACAAGCAACAAGGGTAGCCTTGGGACAAGTGTATCCCTTTCCCCTTTGAGAGAGAGGACTTGATAAATGCAAAGACAATTAATTAAATCTCCTTAATTATCATTGGACCCCTTGGGTGGCCAACCTATAGGCTTTAGACACACCATGAGGGCAACATGAGGAGGAACTTGACAAGGGTCCCTTTTACTTTCTTTGTACCAATAATGCCTTGTGTGAGTGTGTGTGTTCTCTCTCATCCCCCCTCTTGTAGGGCTCGCCCCCTCCTTGCAGGATTGAATATTGACTTTGGGACACACCTTATCTCAAGCACCTTAGTCAGCAAGCATGACAAAGCACCTCAAGATTGGGTGGTGTTCCCACAAGCACCTCAAGCTCCCTAGTCGGCAAGCACAACAAGCACCTCAAGCACCTTAATTAGCAAGCATGACAAGCACCTCAAGCACCTTAGTCATCAAGCACGACAAGCACCTCAAGCATCTTAAGCTTGGGCCGGGTTCCCACCTCAAGCACATCCCTAGCTTACCTAAGGTCAAAGGACTTTTAACACTAGCTATTGGAGGTCTTCAATGAAGCTAACCCTAAGGTCTTTATGCTCCATTGGTTAGGCTTGCTCTTTGACAGACCATCTCTCATTTGGGCCCCTTTACCATTGGCCCCGTGTTGAGATAGGTCTATAAGCACATGTCTATATCTTAACCCTTGTTCCCATTTATTCTCCCACATTAAATGACCAGTTTAATATGAGAAAATCATTTGGGTTGGTTAAATATTAGATTTTATGACACTCTATTTAAAGCACTCCCTGCACCTCTAATTGTGTACTCCTTCGTCCATATCATCAAACCTCCCTGTAGCCGCTTACAATGGTTGCGCATAATGAACATTGATTGTTCACTTGTCAATTTCAATTGCAAGCATATTACATTCAAGTCCAGTTGGCACTCCATTCTCTAGCACTAAGATAAATCTTCCTCGGTCATATTAAACTAGACACAATCTAGAAAGCCGATACATAAATAACACAAGTCAAAATTATCGTAGAACACAAGTTCTCAGTGTTGGCCAACTTGAAGACTCATAGTAAGACTTCACTCATGGCGAACAAACAAACAACGATTGAAATCATCGGTGCTTCCTCCTCTTAGGTGGAAGGTTTTTATAATTTTGGGTTCTTTTTCTTTCCTAATGTTACTTTACATTAAAACTGTTTTTTAATACCATTGTTGACATAGAAAACTAATATGTACACTCAGTACGATTTCTAACATGCATAAAAATTAGCATTTTTTTTGCAAGAAAATTTCAATATTGAAACTTACAATTGAGAATTTTTGTTATTATTTGAAAATACTGACAAGTCAACTTGGAATAGATTGTGGACTATTATAGTTATAATAATTTTTTCAATTATTCATTTAAGCTGGCGTATTAAAGCTATGATTAAAGAGTTATAAATAATGCTTTTAGAATATGATTCCCAAGAAAATAAAGCTTTAACTTTCTTTTTCTACAGTACTCTTGATTACATTGGAGATTAGTATGTTACTATAATTGTGAGTACATATAGCTTTCAATTTGCTAAGCAAAATGCCTCACACTAAAACACTATAGACCCTTTCATTGATTAAGTATATTTTTGGCTCTTGATCAGGATTTGAAGTAGTCCATAAACAATGGTTTTCTTACATACCATCAGAGTATCAACTCTAGCCAATCACGTTGATATATGGATCTTAGACATAAAATACTTGTTATCTTTGAACTGTTTTTGAATGCATGGATAAGAGGGACATGGATAACAATTGTTGGGTCCGTCCTATATCTGCATTCCATGCTTAAACAAAAATACTAATGATTTATTTGTTTACATGATGGTTGCAAGTAAGGATTCCGGCTTCTTTTACTGTTGAATTCAAGTGTTGTTCGAACAATTTTTGGCAGGGATACTTCTTCTATTGCTGCTACTTCATTTTTATTTCTTAGATGTAATAAAACATCAAAACTCTATTTCAAATTTACATAGTTTTTTTTTGGTAAAAATTATGTATGTAATCACTTTTGTTAATCTTTGTCATGTCTCTTTTCGAATATCTCTTCAAATTGTGAACAAAGTATATAGATTAATACTCCAACACACACACATAGGCACAAGGGCATAAATCGCTTTCTCAATTTATGACTAGGAGTATGACAAAAATACATAAAAATTAGATTATTAGGTTTTGGCATGATTATTTAATTGGGATACATACACATAGTTATTATATCCTCGGATTGACTGGTTTAAAGGTTGTATGTATTACCTCTTTAATTTTTCATTCACTTTTTGTCAAGTATCTCAACCCTACAAATACACTGTCCGAATGCAGATTCTTAACTCCCCAAAAAATATAGAAGCTATCAACAAAAAATTGAGAATGGCCCATGCCAATTTGTACAAACAGACCCTTAGGCATCCTTTGACGTTTCAAATAGATACAAACCTTTACTTGCTAGAGCTGTCAAAAAATATTAAAATTTGGTTGTAAAAACCTTTTTTAGTTTTCTTTCTACTTTCCTCTAATTTATGATGATTTATCTATTTTTCAGACTGACTCCTTTTCCCTTGGGTTGGAATTTCCTATCGAATTTGCTTTCTCTAAAGCGAGTATTTATGTTCTACGTTGCATAGAAGAAGCAACTATATCTAAGCTTATTATTGGATCAACAAATTTAGAGAATCATTCTCATGGTTCTTTCCTGCAACTTCTTTCATTTAACAATTGGATCAAGCTCTTAGCAGCTCTTTGGCTAAAAACAAGAAGGAAGGACTTAAATTCTTAGAAGAGGAATTAAATCAACTTCCTCTGCTTGAGAAATTGCACACACAGTCACTTGCTACCTTTTCTTCCTCTGGTGCAGAGTTAACCAATTTTATTAAAAAATTATGCGAACTCAACCCAGCATTCATTACTACACCGGCTGATCCTACTATCAATGTAACAAGCAATATCTTCAATGTACCGCAAACCGGCGGTACTGGAAGTTGTTAAGAATTTTCAGCATGATTTATGCTCGCTTAGTGAGTCCATTCTTCTAAAAACGGTTCCTAAAGTGTTGAAATGCTTCCCATTTCTTCCTTCAAAACAAGTAGAAGTTGAAGGTGCAAGTGTGGACAATCAGCTTTGGACCCTCCCCAACAAAGGCTTTCCGGCGCCTATCTCACTTGAATCTTGGATTTTCTTAGCTAACTTGCCTGATGCCTGCATGGATGAATGTAGGGTTCATATTCCTAAAGGTACCTAATTTTTGGATAAAGGAGAGTTAATCAATGCTCCCTTTACCATGAACTTTTTGGATCTCGCAAAATGCTCTACTAATACTGGGATTTATGGGAAAACAAAGGATATTAAGGCTTTCTCCAAGCCAAATGCAGACTACTATTCAGATTCTATTTGGGACATTTATAGGCCCTATATCAAGTGTGCCTGCAAGTTCCTTGACAACAAAGCAGCATGCAAATCAAGCATAATTTGGTTTGATCATGAAGTTTTGGTACATTCTTAATCACCTAGAATTATTATTCCCAGACAAAGCTACAGAATTTCACTTATCATTAATAGGTTCATGGTTGGGTAGACAAGCTCGTAACTTGGTTTTAGAAGAGTTTTAAAAAACTTATGATCTTACACTTCTTCAAACTCTTCTAGTGTGAATTCTCGTGTCACGCCATCCCTAAGTTAAGATATTAGTGCTCTCTCTCTCTCTCTCTCTCTCTCTCTCTCTCTCTCTCTCTCTCTCTCTCTCTCTCTCTCTCTCTACATACACACACACACACATACACACTCTCTCTCTCTATACACACACACACTCATATATATATATATATATATATATATATATATATATAAAACTTCTTAGAGTTCAAAATTCTCATCATATCCTTAGAATTATCTTGATCCACCCTATTTTTTTCTCTACGGCAAGAAAAGAAGAAGATATGACCATGTGTGTCTACCTAAATTGCACTTCTACAGTGTGTCTGTTTCAAGTGTTGACTCCCACAATTTTTTGCTATAAATTGAGAAAGTATTGTAGAGCCTTTTGGTCTCATTGTGTCTAAGAAACGCATATATGAGTTGATGCTCCTTCACAAAATGTGTTACATAATTTTCATATGATAGTATCTATACAACAATGGGTTTTTCAATTTCATAGCAAGTTGCGCCATTGAAATTATGCTACTTTTGTTACTTAATTTTAATTGCATGTTAGAAAATAAGGGAGAGATTAGCATGAGAAAGACAAGAAAATAGTTGATAGTAGACTATTAGACATGCTGAACAAATGTACAATGAAATGCTAACGTTTATAGCCAAATGTTAAAAAAAATACATAAATTCTTAGGTTAGTGAATCAAGAGCTATCATGTAGAGGATTTTGATTAGAAAAAGCTTTAGATGGATGAGAAATTAACCAAGATGCCCCCTTTTTTTAGTGAACCTATGAGATGACACCTAATGGAAAAAGAAAAATTCCCAAATGGTGGAACAATAACTATCATGGTCTTTGGATAGATCATAGTGAATCAATCATGCATGGCTTAGTCTCTAAGAAGTCACTATAGGCTAGAGGCATGTGTTCCTTGGCTATAAAGACAGAATTCTTGAGCAACAGAGAGCACAATTTCCCTTGGGACTAATCTGTAAGAACACTATATAAATGCACACACAAAATGCATAGGACATTCTTTATCTCATGCAAAATACATAAGTGGTTTTTAACTCCATTTTACAATGCCATGTTTACAAGCAAAGGCTAGAACTCAGGAAAGTGCCTTTTACTTTGTACTAGGATGTATGTAGGTAGGAAAGTATTCTATTTGGAGCGTAGAATTGAGTTAAGTGATTCGAATTCTTGGTATGAAGTTATAACCTTCTCGTTATCTTGGATAAGTTGAGCATAAAATTTGTCAAACTCTTGATTTGTTTTTGCTACTGCAATCCAACTTTTTGACTCCATTGCTATAAACCTCAAGGCGGGAGGAGAGAAGTGGTCCCTATCTTACAACATGGCTCATGTATAGTACTATGACTTGAGATTCAAAGGCACTATGGAATACTGGCAACTTTATTTATGTTGTCCATAGATTCATGCTTTATTGTTAAAGGCTTGATTTTTTTGCAAGATATTGCTTGTATCTATATTGAATGTAACTTACCTAGAGTATATGTAAGAAAATATGTTTTATCATGTGGACTCTATAGGATTGTGGTAATGTAGGCACTAGTATATTGTATGAGAGATGTATCAAAACCTGACCAAGTGAGTTGAGAGCTCTTTGAAAACTCAGGTTTGCAAAGCATTTTCTACCTTACATATCGTCACTGCACATTTCTTTTTATAAGAATTTAATTACCTTGTATCTTACTCTTACCTTCTCTTTTAGCTTTACAATGTGAGAAAGAATTGAAACAATTTTCATGCCTCTATAGCTTTCCTCTCACGCACTTTGGAGCAACACCAAGATACAAAATCATTGAAAAGATACCAATTCCAACTCCTTTTTTCTCAAGGTTTCAAATTGTGGTACTTGCTTTGATAGACCAGTACATACTTTAACAAGAGATATAAGGAGGTAGAGAGAGATTCGATGTTGATGCTTACCAATAACCCACCCCTCATCTTGATGGGTCATAATATCCATAAATCATAAGAAAAAAGCTGAAGAAAATCCATTAAGATTTTGTTGAATTTGTTGCAAACAAAAAAAATAATTTGGAACATCTAAAAACTTTGAGCGCGTCAACGTGCCAAAACCCCCAAAATAACTCTTGGACTTTGCAATTTTGATGTCAGATGAAAATTATGAGAAAGCTAGTGTTCTTTTGGGCTACAAAGCACAATTTTGACTTTCTCTACTTCCTTTCATCATCATTAACCTCAAATCTGTGTTTTCCATTCTTCTTTCACGTAGGATATCACTTTTTTCAATAAGGTGTGAACTTGCCTTCATGGTCCCTAAGTGCATGTTAAGCCTTCCTTGATCACTATGTGATTGATTAGAGAATAGCTAGACTTGTACAATGGTACTTGATTGTTGTCCTATGTCAGTGGTTGACTAATTATGGATATTGATGCATGGAAATGTATGGAGTCTTGAAGAGGACAAAACGACCAATAATCTATCATTGGATGTGAAATTTGTGAATGCTAAGTGTTCACTTTCTAATTTTCTGCATGCTCTTTAGCTAATCATGGCATGTAGGCTAAGTATGGTTAAAAAAGATAAAAGAAGACCATTTAAAGAAGCCAAAAGCTCTAAAAAGAGGGATTCAAGGGCACTTTTGCTTGCAAAGGACTCTTTAGATCGGAGAAGTAAGTTGTCACATGTACAAGACAATTTTTCACAAAAATTGTCAATCATAACTTGAGCTATGATTATTAAAACCATGTAATATAGGGCTCAATTAAAAGATTCCTTCGATGTTTATGTATCTATGGTATTAGTTTATGTTGTATAATGTCCAATATTGTTTGCAATAGTATCTTTGCTCGCCAATTATTCTTACAAATCCCAAAGAAGATGATGGAGAATCTATTTGCCATGAATGAACCATGCATGGAACTTTATCAACAAAAATCTTCCAAAGAGAAGCATGAACATTACTTTAAGAGATTTTTATGTTTTTGTGATCTTATACATTTGGGAGAAGGGAAGAAGGAAGAAGAGAATGCTTCTTCACTGAGATGACTCTGTGAGCGTATGTTTTTTATCAATGAAGACCGAAATTGCTAGCTTGGTTAGGTTAGGCCATTATGTTGGCACAATGAAAAGGCCATCTTATTGGAAAAATGATGTATCATGATTATAGCCCGATGGGGGGTTTGGCCATTCTAGCCCTCAATATTATGTCTTCTTTTTCTTTTTCTCTCTCTAAGTTCTACTTATGGCTATGTGATTTCCTTTGTTTTTTTATCTGATCATATTTCAAACATGATGTTATGAATCTCTTTTCAATTATGTGAGTAATGATGGCAGTCTATTTCTTTTAAATTTCATTACATTGCACTATATGGCTACCTTGCTTTCTATATTTACATTGCATTATTCGTAATAGAGTCTATAGCAAGACTTTAGATTTTCAAAAATGAAATTTGTTTACTACTAAGTTTATCTCCTACATAAAGCACACATTTGATATAAAATTATATGCTACTAAGTTTATCTCCTAAGTAAGCACACATTTGATATACTTTACAAAGACCGTTTTCTAAGAATGGCTAATGATGACTAAGAAAGGATTCCATTGTTAGTGAACATACCACACAGACTGCATTCTAAATAATTACCACGTGGTACCTATGCATCATAACTCCTCATCATCCATTAGACTACAATGGGTTTCACAAACATTGCATTAATAGACAACTTTTGAAGACTCTCCTCCAAATTATATTTACATTTATATTTCATGTGCCACATCACAGGTAGGCTGTGTAGCATATACAGATTTTCAATGAAAATCGTGCACCACTATGTATTGCGATTCTTACATCAGTAATAATGTTTAAATGAGTTAGGAGATTTTTCCTCTCTTTCAAGAATGGTTTTTGTCTTTAAACGCATTCAACCTTGGCAATCCTCATGTTGGTGCCATGTGTCCAAGATTATAAATCTTAAGCTGAGATAGGCCTAATAGCTTGTTTTTGATACATCTCATAATGGGATGGTGCTAGTGTCTATGCACTATTTCTAATAGATATAGATAAAAGATTGATGCATCATGCTTGTAATTTTCTATCTTTGTGTGGTTGCACATGTGGGTGTATCTCCTAAAAAATAGTGTCTATACTACTTTTCCTTGTAACCCTATAAATAATAAGTTAGGCTCCTACAAAGTTGTGAACTCCTTTGAAGACCGATGGTAATTAAATCTAGCATATGTAGTTCCATTCATATTTCATGATAATTGCACAATGAGAACGTCCTTGTATTTGTGTATGATATACATATGGAGTGTAGCTAGAACATGTAATTTGTTGCCTTCTAGTCATAGTGGAAAAAAAATGATATGGCTCGTAGGTAGTAATCTCTACTCGACAATAAGTAACGAGTAATAAGTCTACAAAGCTACTCTTATACGTGCTTTGTGGTTCTACCTTCAAGGACTTATGGCTATAGATTAAGTCACATGTATAAACTAGATTATTTAAGTGTAAACTTCATCGATAAGGACTAAATGTGCAAATGTCGTTAAAAAAGTAGTCGCTTTTGTTTAAGTTAGAATACATGACAAATTGTATCTCTTGCCACAAACAGCCAACCTAAGTTACAGATGATAGGCATCACCTCCCTGTTGTGAACTAAACTATGGATAACTACCATAACTCATCATCAACTACAAATTATCTTTAAACTCACTAGCATAAGTAATATAATGATTTTTTTTTCAAGACTTTTTCCTCTTCCTGTAAAGTTTGACACCATTGTATCCATTGGCATATTCCACTGATTTGAAATGCCATATAAGCTATCAATACGGATAAGCTCAATTTGTTTAATAAAAAGTGACTGTATTCAATGACCTCTCTATCATGCATTGCTTTACAAATGATGGTAGGCTGAGTCCAATCTATATCATAAAGGTTTCGTTCTAAATTAGTGTATAAGTCTTGTGGAGTCTTCGCCAAATTTACTACACCATCCGAAACTTGACTAACAAAATGTGGGCCCAAAAGTCACCATTCCTATAACTTCGTAAAACATTTTGTTTTTACTATGGAAATTAATAGTACCTTTTTGTGATGATAGGTTTGTCATTGCTGAAATTCATATGTACTATTTTTGTGTGGGCTAACCTCAAGCTTCTATATACATACTCTAAAAATATGTCTGAAGTTGAACCCTTCGGATGAATTGAGCAGTTCGGCCCCATACCTTGAGTTTACATCTCTGCTAAAAATTGTCGTCACAATCAAATAAGAATATAAGTAGCAATACCCTTTTCAATTGCCATTAGTAGCAGCTAGTGTCTGCTCAAAGTGAGCAAAAGTGTTGGGGAGTACAAGAAGACTAGAATGTAGTAGGGCATCTCCCATGCATCAAAAAACCAACATAAATGGTTTGTTACTAGCCTTGATTTAAGTCACTCTTTAGCTAAATCCAATCAACACTATGCATATGCATCATAGCTATGATTCCTAAAGTATCTCCACACTCTGAATCCCTATAGTTTTCCACATATTTTTAGGTGTGCTAGGGTTTACTTCCTAAATGCAATCTATGAAACAATTTTCAAGTTCACTTATATCATGCATATTTTTTAATACAACTAAAGGCATACAAACTTGCCAAAGAGTCCACAAGCCTTACTATCCCATAGGATCAAAACTACAATTAATGCACTTGTAATTTAATGTCCATACCAGAAAATACCACCAAAGTATTTGCAAGGACATACCCATTGATTCTTTCCCCTCCTAGATAGATTACCAAAAAATGTTAAGGAGCATGATGACTTCACACTGCACATCAAAAGGAAACAGTTAAAAAAAATGTAGAACATAAATTTTTTTTTGGCACTTAGCAGTGATTGCAGTTGTCCACCAACACTTGGCCATCCAAGATAGTGTGCAGTGTCCATGATGTTGACACAATGGTTACCTTGTTAGCAACGTGGAGCATTCAACCTTGATGAATTTTATTAAGACCGTCTTTAGAATTTTAATGCCTAAACCTGGTATAGTCCAAGTTTGTGTAATAAGCAAAAAGACGATTGTAAGGTCACTTCATTATATTTTGTGTGCATGCAATTACCATAATGATAAATGATGCAAACTTTGGACTTATTATGCACACTACTTAAGAAAATGAGTTGCAACGATTGTAAGAAAAAAAAATGAACTCTATTAGTATGGACCTTGGACATTTGCAATCATTGAAATTTCAAATTAGCTTTGAGTTTGCTTAACTTCTGGTTAAAGTTTTGCAGAAGAAATCTACCAAATACTTTCAAGAGTGCACTCTACTATCGCCTGGGCTAAATAGATTTGTACATAGATTCATCTTTCATGGGGTTGTAGTATCTGAAGTAAACAGTAGACTTAGCATGAAATATGTGTAATGATGCTTATGCCTCCAATGTCAGTCTGAAGATCAGGTGAAACCCATGTGGTATTGCCTTAAAATGGAGTGCTCAACTATCTTGGTCTTTTCGCCATTGAAAAACAATATAATTGTGGTTGGTTTGGCCTTTTGTGATTTTTGGTTGCGAAACAAAACCAACATATATGTATATATATATATATATATATATATATATATATATATATATATATATATATATATATATATATATATATATATATATATATACACATATATATATACACGTGTGTGTGTGTGTATACATATATATATATATATATATATATACACATATATATATACACGTGTGTGTGTGTGTATACATAGATATATATGTATATATATATATATATATATATATATATATATATATATATATATACATATATATATACACATATATATATACACGTGTGTGTGTGTGTGTATATAGATATATATTGTGTATATATACATATATATATATGTATGTATGTATATATATATGAGAGAGAGAGAATATTTGCCTTGCACATTTATTTATTATTCACACATGTTACAATTTAACATGTCGTTAATATATCAAATCCTAAAGCTTTATTTAATATTTAATAAGCTTTAAAACTGAGGCCATTTCAATCTTCAACTAAATTGCTCTAGCCCACACTTGGAGCTTATTAACTTGATTAGATTAGAGAAAGACCAAGGCTGGTGAAAATAAGACAAAAGGGCCAAAGTTCCCCCCCCCCCCCCCCCCCCCCCCCCCCCCCCCCCCCACACACACACACACACACACACACAGAGACACACACACACACAGAGAGAGAGAGAGAGAGAGAGAGAGAGAGAGAGAGAATTTGCCTTGCACATAGATTTATTATTCACACATGTTACAATTCAATATTTTGTTAATATATCAAATCCTAAAGCTTCATTAATATTTAATAAGCTTTAAAAATGAGGCCATTTCAATCTTCATTAACTTGTTCTAGCCCACACTTGGAGCTTATTAGCTTGATTAGATTGGAGAAAGACGAAGGCTAGTGAAATAAAGACAAAATGGCCAAAGTTTCCATTGAGGGTTGCAAGAGGAAGGAAGGCCTTTGTGATGGTGGGAGCTGCTAGCAAAATAAGTGGTTGAGAAATTGATTTTAGAGGCCAAAAGAAAGAGAGAGACCGTAGCAAAATGATTAGTCAAGAGTTGTTGGATGTTTGGGCATAACCTTAACACAAGAGATAGGTAAAGGACTAAAGCCTTTAGATCTGGGCAATGTGAAGTTTGCACATGACAATTGTAGGGATTTTACATGCAACAAAAAAAAGTTATTAAGAAGGTGTCAATCTCTCATATTTGAATAATGGCTATATACATGATTGGATGTGTTGTTCTTGGGTAAAGCATTGCCACATGAGTATAGAAGCAGAGAAGGGATATCGTGATTGTTATTATTACGAACATTTTTTAGCCATAATAATAACAGTCACAATGTCTCTCCTTTGCATGAGTACATTAGTAGAGAAGGCATATTGTGGCTATTACTATTCCATCCATTTTTTCGTTGTTGCAGAGGGACTAGACATAGCATACAAAGAAGGGGTCAAAGTAGTGTAGGGCTGATCAAAATCTTGGCAGAGCATTGAGAGAGAGAGAAACTCCTTACTAATTTTAACCTTCTACTAAGAATTGAGCTCTCTCTCTCTCTCTCTCTCTCTCTCTCTCTCTCTCTCTCTCTCTCTCTCTCTCTCTGTGTGTGTGTCTCTCTCTCTCTCTCTCTCTCTCTCTCTCTCTCTCTCTCTCTCTTTGGAGTCATCTCGACAACAAGCTCTACAAGGTGATACATCATGTTGGTATGGACAGATGGCATCATGGTTCCAGTCGCATGGTCTCAATATGGATAGATTACCTCCGCTTCAATACTCCTTGGATGCACCCTCCTTGTCTCTCACACGGACAGAGATCACCAGGCTCATACCTCAAGATCTGATTCAACTAAATACCAGGAGCACATGGATACAGCCGACACAGAAGTTGGGCACGAAGATGGCCTTCTACAGAGAGCATCTTCTCCAACTCACGGAGGACGGCTTTGTGACTAGGCCACCATACATGGATACACACTTATCTCATGGGATAAGATGTGCTATTGGATAGATACACACATCCTCACATCAGCTCCAGATCGAGACTGGTCGATTCCGAGGGGTGCCAGGATATGTCACCTATGTAACTTAGAGCTAGAGACAGAACTGCACTAAACATGCCACTGCCCGACATACTATGAGATACGCGCACGCTTCCACTGCTTGTTCAGAGAAGGGTTCAGACCTTTTTCTAGAGTCATGAGATACAAGGATTAGAAGTGTCTTGGATTGTTCCTGCTAGAGCTGCGCAGACTTAGGGAGAGCTTGCTGAGGACATCAGGGGAAAGACATTCTCAGAGACGAATGACAGAGTTCTTAACACTAGACAGAGGAGAGCAAACAGAGCAGTCATTAACCTACTCATACTAGAGGTACACTGCTTGACAGAGCCACTGAACTTGGTAGATCCAGACGTCCACGACCTTGGGGGGTCTCCCACTACCGATGAAGGTTGCAACAGAAGATACAGATCACTCTAGCTCAACATGCAAAACGCCCAACCAGAGTTCTGACCATGGAGGAAGTCGATGAGATCCGACAGCGACCGATGAGAGATTTCATCTGAACCCACAAACTTCCCTTCCCCCCCCCCCCCCCCCCCCCCCCCCCCCTCCTTCCCTTCCTCCTTATTTCCTTTCTCCTTAGTGCCTTAGTGTTTTAGTGTTAGTTCTTTGTAACTTGGTAACTTTGTAATTTGGTAATTTCCGTACTCAGACATGGTATCATATTCACCAATTGTAACTTTTTGGTCTCATAGGTCATTTTGGCCTTTTGAAGACGTTAATATAACATTTCATTTCGTTTCATTTCTCTATCTCTCGCACGTGCGTGTGCGCGCACACACACACACACACACACACACACACACACACACACACACACACACATACACACACACAATTGCATGCGTCTTTTCTCAAGCTTCACTACAAAATTGGACAGGAAGCATGGCTTAGAATTAATAAAACCCTTTGTCATCGCCTTTACATCTCAATTAGCCCATCCATTACATGATCACATAGGCAGTTGTCACAATAAAAACACATGTTTGGACACTCAGTCAAAGGTAAGATACATTGGCTAAAATTACTCTAAACTCCCTGGTTCGAGGTGAATGGTCAAAATATCCTCTTAGGGGTAGGCCAAAATGGGGATACAAAAATATCTTACAATGTGGTAGAAACTACGCTAGCAAATATAACCGCTCATAAAATCCACGCTTCATTAAATGTTCCACATAATAATATTGTGGCCCTAAACCTAGGGCTTCCTTTACCATTGCCAGATGGACAATGTTTCTAAAATGTTCTCGACCCCAGAGGGTCACCCGTGTCACTCTATTTTGATATGTCCACCATTTCGTCTGCGCAACCGAAGCTCCTAATAGAGGGAATAGAAGACACTCATATCAGAGTATGAAGTTTCTACTGATGGACTCGCTTGACTGTTGCAGATGAGCAATGGCTATTGCTAATGCCTGATCTTGATGATAAGTCATAGATGATGAAGTATAAGGCAAAGCTTAAGACAAGATATTGAAGAAACTAGTAAAGTGTTGACTAAACTCTTAAAAATTGCTCAGTCTGTTACAGTGCACTCATAGTCTTATTTTATGTAGAGCCACAAAGCAACCTTTACCTAGTGACTATCCTTACTAAAAGCCCACATTACTTGCCTACACTTGCTGGAATCCCGTAACACATTAACCCACCTTGGTTTTTTAGCAAAATGTTTTTCCTAGAAACTGACCCAGCTGGTAGTCCCACCTATAATGGTCTCTTTAGAAACATTGGTGCTATGAATATTTCTGTGACCATCCAGATTTGGAGACTATACCTCATAAGAATTTTTTTATGTTAAATCGAGCCTCGCATCAACTTGGCTAAAATAGCATGATAAGTTCAAGTGGCTACTATTGCAAAAATAGTATTAATTCTTAAATCTTAACTACTGGTCTCCTCTAGCAGAAAAGTGTGGTTCTTTGAAGCCTATTTTCAAAAATATTCAGCTAGTTTTTTTTTTCTTTCTAAAGGCCCTATATACTTCCAGCTAAATTTATATCTTTGCGTCATAAAATCTTATATAGCTTTGCTATTGTTTTTAGCCCTCTTCAACACCAAAACTATGCGTATAACTTTTTGTCGCACTTTACCCTCCTCTGTACGAAACCTGAGCGTTCACGGATACGCAGCTATACTGCACACAATCCGATTTCAAAAATACGGACGATGCTCTACTAGATCCTACGCTGATAAAATCCCAGAAAACATGGGATTTATGAGATACCTCGAATGCAAGAAAGACTGGAAGAAAGCCTGCAATAAAGAGAGAGCTGTATTTTGGGTCTCTTCAGCTACAGCTGGGTATTAAACTCTATAAAACCTTCACAAGAACTTCCTCATACGTATGAGTCTCAATTTTGCATTACGAATTGTGTGATTGTTATCATGCTGGCTCATCATGACATGCTACGATAATTGATTGCTAACACTAGGCTTATATGAGAATCGCCAGGCATTTGATATAAGACAGCAAAAACCTACCATTCAAACATCTCTTGGATATGTGATGTGCAGGTGCCAAGGAATGCCAGTGGCAGACTCTACCTTCCTCCAAAGAAAGAAGCCTGTATTGGAATTTTTACACAGTGTTTGTTTACCAGCAAGATTCTAGAATTTTTTACTCCTCAATCAATTTTTGATGAATGCTTTAGACATGTTTTTGGACCTAATCTCATTTTGAAAGAAGTTATGTTTGGGTGGAAGTACCTTCCTTCTATGTATTCCAATGATTTTCTCCGTAAAGAGGACATTCTACAATGTGATTGTATCCAACACCCTGAATTTTGTAAAACATTTACTAATTTTGGCATACATGTGTGTACTTGTAACTTGGACTTAATCTCAGACACTTAGGTAAGGAGCCTTCTGAGTAAAGGCTTAAATCATATACCCCTTTACCCCTTAAATCCTCATTTAGCCTTTGCGGCACTACTCAAATTCCTGGCTGACTTGGCCTTAAAGCTCCAACTAGAGCGTGAAATTCACTCACTAGAGATTTTTTTGAAGAAGATCAGTTTAATGCCTCAAAATTGGCTATGCATTGACACTACTTGGATTACTCCTAATTTAAGGATGGCTATCTCCAAAATTATGGAAAAGTGGTTTGTAGTCAGACTAGACAAAGCAACTAACACTGCTTCTTTTATCTGTAAAAAACTGGCTTTTGAGTCTGCCTTAGCCAAACTCAATGGGGACGAATTCTACAAACTTAAAATTTCTCCTTGTAGAATTACTACACTAATTTATGATGAACTATCAGAACGTGGATACAATCCTACCTTGCATATACTACCAGTACTCTTCCCAACATATAATAGTCATAAACATAAATTTAAATGGATCTCTGATGCATCTCATAGCCTACTTACATGTATTACAAATGACATTACCTATTGCTTAAATTTTATTCTACTAGAGATTGAAGCAATTTGTGCCATTAAGTGAAGTGACCTAAAATGGTTCAGGAATATTGACTGCTGTCCTTTTTGGTTAGTTAAAAATGCAGTTGATGTTAACATTAACCTCCCAATGAACATATACTCTATCTTTACTACTGATATAGCACAGTGTTATGAGAATATTCCACTAACAGGTTCTTTTGGTCTTCTAAATACCCTATCTGATCTCATGCACATACCATTTGCACATAGAGAAACTCTTGGATATACCTATATTTCAATTTAAAAAAAAACTCGTTGGGTAAAAAAGTCAAAATTAACAGCCTCGGATGTTTTTAATGAAGATGATTTATATAAGTATAATACTTGGATCCTTAATAAGTGCTTTATCCAACTAGAGAAATCATGCTACATACAGGTTATGGGTATTCTGATGGGTTTTTCTCGCTCCCCAGTAATGTGTAACCTTTATCTAATATACTTCGACTACAAGTGGCTCCTGAAAATGATAAGTGACCCTGCTGTGACTCCCTTGCTCACTCACTTATGCATTCTTTTAGATTTATGGACGAACTTTGTAGCCTTAATAATCCCTATTTGAGGAAACATTTAAAGATATATACCCTCCTTGTCTGACTATTGAACCTACTTACTTAAACAAATTATATAGTCATGATAAGTGGGTCGTCTCTAAAACTCACTTTCTGAATATCATAATCACTATGAATCCTCCGTTCATGGGAAATTTTCAAACTTGCTTCTTTTGAAAGAGAGACAATCTCAAACTCATGTCTTCAGAATTTGTGAAAAGAAAAAGCAATAGACCCTTTAAAAACTCTCTACATTCTTGTTTAGGAATGTTGTTCATAATAATATACGCCTCATCAGACATCGTTTCAGCTTATGAAGAAATCAATAGTCTCATAAAAAGTTTGTCAATAATGGTTTTCACAAGAAAGACCTTGTTGCCTGCATCTACAAATCATTACAAATGAATGATTGGTCAGGCCTCAAGTTTGACCTTCAGAACTTGTTTCTTCTCTTACAACCAGAAGGACATACCTCTGATTTTATTCGGAACTAGTTTTCTCACTAAAAGCATGAGTGAATACTTCCCTTCTAAAAGGTAGTATCACTTTGTCTCTTTTTCTCTATTGAGGTAGTAGGCCCATATTCTATGGGTCTACTACCTCATAGAATATGGTGTCTGTGAATGGGTGGGTACACACACACACACACACACACACACAATTGCATGAGTCTTTTCTCAAGCTTCACTACATAACTGGACAAAAAGAGCATGGCTTAGAATTAATGAAACCCTTTGTCATCACCTTTACATCTCAATTAGCCAATCCATTACATGATCACACAGACAGCTATCACAATAAAAACACATGTTTGGACGCTAAGCCAAACGTAAGATATGGTTAGCTAAATTACACTAAACTCCCTGGTTCGGGGTAAGTGGTTAAAATATCCTCTTAGGGGTGAGCCAAAATGGGGATACAAAAATATCTTACGATGTGGTAGAAACTGCGCTAGCAAATATAATCGCTCGGGAAATCCATGCTTCATTAAGTGTTCCACATAATAGTACTGTGGCCCTAAACCTAGGGCTTCCTTTACCATTGCAAGATGGATATTGTTCTGGAGATGTTTTTGACCCCAGAGGGTCACCCGTGTCACTCTGTTTTGATATGTCCACCATTTCATATGTGCAACCAAAGTTCCTAATAGAGGGAATAGAAGACACTCATATCAGAGTACGGAGTTTCTCTTGATGGACATACTTGACTACTGCAGATGAGCAATGGCTATCGCTAATGCCTGATCTTGACTCTAAGTCATAGATGATGAAGTATAAGGCACAACTTAAGACAAGATATTGAAAAAACTAGTAAAGTGTTGACTAAACTCTTAAAAATTGCTCAATCTGTTACAGTGCACTCCGGAGTAGATTACTCTTGTCTTATATAGACCCACAAAGCAACTTCTACCCAGTGACCTTACTAAAAGCCCACATTGCTTGCCCACACTTGCTGGAATCCCGTAACACATTACCACACCATCCTATGTTGATAAAATCCAAAAAACATGGGCTTTATGAGATACCTCGAATGTAGGAAAGACTGGAAGAAATCCTGCGATAAAGAGAGAGCTGCAGATTTCGGGCCCTTCAACTACAACTGGGCATCAAACTCTATAAAACCTTCACAAAATTGGAACAAGTGACTACTACACTCACTTAGCATTGTTGTTCTATGTTTTCAGCTTGTGTCTACCTTGTAAGAAGTTAAGACTGCAACATGCCTAAGGGAAAGGAAAAAACTGTGGTGGAGTCGTCGTCTTCTCTGAGTTACAGGTTATTTATTTTTGCATAAATTTGTTAGATGGAATTGTATGATAGCTACTACATGCAGCCTAAGGTTCTAAACTTCCTCATACATATGAGTCTCAATTTCGCATTACGAATTGCGTGACTATTGTCATGCTGGTTCCTCATGACATGCTACGATAATTGATTGCTAACACTAGGCTTATATGAGAATTGCCAGGCATTTGATATAAGAATAGCCAAACATTCCATATGAGAACAGTACTTGTTAACCTCATGAGATGTTTTTTGTGACTGTAATCATCGTTCATTGAAATCGGTTCCTATAAGAATGGTTCTATGGATGTATGGGTTTACATAATGAGGCTGATAGGTGTATTGTCTCATGGTGGACTATCATAAGATGATTGATGCACTTTTCTTTATGGGTGTTTCTTGACTCTCTCTCAGATTCGTCTAGGTAGGTATGTTTAGACATAGAGGAATCCTATGATCTAGGTATATTGACATATAGTGCTCATCCTCTGAGTTTTTCTTTTGACTGTAACATGGGGTGGCTACTGTGCTTGACCAGTAGCAAGGTTGGACCTAAATTCCTTGCTTGATAAGGATGTTTGTGGCAATATAGTGGGCAACTATTAAACCTATTTGCTTGCTTTAGATACTGCAATGGCCACATGAATTCTTCGTTGGAACTTGGAAGATTTTGCTTAGATATACTAACTTGGTGGATAGCTTGATGTAAGTTTGTGTTTGCTTTTGGGAAAACCTTGTGTCTAAGAAGTTCTGAGGCCCAGCTATGGCCAAAGATCATAAAAGGCATGTGGTGGTGGACCAACCCATGGCTTCATTTCCTCAGGTCTGATTACCTTTATTGCTAGGAGGGTCTAGTTATGCTATCTACTTATACGTTCTATCCCTATATAAATCATGTGAGAAGTACTGGCCGATTTGCCAATGGACTTACTAGCTTTGATAAGAATCTTAGATTTCACAACCTTTTGCTCTAGGTTATTTTATGACAAGGGGTAAGTATAGTGAGTTTGAACATATATGGTGCTCTCTTTGTGTACTGTTGGTGCTCTATGTGCGTGTCTCTGTTGTGGGAAGTGTCTAAGGCATGCTATTCCCATAGGGATGGTGAAATTTGTGGTGGTTGATCCACCTGCAGTGGCTTCTCTTCAGGTAAAAAATGTGGATATTGTTTGACTTTTTGGTATTGAAAGATAGTGTGTTCATTGTTGCTCTTGTTCGTATATACAGATCAATTGTATGACTATAAGCTTGAAAGTACATAGGAGTGTGATGGACAACAACATAGTACTTGTTATATACATGCCTTGTAGGACTCAACTAATTTGCGGACACTTGATGATACATGGGCTCTATGACTTGGGATGAGGATGAACTAGGCTTTATTCTGCTCTACTCGCATGAGAATAGATGCTGCTCTATTGAACATATACACACCTTATTTAACTATTGACATGGAAGTAGGGCAAGCATTCAGCTTCAGCTTCTGTAAACTGCTCATGCTCATACATAATCCCCTACTTCCTTATACGTTTGGGAAGCTTAGAAGGAAATTTTGTACCAACTTTGTCAAAGTTGGTTTAAAGGGTATGTTGCTTTTCTGATTACCTGGAGGACAGTTGGAAACGTTCTAAATTTCATCGTAGACTAGTTGAATCATCTGACTAAGTGGTTAGTGCTCTAGTTGTTCGAAGAACTGTGTTTTTTCCCAAGTGATAGCAGGGTGACCCTATGTAAAATCATATGATAGTATGTGGAAAGCTTCTTGGTTGTCTTCCTAGTGCTAGCATGTAAATCTTGGTTGTTTGTGGAACCTGCCCAGCTTCCTATATATTGGTTCATGTTGATTGTTGGGGCATGATTCTCTCCAGCTAGATTACACTATATTTGAACTTAGTCTACTGCTATGAATATGATAAATTGATACACAATTAAAATTTGATGATGAGACTTGATGTGGTGGTTATGAACCTGTACTTGCACAATTTAGTGGCATAACGCTGATGGCTTTTTTGATAGCCTCACCACACAAGATTAAGACTTAAGTTCAATGGACCTTATGGTTTGTTAATGGTTAAACCATACCGATTACTTGGTATAGGTAACATGGCTAGGTGCTTTTACTAAACTGTGGATGTATCATGGTAAATAATATCAGGTGCAATAGATTCCCGAGTTGAGCTTAAGGTCTTGGAAATGTTGCAACTGCATAAACTGCTCTGCTGTTGTTTTGTGATAGATACATGAAGGATAGTCTTCTAAGTTTGAGGCTTCTCTTAAGGTTAGAATGCATGGGCATTCATATCTCCACTCTTGCCTTGTAAGATAGCTTAGTATGGATATAGAGCTTCTGAAGCCATGCTCTGAAGCCATGCTAATCTAGCATGTTACTATTCTTACTAACGGGCTGACATTGCTACCTTTGCTAAGTTTGTTTTATATATCTTGTACAAAATAAAGACGGATGATCCAACCTTCTTCCATAACAACAATCATATTGAGATCTACCTTCTCTTGGAAGTGTTAGGGATTGTCTACTGATCATTAGAGTAGCTTTGTTTTGTAAGAAGAGTTAGCCAATGAAATGAAGTTGGTTGATAATGCGTCTAGATAAGAACTTCTTTTCTTTTTTATATGGGATACCCATATGGTCTACTGCTATGTGTCAGATTTGGTAAATCTATGGAATTTTTGTTGTTAGATTATGCTACTAATAGCTGCAATTACGACATAAGAGTTATGATTCTCCAATTGGAGAGCACATATGGTTTTTTACTTTGCTAACAGTAGGCTATTACATCAATGTGACATTGATAACAATTGGGATGCCCATGCATCACCTATACACAGTAACAATGCTCGCTGAGCGTTTTCTTGTTGTTATGGGTGTAGGTGAGGGCTACCTTCTTTGATGAAAAACATATATTGTTCTGTTATGGTGGCTGAGTTGAAGTTCATCTTTAAAATCATAGAGTGGCAAGATTCCATCCAGGAAGATCTCTTCCTTCCTTTACCCACTGGGTTTCCCCTTATCTTTGTACAAAATTTATTCTCAATAGCAAATAAATCATTTGTACAAATTCCTCTGTACTTGTCTAGAATTATTGGTCTGTGAACAGGTAGTGTTCTTTTGCAAATATGTATCTATTTGTAACTACTACACACACACAATAATCACAAGTGGGAGGATGACTTAGACCATAGTTCTAGGATTTAGTGCATCTTATAATATAAGGGATTATTTCTAAGAGGTAGGGGTGCTATCACACGGTCCTAGTGGCCTCTTAAGACCTGACTGGTGAAAGGTTGCTAGAACTACTACAATATTTTGACATATTTTATCATAAAAATAATCCACCTCTCTTCTTGTCCACATTTTATTTACCCTATCATTTCACTTTGTTTACTACTTTTTGTCTACTAGGTAACTGGAAAACTTACAGCCAGAATGAAGGTCTTCTCTGACCCAGCAAAAAGAGCTTTTATTACGGACAAAAATCTAGAGAATTAGAAACTTTCTTTCCAGCTATCCTACTTAGGACTAGGCCCTATTTTCATAGGGTTGTAAAACTCAAAAAAGTTACCTATTGAATATGCTCTAAGCAATTTACGTTGTTCCTTTGAGATGATTTGCTCTAATATAAGTTATTGGAATCTTTTCATATTATTTCACTGTCCCAGGGACTTACTCTACCTATGGAGCCCCTATCCATGGCTTCTCTTCTTGTTCTAAAATGTATCCAGGATGGGGAAGGCTCGTGTCTTATTGCGGATGCCTCACTAAAGGCTAGTCTATCTCTAGTTCATCTTATTACCTTTGACCAGTGGGTAAAAATCCTGGTCCTCCTTGTTAAAAATAGGGCTGAAGACATCAACCTACATGGATAACAATTGGGATGCCCATGCATCACTAGTACACAGTAACAATGCTAACTGAGCGTTTTCTTGTTGCTATGGGTGCAGGTGAGGGCTACCTTCTCTGATGAAAAACATATACTGTTCTGTTATGGTTGTTGAGTTGAAGATCATCTTTAAAATCATGGAGTGGCAAGACTCCATTCATGAAGATCTCTTCCTTTCTTTACCCAATGGGTTTCCCCTCATCTTTGTACAAAATTTATTTTCAATAGCAAATAAATCATTTGTACAAATTCCTTTGTACTTTTCTAGAATTATTGGTCTGTGAATAGGTTTTCTTTTGCAAATATGTATCTGTTTGTAACTACTACACACACACACACACACACACACACACACACACAATTTTGATTCACCCCTATTAAACTAGGAGTCACTTGATGGCTAATGCTTAAATTTGTACCTGGCTTTGACCTAAGGACCTATGTTTCCTTTAATTTAAAACATTTGGATTTTTTTACTGAGTCTCTTGGTCACTTTATTATGCTTGAATTGCTACATTATAATTTGCTAGGTTTACTTAGCCCAATAATGCCCTTTTTTAAGAAGCTACTTTAGAGATAATGGTTATATTGTCTTGTGGGTATTTACTAGGAGTCTTTACTGTGCTATTGCTTCAAGTGAAGAAACAGGCTCAATTATGTAGGATGGAGCCAATGCGTATACTGTTGTATATGATTAACATAAGTGGTGTGGAGGTTTGCCTTGCATTTGTTACTGCACTTGCTTGTGCCATACTTATTGGAGATGATGGTTTTATTTTCTTAAGGATGATTACCATAAGACTTTACCTGCTTATGCTAGACATAATGTTGTTAATGGTTATATGGCCTTGTGGGGGATTACTTTGATTCTTTACTTGAGACTCGCCTCGTGGGTTTTATGGTTGGTAGCATGGGGTTTGATGTAGAGTTATTTTGTTGAACAATAATGTTGTATGGGTGATTACCTTGGTTTCTTACTTGGCATCTTGGTGGGATACTCCCCTTATGGTTTTATTGTTGAAGGACATATCAACTATCTGTTGGCCATGGAACCTCTAAATATTGATTGTAGCCTTAATTGCCTTGGCATAATGAATAACTGCTGATGCTTTCTACCTCCTCTGTGGGACTAAACCCTTGTAGTTCACCTACCATATTAACTAACCTTGGTTTTTTAAAAAAAAAATCTCATTTTTCTAGGCTCTTTCCTTGGCTTACCCCGCATTGTGTTGTCATCATTCTGTGAGCAAATGCCATTCTCTACTCTCTCTCTCTCTCTCTCTCTCTCTCTCTCTCTCTCTCTCTCTCTCTCTCTCTCTCCCCCCCCCCCCCCCCCCCCCCAAACCAAAAATATTGTGATTTCTCACTCTCTCCCCTTATTCCTCCCTCCCCTCCTACACGGATCGGAACTATGCTCTAAATATGTTGCCTTGTGTTGCAAATACTAAGCAGGTTCCATGCTACGATGTGCATCAACTTCATTTTTCCACTTAGGCTTGCCGAAGAGCTCCTCCTTTCAATGTAAGGGCTATCTGGCCTCACCTCTGGGTGCTACAATACAAAGATGCTTGAAGTTTGGCCTCTACCTATTGTCCTTTCACAAAGCAATGCATACCTCTATATATAAAAGGTTTTTTGTTGCCCTTACTTAGCCTTGCATTTTTTGTTGTTTTTTCAGAAAAGAGTGTGTGATAGATTTGCTGATAACTCTTTCACCATGGATATTATCAGTACCTGATGTGGCATAAGCTGGCCGCTATGGAACTTGAAGAAATGATTGCACACGTTTTCTGTCACTAGTCATGGTCTTTCACATTATTATTGGCTTGAAATTTGATTTGATGTGGTTCATAACCATAGCTCTGTTGCCTTTATTTAGGTCCCAAGATCCTACAAAAATAGGGGCTAAGAATGTTACTAGTTTCACTGATTTTATATGGACATTCATTTGGATTACTATGGTAATGGTCTAGGTTTGAGCTTGGCTTGGATATTTGAGATTATGAAAACTAACATGGATCATCCTCTCAAGTGGATATTGTTTTGTTTGTTGAATATAATATTCTCTTTCTTTGACTACTGAAAAGTGCTGAAATGTAACTTTATAATCCAGCTTTGTCTTGAGACAGTTGAGAATTTTGGATGGTATTACCGTAACAGTTAATGAGTGTCGTTTAAGTATTACTGATGATACACTCACTCGACAGTGTGTAGTCGACCATGCTTTTATTGTTCAAAGATACGATGGTAGCAACAATGCAGCCACTTCTTATGGTTCTTCTGCGAGTCAAACATCACATGTTCCTAATGCTTCTGCTGGCAGCAATGCGTCTGGAAAATTTGATGATAAGGGCAATTATTGTAAAGCTAATGATCGTTTGATCAAGCAGTGTCCTAAGTTGAGGGCCAAAGAGGCTAAGAAGAAAGAGGGTGGTTCCACTGCAAATGTTGGTTCCACTGCAAACGCAACCAATGTTGAGCCTTCTATGAAAGGGGACTGTGATGCTGATGTTGATGCAGAATGGGCTTTTAGTGCAGAGTGCACTTAAAATTCTGTTGTCCATGATGCATGACAGTTTCTGCAGATTTGCATGTGTGGTATTTTAATAGTGGTGCTACAAAGCACATTACCTCACATCGTGAATTGTTCACCTCTCTCGAGTCCGTCGCTCATGGGAATTCAGTCACTTGTGCAAACAATGCCTCTTATCCGGTTCAGGGAGTTGGAAAGATTGTGCTTACTGCTGTGCAAATTGCAGTTCTTTCACACTTGTTGATGCACTTTTTGTACCTGGGATCAAGAAGAATCTTTTGTCTATATCTGCACTTACTAGACTTGGACTTGTAGTCAAATTTGTGGATTAGAGATGTACAGTTTACGATCTTAGTTTTGGTGATTCAAACATGTTTCTGAAGTCTGTATTTTGGGTAAAAAGCAGCGTGCTAAGTTTCCAAAGGATGGGTCAGTTCGTGCTACATGCAGATTGCAGCTTTTGTGGGCCTATGCAAACTCCGTCCTTGGGAAATTACTGTACTTCGTGACTTTCATTGATGACTACTCCAGGCATGCATGGGTATATCCGTTGAAAGCTAAGTCCGAAGTGTTCATGTGATTCAAGCAATTTCTTACTGTGGCTGAAAATGTCTCAAAATGTACTATGGGCACCCTCCGTTCCGATCGGGGGGGGGAGTATATGTCTCATGAATTTAATGCATTTTTGGCTAGTTGTGGGATAAAACACCAATGTACAGTGTCGTATATGTCTCAGCAAAATGGTGTTGCTGAGAGGAAAAACAGGTTTCTTACGGAAATGGCAAGATGTATGGTCAAGAGTCAAGCTTTACCACATTTGTTTTGGCTCGAGGCTCTCATGTGTGCCACTTATGTACTCAACAGGTGTCCTACAAAAGCGTTGCAGTCTATGACTCCATATGAAGCATGGCATGATAGAAAGCCATCTATTGAGCACATGCATGTTTTTGGTTGTTTGGCTTATGGTTTAGTGCCACAAGTGCAACACAAAAAATTGGATGATAAGGATGTCAAATGTATTTTTGTTGGTTATAGTGCTGAAAGCAAAGGTTACACGTTGTACTATCCGCAAACAAAGTGTATTTTGGTCTCACGTGATGTTGTGTTTGTGGAAGATTATGTTTAGCCTTTGTTGTCATGTACTAGAGACAGTAATGTAAGCTCATGGGACATTTATGACACTTTGTTGCCTCTTTTTAGTGGTGGAAGTATGAACGTAAATTCCAATGAGGCAAATGTACAGCCTATGGGGTTTTTTGAAAGTGTTACAGATCAGCCTATTACTGATGCAGATTTACATGATGTACTTGATAAGGAAAGGGCTGAAAATGAGCAGGCTAGAGGTATGCCAAAATGGCTGGTGCACACTTTGCATGACAGTAAATTGGATGCACCTTTGTCAAGTCGTACTCGTTCACGTTCTTGCCATGCCTCTTATGCATCCGATTGTTATGCTTTGGCTATCTCTAGCTTACATGATGTTGAGGAGCCTCTATCTTTTGATGAAGCACAAAATTCAAAAAATTGGATGGCTGCCATGCAATCAGAACATGATGCACTTATAGAAAATGACACATGGACTTTATATGATTTGCCTCCTGGCAAAAAGGCCATTGGTACAAAGTGGGTTTACAAGTTGAAACGCAAGCCGGATGGTGAAGTTGATCGCCATAAGGATCGACTTGTTGCAAAAGGTTATGCGCAATAAAAAGGCATAGATTATGAAGAAACTTTTGCTCCCACTTACCATATGACTATATTCGTTTCTATGTGCATTGGCATCTCATTTTGGTTGGGATGTACATCATTCCAGTATTGTTATTGCTTTCTTGAATGGTGACATTTTTTAGGAAGTCTATGTAACGCAGCCTCGCGGTTTTTTCAAGAAAGGACAAGAGGACAAGGTGTGCAAATGTAAGAAGGCTTTGTATGGGTTGAAGCAATCTCCTCGTGCTTGGTATGAGAAAGCTGGCACTCATTTGGTCAAACGAGGCTTTCGTAACAGCCCAATAGAAAGCACATTGAATGTCAAGCATGAGGGCGATGTACTTCTCATTGTTGTTCTTTATGTGGATGATTTGTTGATCATCGGTCCCAATGAGGCGCATATTGCTGAATTTAAGATTGATTTGAATGCTACTTTCAAGATGAAAGATTTGGGACTCTTGCATCATTACTTAGGCATACAGTTTAAGCAGTGTGATGGTGGTATTGCCTTTAGTTATAAAAGCTACATAGAGACATTGCTATGTAAGTTTGGACTTGAGGATTGCAAACCTATTGCCACTCCCATGAAAACAGGTTTGAAGTTGAGTCTATATGATGTTGGTGATCCTGTTGATGTCACTCTTTACCAAACTGCTATTGGTTGCCTCATTTATGTATGCAACACGAGGCCAGATATTCAGTTTGCAGTCTCACAGGTCAGCAGATTTATGCATATCCCAGGTTCTAAGCATTGGCAGGCTCTCAAGAGGATTTTTCGCTACTTGAGTGGCACTTTACATCTTGGCTTGTTTTATCCCAAGGAGGGATCATTGCCGCCAAACTTACATGATTTTAAGACTCATATTGGGCTGGTTGTTTTGACACGCAAGTGTCCACAAGTGGTTTTTGTTTCATGCTTGGCAGTTCATGTATATCATGGTTGAGCAAGAAGCAACCTACTGTGGCCACTTTGATTTTTGAGGCTGAGTACAAGGCAATCTTCACAGCTACGGTTGAGTGTGTATGGCTCAGACACATTATGGCTGATTTGGATGTTGGACAGGACACTACCAACACTATCTACACTGACAGTCAAAGCGCATTGACAGTTGCGAGGAGCCCAGTTTTTCATGCTTGCACAAAGCACATTGAGGTGCATTACCACTATGTTAGGGAGAGGCTCTCAGCAGGAGAGATCATCTTGGCTTATGTGCCAACACATGACAACCTTGCAGATCTTTTCATACAGGCATTGTCTCATGAGAAGTTCAAAGCTTTCCGCAAAGCTTTGGGCTTACTCCCCTTTGTGGACAGATCATGTCCTCAGGGCATGGCACTTCCCTTTACTCATGTGCCAGCTCTTGCTCACCGCATCACTCCAGGGGGGATTTATTACCATGTACATGTGGTAGTGATGTGTGTGAACACACTTAGGACGGTGGGGGCATTTTTTTCCTCTTTAGGAGGTTTTTCCCCTCGTGCATTGTATAGACACCCATCACTCTAGGGCTATCTATCTTTCCATTGCACACTAAATAATACACTCTCTGTTGTGTGCCTTGATCTTTTTTTGTCTTCTCCAAGCTGTGTGTGTTTTCCTGCAACCCTAATTCCAACAATTATTGTATTTTTTGGGCTTCAAGTAGATTATATCTAAAAGATAGGATCGTTCCAAGTGTTGGTTTTTCAAATGTGGAAATATGTTGGATTGTCTAATGCCTAGGTAGTTATGGTTTCTCTATTACCTCCTTGTGTCTTTGGACCTTTGATGCTTTTTGATGAAAATTCTGATATATTTTGGCACTGTGGTTGTGCTTGCTTGCCTAGCAATACAGTTCTAATGGTATGTTTTTCTGATGGGGCTTGGTTTCTTTCTTTGTATTGATTTTTTTCATGTTAATACTTTCTTACTATTATTTATGGAGCCTTCTGACGATCGATTTCACTTTTAGCTCTTTGATCTTACCTTCTAATGTATAAAAGTATAACATCTTGGATCTTACTACTCATATGGCTCTATCAGACTTGGTGGATGTAGCCTTGCTTGGAAATTATACCATGATAAGTTCGGATTCCTCACAAAGTTGAAATTTCATGAAATAATACTTAAGAAACTTAAGCCTTTTTTGAAAAGTATGCGTTTGTTGGGAGGATATTCTAAAATATTGATTTGACATGACTATACAATTGGTTTCCATGCTTTGAGACAAAGAACTATCAACGCTTATAAAGGAATGGGATTTTCCACGTGATAGGCTAAAACAGATAAAAATATTGATGTGGACTAAGAACACAAGATGTATATTGATGAAATATTGTGCATTGATGGTTTGCATTAATTGTAACATAAGTGAGATGCTTGCCATGATGGTATACATGGTTCAAGGATAAGTGGAAATATTGTTCAAGAAAAAATCCTTCAAAGGATAGTGGTTTTCCAACTGTTGATTTAAGGAATATGACTTCTGACTCATGTGTATAAGTAAACCACAACATAATGGTTTGGCAAGATAATGGGATGAGTTTATGGCCTAAAAAAATAAAACTATAGAGATATTCTAGGTACATAATATGTTTTTTTAAATCACTTTTAAAAAGAAAGTTAAATGATTAACTTGGATTTTTAAACTTGAAAAAAGATTATAAAAGGGGTGATGACATTCTGATCTTGAAGATACCTCTTGGAACTTGGAATAAAGAGAAGTTCTTAACATTTATTCATACTTTATAAACAGAACTTAACACCTTACCATGCAAGCCACTTGCATCAAAAGGGGTGATGGCCTTTTGATGCTTTATATTATTATATATATGCAAATAAAACTTTTATGGATAGTAATTTAAGTTTTTTAAAAATTCAAGTAGGACAAGAATAACAACTGATAGGTTCTTTGACACCTGTGATACGTATTCAAAGCTAACGAATATGTTGTCTTGTTTATATGGATGTAGGTGAGAATGCTATCTTTACTTAAAAGAATAACAACTGATAGGTTCTTTGACACCTGTGATACGTATTCAAGGCTAACGAATATGTTGTCTTGTTTATATGGATGTAGGTGAGAATGCTATCTTTACTTAAAAGTTTTTTGTCTTAGCTACTGTCCAACTTTGAAGATCCCCTCCCTATTCAATCTGGATGACCTCCATAATTCCATTTCTTTTGTATAGGATCATTGGAATAATGTCTCATTCTTATTATATTGTACAGAAATGAATCTAAGACTGAGTCATTTTTGTACAAATCCTTGTACAGTTATCTAAAGCAGTTGTCTTTTGAACTTTATGTTCTTTTGTTTATATGTATTAAGTTTAATACAAAACACACACACACACACACACACACACACACGAGGCATTCTTTACTATCATTTCACATACTTCAAATACAACCATAGAAATAGGGAGAAGTAATCATCTTGAGTATAAATATTAGCAGAGCTTGAGGAATAAGTGAGGGTGCCATTTGTAGATAATGCGAGAGGTATCATCGAGCATTGTGACACTGTAGATGGGGCCTTTAGATATCTTGCCCTTGGGTTCCATAGGAGGATCTAGCTTTTGATTGACTCTCCTCACCACGTTGAAGATACATAAAAAATTTAAACAATTGCCTACTCTTATTCATCTTTTGGCCATTCTTTTCCAGTGCATATGATATTATAAAGTAGAATGGCTTTATGACCTCAAAAATTGTGCATAAGTAGGTGGTAATTCCCACCAATTTCTGAGGGTAAACCATGAAATATCTCGCTTAATGATAGCTAAGGAGTATTTTACTCCTGAGCTAACCAGCACATTGTGGTATTTGTTAACAAACCTGATTCCTGGTTTTGATGCCATATGTACGATGTGTCCTTACAAATTCTTCATATTAGTTTCTAATGCATTACGTTTCTAAAATTATAAAAAGCTACACCATAAGAGCTACATATTACACTTCCAAATAATTTGGCATAGTTCAATAGCATCAATGAGACCCTCAATGACCCTTGACTAAATGATGAACAAAAGTCTATTGTTTTCAAACGATGCATAATAGTCCCAAAATGCTTGCACAATTTTAAATACTTATGAATGTAAGGGCTTGACTGAGGATCTTGAACAGTTTGGCTTAATAAATTTATTATTTCAAATTTCCAAATTTGAAATGCCAATGTAGTGTCTCAAAGGAACAATCTTTTTATTTTAAAGAGGGTGCTTACAGAAATCCTATATCAGAAGCATTTCAGCTTTCCAGTAGTGGTTTTTAGCATGCTAAAGCAAGTTTTAGAGAAGGGAGATAGGAATACAAGTCCTATTTGGATATTTTCTAGGAGTCCCAATTGTTGTCCATTATTTGATGGCCTCATGTAAGGCATTGAAAGCATCTCTTGTTATAAAATGCCCATGTGACACCTCACCTTGTTCCATAAAGATTGCTTAATACAAATTAATTAGGATATAAGAGCGCTACTAACAACCTTTTCGGCCACAAGATAATCTTCAACCAAAATCTAAGCAAAACCAAATGAAGCACTCTTGAGTGAATTTCCACGCAGCATTGGGTAAAAATAATCCAGAGTTGGGGCCATTAAGAGCAACCAAGAGGAAGGGAATTACAAAATCAAAGCTCTACAACTGGCTTTTTATTCATCATTATGTATTCTATCTCCTAATGCCTCGGAAAATTTGAAACATCATGAATTCATATTCTACATGTATATGCATTGATAAAAAAAACTTCCATTCTTTGATGAATTTTATTTTATATGAGAGACCAAAAAAGGAAGGGTAGTGATGAAATTGAGGTCTTGAATACTTAAGCGGTTGAAACTAGTGTTATTCAAACACCTTCTTTTGTTAGTAGAAAACTCATTTCCCTCTTGAATAACAGGTCTTGAGTTCAACTCTCCTCGTTGAATAGATCTTTAAGGTCTCATGGGATAGTTTCCTACGACGCTAAAATACTCTTCTTCCTACGAGTTTTTCCCCTTATACGTATGTAAAAAGACCCTCTATTCACTGTTTAAAATTCTACCGATAAATTGAGGTTTAATCAACCACTAGGTAGACAGAAGTCACGACTATGACTCAAATGCTCAATATGACCACAGAAAACAAAGAAAAAAATTTGATGCTTTCACTAACACCGATGGGTATCAACATAAATGGCACTTTATTTGGTTTCAATGTTGCCACATTCCTCAAAACTTCACATACTCGCCAGTTTTCTACGCCTGAAATTTTTTCATTGCCAACTACTACATTTTCTTAGTCCCATTTAGTTCTTGTCACTAATCTACTTTCATTTTACCAAGATTTCAGGGGTTGTTTTCTTCGGGGTTTTTACAACACACCAAAGGGCCCATAGGGTGTTTTTTGGTTTGTATTGTCACTTCTTCAGAGTTCTACCCTGACCAGGTCTTTCAATTACTATCCATGGAGTCACTCATTCGGACCATAAATTTTAGTGGTGAAGAAGCTTTCGACAGTCTAAAGCAAAGCATTTTTTTCATCCTACTTCTTACTTTTCTCTATGATTCAAGATCATTCACACTTATATTCATGGCAACCCTAGCGTCTTCCCAACTTCATGCTCCTGAGGAGTGTGGAATAACACCCTAAATACTTGTGGACATTGTGATACAGATGATTGTCTCACATAAAGTTAAACACAGCAGCTTCCAATCAACATTTTTTTTTTTTGGGGGGGGGGGGGGGGGCAGCTGACTGAAGAGTAGGGTAAGAGAGTGCCGGAAAAAAACGGAAACTGTGGCTGAAAATCACTAGCATGATACACTTCAACATTTTGAACTGTTAACAGCAGTTGAGTCGACTGCCTTGAATTGTACACAAAGAATGAGCCTCACTGAAACAATCCTTAGTACAACTTCAGCACCAACCCTTGCTTCACTTCCGGAAATCTTTCTCGTGGAAGGTGGCTCTGCAGATTGATGACTCTATTCAATCAGAAGAACTTTCTAACCTGAAAAATCAATGGAGGCAGCTGCAAAGTTGAGTTATGAGGGCCTACAGAACAAGGACTCCGCTTACTTCAAATACCTGACAAACATTGGTGCACTATCAGAGCTACTTGTTCAAGGAACAAGCATTCTGCCATATCAGAAGTGGCATAGCTACAAAATCCTCTGACCAACAGCAATTGCTTTCAAGGTAAGCGCCTATGCTGTATCACAGTAGTATGGCGTCAATCCTCTCATCCTACAAGCATTTTCCCCACGGGTATTTGGATTTGCATTCCTTTAATGGACACAATACTCCTTCCTTTATGGGACCCAGCACTCCTTTCTGCTGATAACTCGGAATAAGAAAAATGAATGGAGCATTGCTACCAGCAGACTGCCAGTAAATTTACAAGCTGCTGAGCCAAGTACTCTCGGAGTGATGGCCTCCATCAACTTCTAGATGAAGCAGAGTTCGACAGCTCATAACCATGACTGCTCACTCTACTGTTTTCTTGAGAATAAAGACCTGCACAAGATCCTTTATGCACTGTAAATACCATTCCCTGGAAACTCCAAAGAGCTTGTACAAGGCAAACGAATATGCACTCCTTAAAACAGCCAGCTGAAACCTTTCTTCAATTTCAAGGAAGGGGCGGCGGAGGTGGTAGGAAACCAGGAGGCAAAGGGGGGCTAAGATTGTGCAACTCCCGACAGACGGCATCTCTCCCCCCAACCATGTCTATGTCCATGTCAATAACTTCACCATTGCCTTCTGGCGATCCACGATCACTTCCATGATCTCTTTCAGAAGATTGTCGCGGATCTACTATCGTTCTTCCACTCTTACTCCTCCTGAATATACCCCAAAGAAAAAATCTACCGTCCCAGCCTGAGACAGCACACAATGTAAATCAATACAAATGCCCCATAGCAAACGTTTTGTTTTGCTTATTATCTTTGAGAGTATGTAACTTACGTTGCTCGGCCTCTGGTAGAAGCTGGGACGGGTATACAAGAAGCTGTACGAAGTCCATCTCAGATTTGAGAACAAGACCACGAGCATTCAAACGATGAACAAGTGCCTGATACCATGCATTATCACTGCACAAGGAAAGGTTGTGTGTGTCAAACGGCTGATGGCAGCGAGACCACACATATACAAAAAAGACCAACCTTTCCATGTCTTTTGGAGCAAAGAAAATGCCAATGCTTTCACTTGTTGGTGGACACTGTTGAAACGTTCTTGGCCACGAATCATTTCCTTCTCCCCGTTTGATTTCTTCCATTTGCAGCTCATAAGGCAAGGCCAACAAAGCCTCAAACACTTTTGGATCAGCCACAGTCGAGGGGTGGGCCTGGATTCCTTTGTAAATCGTTGACCAGCGATTTTCAGCGACGACATCGAAACAACCACTGCATTAAAACAAAGAAATAAGAAACAGAAAGCATCTGCCAATCTTCCATCTGAAGGAGGTCAAGAAAGCACGTACATCCACAGCACTTCAGAACTTGGTAAAGCCCGCCTGTCTTGCACAAAACAGTTTCTAGCTGGCCCATGCAATTGAGATGACATGCGAGTATCTTCTGCTTGCACTCTCACTATCTGTCTTTGATGGACACTCGTATATTCTGATGGCTCTGAAACTGGCTCTGTATCTAATTCTGTAGCCTTTGATAGGTCCAGTCTCTCTCTCTTACATCCTCTCTGCTCTTTTGACTGCCATTGGAGTGTGGGCCCTTTGTCACGTTGAGTACAATCATGTTCTTGTATTGACCTCTTTGAGCATACACGGACAGAATCTGCATGTTTCAGTTCGAGGCATGACCTGCTATTCAAAGCTTTTTCTTGTCTAGGGCCATATTTCCCCCGCTCCCCTTCATCAGAAACTTGAAAGCCTGGAAAAGACCTTTTTGCGTGTCTTGCATTTGATCTGTTTCCCGGCACATCACCAACAACAAAATCCAAAGAATTGTTCTGTCTCCAATGCCTCCACTGTTTCTCAACAAAATTAGATGGATCCTTCCTTCTCCAGTCCCTCTCTTTCTCAAATGGATTGGGTGCATCTTTCCTTCTCCAATCGTTTCGTTTTTCAAGTAAGTCAAGGGATTCACCACTTTTCCATTGCTTCTGTTTATGCATAAGATCGGTTGAGTCTTTCCTTCTCCATTCCCTCAGCTTATCATTTTCATCAGGTGGATCTTTCCTTCTCCATTCCCTCTGCTCAGCGTTAGCATCCAGTGAGTCCCTCCATTTCCATTCTCTGTGCATACCATAATAATCAGGAGACTCTTTCATTCTCCATTCCCTCGGCTTATTATTAGGATCACGTAAGCCCTTCACCTTATCATTAAGATCAAGTGAGTCCCTCCTTTCCCAAACTCTCTGCTTATCCATACGGCAAAACTCGGTGGAGTGTCCAGCCTCACCACATCTGCCACATCTATAAGCACCCTTGTAGAATGCTGAGTCACAGAAAGGCCCATTCGTATGCCCCGAGTTTAAACTTCTCTCTGTTGACCCTCGTTCCAAAAAATCTAGTGAATAACTCTCTCTCCACTCCCTCTGTCTATCATTTTTATCTTTTAAGAATTCTGTAGAATATCCTGCCTTACATTTATCACACCTACCCGCTCCCTTGTAAGAACCGGTCTCACAAATTTGACACCTAGAAACTTCTGCACGATGGTCACACTTCATAGCCATGACATCCAAGTTTGAACCTGCAAAAACAATTTTTAATCAATGAGACAGAGATCAAAGATTCCAAGCAGGAAAAAACAAAAAAAAAAAGTTTTATTTGCAACCTTGTGTAACTGCCAGTGAGGGATGCTTTGAGCTCAATGATGATGGCTTTTCCATGCAATCAGACAGTTCACAACTCTCGTCCCGATGCTTTGCGTGGAAGCCCAACTGTCCACTGTCCCTGTTAAAATCATCCACCCCATTAACGCAAAAGTGTACCTTTTTCTTACTGTGATCCTTACCTTCAGGCACACAATTTATTGCCTGATCATCACCAGTTGCCATAGGCACAGACCTACTGACAGCACAATGCACTCTTGAAGCACGTTTGTCAGCAGGCAAAGGATTGACATTACTAGAAAAGTCCTTGTTTACATGATTTTGGTCTGCCTGCCCAAAATCAATTGATTTGCAAGCCAAGGCCTCCTTATTTGATTGAGCCTTTAGCACATCTGTCATAGTTTTCCCTGACACAGATACATGACTAGAAGTCCTTTCCACTCGACCAGACAATGGCATTGCGGCTCCTCTTAAAACTCCTTTCTGCTTCAAAAGATTATGTTGAATTGGACCTTCAACATTCTCTCCCGTTGATGAACTGTTCAACAGCCTAGTGTTGGTCAGTGACAACCCTTTTGACATTGCAGCTTGGACAATCGATGCATTTTTAAGAGTATCTCCTGCAATAGGCCCTGACTGGTTGGAAAATGCTTCTGTTCTTTCAAAAGTAGCTGCTGTGTCATTTACAAGTTCGGAATCAATCGGAGGAGCAGAATTGCTAGGCTCTTCAACGATCTTTTGATCTGAAGCTCCTTTAGTATGCAATGCAGTTGTTGTTGTCATTATAGAAACTGGCTCTATTATAGTTACATTTGACGCATTCTTTCGAGGTGCTTCCTCTGAGGCACAAGACACTGAGATTCTAGCATTGCTTTCCTGCTTCTTGTCACAATCGTGTTTTGTATCTGCGGGTCTTGTCTGATGTAAGAGAGGGCTTTCCTCTTTGCTGGTTTGACAAACTTTCTCTTTAGCCTGTAATATCTTACTAGCAGCTTCAATGTCTTTTTGGGCAGTAGATGAAGGCTTGACTGACGTACCTTCAACTGGTAGCTCTTGAGTAGAGCTAGTACAATGTACAGAATTCGAGGAGACTGGAACAATGGGGACCTTTGGAAGGACTGTGGGAAAATCTCTCTTTGTCACTTTTTCAGCTTCGCTAAGGAAGCTGCTCCTATTTACTTGCATATTATCTTGTGGAATAGTTACTTCCTGTCCTGCAATACTGGTGCCTTCCTTGCATGTTGAAACTGCACTCTTACCCAATTTCACTGAGTGAGATTTGGGAGAAGGAAAATCTCTTCTGGTAATTTTTTTCAAAAGAGCCCTAGTCAACCTGTTTATTCCAGCACCTGAGGTCCTCTTATGAACCTCGAGCTCTTGCTGGGGTTCTGACACCACATGAGAAGACTCTTTATCTTTAACTCTTGCACACTTGGACAGGTCAGGAGATTCTTCTGACACAGAATAGGTAGCTATCCATGCTTCCTTGGAAAGATGATCACTTGCTGGAATTTCTATCATAGAGGAAGGTGAACTAGCCATTCGACCTTTCTGCATAGCATCTTCATCCTGAACCTTCACTCCCACCCGAAAAGGCTGAGTCAAACAGTCGAAACTGGTAGCCTTCAACATTTTACAAGAGTCTTTGGTCCTCTGTTCAACCCAATCTTTATTCACAGAATTTCCTTGCCTTGTGAGCTGCCCCTGCTCAATTTTGCACGAGGTATCAAAAGGCGTGGTAGAACCATCCATGCCCTTAGTCTCTAGTCCAATGGCAATATGCTTTATAGAACAATCCTCTACAGTAAGCTGCTCCTTTCCATTTTCACATGACATATTTAAGGACACTGTAGAACCATCCATGCCCTTCACTGCCTCTTTTGTTATTTGTCCAGTGTCTGTCATGCCCTTAGTCTCTAGTCTAATGGCAATATGCTTCATAGAACGATCTTCTACAGTAAGCTGCCCCTTTCCATTTTCACAAGACATATCTAAGGACACTGTAGAACTATCCATGCCCTTCACTGCCTCTTTTGTCATTTGTCCAGTGTCTGTCTCTTCCCCCACACCAAGCAGCAACAGCCCCTTTGGAACTGAAGGAGTAACCACTTCACCTGCAATTTTTTCCTTTTGAGTATCCGGAATATACTGAGATGGCTCACTTATTGTCGTAATTTTCTGTGTGATTGTGGGGAAATATCTTAATGTGCATCTTCTAGTTTCAACATCTTTTTCATGTCTACCAGAGTTGATTGCAATGTGATTGAAACTGGTAACTTGTGGGTTTGAAAAAGCTGTCTCTGCTAACATACTACTTGGCACACTCTCAAGCCCAACAGTCACTATCACAGAGTCCGCAATCATTGATGAAGATGTTTTACAAGCTTTACCAGCTCCAGTACTAGCTACACCCTTAGCTGAATCTCTCTGAACATTGACAGGCTGACCTACATTCTCCCTTACAGCAGAAGTAAAACCTGCTGGTTTGCCTAGTTCTTGCCGTTCTCGCTCATCTGCTAGCAGTTTAACTTCAGAGGTCTTAGAAAACGATTCCAAGCCTATCATGTTAATCTCACCCTGTGCAATAGGTGAAGTGCCTTTGATCGTAGTGGCTGGTACAACTTTCAATGGGAGTTTTCTGACATGTTGGGCTACTACACCTCGTCTTACCACAGATTGAAAGGTTGGTAAAGTGCCAATGGTCTTCGTAGAGACCAAGGGCAGGTCTGTGTTTGGATGCTTGTCACAATTGTCTTTCCTGGTAAAAACTGCTGTTCCTGTTTCTGGACGATATGCATTTGAGTCGAAACGCTGATTGGTATAAGCTGGCGATGCTTCCTTGAAAGTTGTGCCAAGTTGTACTTGGCTCTTCGAAAACCCTTTAGCCATCCCGGTAGAAACAAACTGCTCCGTTTTACTTTCATGGGAACTTTTCTTCACTGAAGAGCTTCGGAACAAACCTGCATCGTTGCAGAAATCGCTTGGCAATGGACTGGACAGTACTCTGCTTAGAATACGCTTTTTACCCGCCTGACCAAGCCGAACTTCATAATCCGCAGATCTTTTCTTGCTGACAGTGTCTTTCTGCTTCAAAGTACACCCCTCACATACCCAGTCCATGGGAACCACATCAAAGATCGTTCCCATGCAGTAACTGAGATAAAGAAAGAACATGTGCATCAGCAAGACTACAACTTACAGAAAAGCCTGCAGCAGACCACATGCTATCTAAAGAATGATACTAACGTATGTTCTGCTCCATCATTGCATTGACTGCATTTTGCGAGACAATTATCAAAGCCCGCATGTCCACATATGTTGCACACTTTTACCTGTAGAGAGAAATGAAATCATTTGACAAAAAATACTCGCAAAATTTTGGTGCTATACAAGTCTGCTCTTTATCAAACAACCACCTATGCTCAGATTTCCCCAAAAAAACTTGCAAGTTGGAACAGCAGAGGAAAGCCGTTCAAACCTAAAGAATGAACTAGGCAAAGAAATCGACTGAAATATTTTCTTTGGCACTAGAAACATGTTATAATATCCAGTGGAAACCAAAGTTGCAAGTCTCAGCACAATGGAAATGGATAGAGGGTTTCCACTTCTGGCAAGGCTAGTCGAGGGCAAACACTGGCATCCAAAAGCATGAGGGAGGCACAACAACCAAAGACCTACAAAATTCTCATCTTTTGCTGAAATTTCCTTAGTTTTTACATGAGCATCACTTGTATACAAATAGCACGTCAAAACACACACTAATGGACACTTAAGGTAACTGCCAGCTAGCGCTAGTAAAGCAACTTACCTTGTATGTACTTGTGCTTGCTAAAGCAAGCTAAAAATCCCACAAAAAGAAAGCCCCTTGTCACAAGTGGGATGAGGTGGCATGTCCATTAACTGAACCACTGAAGAGCTGGCCATAAAAAAAGTGATGATGTGGCATTACTTAGTGGCTGGGCAGGAAGAGAAGAGGCTGCACAAAACTTTAGCAGAACCATAAATTGGCGCAAGGATGATGTGGCAGCAGCTTCCATAAACGCGCCGCAATTTGCAGGCTGCAACGTGGCAGATCCATACAAAATCTTTCGGCAATTTTGCAAGAGCTTTGAGCTTCTAGGCAAGGTTCTTTTTTGCAGCTTGGTGCTTTTGGGGGCGCCCAGTTTAAAGGCCCCTCGTAACCTTTGTAAGTGTGTCCTGGGGGTGGCTCTAGCAGATCAGCTTGGAAGCGATTGCAGCGCGTACCTCCCAGCAGTTGTTCTTTGTGATCATCAATCAAGAGAGAAATACAAAAACATCAATCAAGAGAGAAATACAAAAAGGGGAGCCAGGCTTTGGGGCTAGAGCATTTGGAAGTGGAACTCCGCCGCTTCGTCTCCGTCTCTCTCTCTATATATATGTGTACTCAGACTTTGTATCAGATCCACTACATTGTAATTGTCTGGTCTCATAGGTCATTTTGGCCTGCTGCCCTGCCCCCTCGCGCTCACCTCCCCTTGCTGCAGCAACCCCCCCCCCCCCGCCCCCCCTCTGCAGCCCTGCCCCCCTTGCTGTCCCATACATAGAGAGAGAAAACGGGGAAAAAAGAGCGTAGAGAGAGAGAGAAAGAGAAAGCATAGAGAGAGAATGTGGAAAGAAAGTATGTAGAGAGAGAAAGTTGAAAGAAAATGCGTAGAGAGAGCCTACGTGCGTAGAGAGAGAAAATTTGCACGCGTAGAGAGAGAGAGAGAGAGAGAGAGAGAGAGAGAGAGAGAGAGGCGGGGGGGGGGGGGAGAACCAATTTTTTCTCTCTTCAACTATGTGAGTGAGGGTTTTTGGCAGTGGATATCAACCCAAGTCCCCATCCCCCCCTCCCTCCCTCCCTCCCTCCCTCTTTCTTCCCTTTCCCCACATTATCTTTTTCTTCACTTCATTCTATTTGTCTCCCTCTCCTTTTGCGGCATTCAATCATGAGGAAACAAAATGGCAAGGATGACCCGATGGAGGATGCCATTCAAAAATGCAAAGAAGAAATGAGCGAGTCCATCAACAAGATCAATCGCCACCTCCTAGGTACTATTAAGGCACTCAACGAGCGCATGTCGGCACAGGAAAGCACAATACATACACTTGAGGGCCCAAGATGAGGAAATCGCACTACTCAAGAAAGAGCTTGCAGAGGTGCAATCGCAAAATGTCCTCGAAGAGGGAGAGCTTCAACCCTCAGTGATTGAAGAGCTTAACACGATTAAAGAACAAGTGCGGGCCATCAAAGAAGGTGAGGAGCAACAAAAAGAAATGACGACCTCGTGGGTAGATGTCATTACAAAGACGCAACAAAAAGCAGAAGAGGCCAAGAAATGGATCGAGATTTTCAAGAAAGGAAAAGGCAAGAAAATAACCCCCACCTCCACACCAACCATCACTAACCTGACACTAGAAGAGGAGCAAAGGAGACGTGTGCGGGCCTTACACGTAAGGATATGTGGCCTCAAAGACCAAGATAATGTGGATGAAGAGGTGAAAGAACTCATGACTCTGGTGGGGGTTAACGAGCATACGCATACGAGGGCTTGGAGAGTGGGCAATAAGAAAAGTGGGAGCAACGGGGAAACCTCGAAGGAAAGGGCACTCATCCTCCGTTTCCCCTCCAGGAAGCGAAGGACTTCTTGAAGAAGAGACCGACTCTAAAGAAGAGAGGCATCTTTCTTGGAGATGACCTCACCCTCTCGCAGATTGCTCATATGCAAGAGGTAATGCCGGAAATTAGAGCAGCAAGGGAGAAAGGGAAGATTGCTTTTTACAGGGATGGAAGGGTCATGATATTGGACCCGCACTCCGCATGACAGTGCGAGACCTATGGGACCACACTAGAGATGGCAACCTGGAATTGTAATGGGTCACTCCGTCTGGATGTAGGTGCCTTTGAGGATAATTTCACTGGGAGAGACATCATTTTCTCTTCTGAGACGCATCAAGCTCCTAGGCAATCCATGCCGCAGGTGAGCAGATATAGATGGGAGACCACCTGCAGACAGGAGACCAAATCGAAGCATCGAGGACAGGGCTCAGGGGGAGTGGCAATTTTATTAAGGGAGGAGTCGCAGCCGTTGATATATATAGCGCGCAAGGATGAGCAGGCTAGGTACATGTAGGTGAGGCTAAGGGCAGAGACAGGCAAATACCTCTACATTGCTATTTGTTACTTTCCTCCTAATATGTCAGTATATGCATCACCTAAAGGAGAGTCCCCCTTTGCTATTTTGGATAATGACATATGGGAGTTTTCCAAGGACAGTGACATTATCATACTAGGGGACTTCAATGCTAGGACTGCCCATCACCAGACAATATTTTAGGATACTTCCGAGGAGATGCTTAGGGAGCTGGACGTCACAGAGATGGGCCTATCCAAACTATCACAAGATGAGTACACTCAGTATGGCAGATACTTGATAGATATGGGAACTACACATAGATTGGCCATTTTGAATGGCCTACAAAGGTTTTTGACAACTGGAGGTTTTACATGCTTTCCACATCGACATGGTGCTAGTACAGTGGATTATGTTATGGCCCAGCCAGGTCTCATTCCATTCTTTCAGGATTTCATGGTGGACACTAGGCTAGTTGGAGTAGCAGTTGATTATGCTATCTGTCTTTCACTCTTACGTTCCAGTTCAGCATAGCTTCATTAGGAGAGGTCCCCATGCACACTCGGTATACTTTCACGAGGGAGACGGATTTCGTGTACATGGATGAGATATACATGCAGCTATGCACCCAAAAGCAAGGACGGCCACTAGATGAACTCACTCAAATACTGATAGAGACGCTCCATGATGAAGCATCAGAGGCATATCCCCACAGTCAGCCTACATGGAAACGATCAGGGAGTATGCCCCAGAACAGTTGGTATGATGAGGAGTGTAAAGAGACTAGGATCAAATTACAGATGGAAGTGCTCATGGGTATTACCACATATAGACAATCACGGATTATCTTTTGCCGCCTAGTGCGACGAAAGAAAAGGGCTTATCTATAACAAGCTAGAGCGGGATCTGTATAAGCTATTTATGAGTCAAGGCTCAGGCGAAGCATGGAGGCTATTCCACGAGCATTCACCACCACCAGCGGTCACCTCCACAGAGACATGGGGGGAATATGCCACATCTCTCTACACAGCATCAGGCCAACCACCTTTGCCGGACCCACTAGAGACATGCCCGAAGACATGTACTTTCTTTACTGCAGAGAGGGTAAGGAAAGCCATTGACAAAATGAAGACAAGGAGAGCACATGATCATGATGGTCTGGTAGCAAAGCACTTCATCCACGCTAGAGATATGCTTGCAGAGCTTTTTGCTATGATGTTTAATCAAGCCATGTATGAAGGCTTTCCTGAGACTTGGAGTATGTCTACGATTGTGCCTATTTTCAAGTCAGGAGATCCCATGATTTCTGGGAATTATCGCACCATCATGGTTGGTCACACATTGGCTAGGCTGTATGCATCCGTTTTTGAGCAGGAGCTGAGTAGATGGGCAAAGCGAGAGGGCATACGAGCACCAGGGCAAGCAGGATTCAAGAGAGGTTTCTCCACTCTTGACCAAATTCTGACACTCAGAGCTATTATTGAGGAGGGTAGACACCATGGCAAGAGGATCTACTGTAGCTTTGTGGATTTCCGCAAAGCTTTTGACACAGTTCCGAGAGCCAGACTTATATGCAGACTACAGGACATGGGTGTGCCTATAGAGCTGATATGGGGTATTCTGGCTTTATACAGGACAGTGATGGGGCGGGTACGCACTACTGAGGGAATGTCTGACATGGTCCACTCCACTATTGGAGTGAAGCAGGGATGCCCCCTATCTCCGACTCTTTTTGGGATGTATGTGGATGAGTTTTCAGACTATGTAGAGCGTCAGGGAGACAAAGGGGCTCAACTAGCACGGACATGGATTCCGTTGTTACTACATGCTGATGATATTGTGTTGATTTCTGACTCTCCAGAGGGGATGCAGCGTCATTTAGATGCTTTGCATACATTTTGACGCTCTACAGAGGGGCTCACCTAGCACGGACATGGATTCCGTTGTTACTACATGCTGATGATATTGTGCCGATTTTTGACTCTCCAGAGGGGATGCAGCGTCATTTAGATGCTTTGCATACATTTGCTCGTGACAGTGGATTGTTTGTCAACCTTGGGAAAACCAAGGTTATGGTGTTCAACACCACACCATAGTGGGTCAGGAGGTCAACACCCACATTTACGTATGGCTAAGAGTCTGTGGAGTACACAGATGCATATACCTATCTTGGGGTAGTTTTCGGTGGACCAATGTTTTCACTGAGGAGAGCATCAGAGACTAGACTGACGAGAGCATATGCAGCCTTGGGAGGACTCGAGAGGATGTGTTCGCAGATTCAGTTTCAGGAACCGCGAACGAAGCTCTGGCTTTTTGACACTCTAGTGAATTCAGCTATGCTCTACGGAGTTCAGGTATGGGGACCCTCAATAGACCATCATGGGAAATCTAACAACACAGATGGATGGAGATATAGCTGCCCCACTCTTAGAACACAGTTCCGTGACTGTTTAGGACTGCAAACAAGGTAAACACCAGTCAATACCACAAGCTCTAATTGCTGTTTTTGGGCTGAAAACAGAGGGTTTATGTCAGTGGAAGCAAGTTTCAACAAGGAGATTTGTTTAGGGCGAGTTTTGGGGCCGTTATGCTGCCGAAAGTTAGCCAGAACAGATGTGATCTAGTTGGATGCAGGTGAAGATCCCCAGGACTCTAGTTTTGTAACTTTACCCTCTAAAGGAATAAAGAAATACCGAAAGGGGCACCAGTTTTTGAGGCCTGCAAGTTGTCCAGTCTGCTCGGAGCATTCTAGCTTCCGAGCTATGTGTGCTTTGAAGTGTTAATTCCCCTTAAAGGTTCCTTCTGCAAGGTTTCTTTGTGTGTTAAAGCTTGAAGTTAAAGTAATGATCGGGTGACAGCTAAGGTCTACCACCCTACAAGCCGGTTTCATGGTTCCGTTGCCGGGACAAGATCACTTTTTCCTCAAGAAGTGAGCCTCGGTTGTTTTGGGTAAAGACACAAAGTACACGAACGCAGGATTACACTATGGCTGACAAAGGGAAGGGTATAATGGAAGAGGGCTACTCTTCGAAGGACAGATACGAAATTCCGCATGTTCCTACATAACCTTTTCAATGTTCGCCTTGCCAAAAAGTGGTCAAATTAGGGCTGATTTTCTGCTGCGTTTTTAGAATTTGCAAGCATGAACCAAGATGAGATAAGGAGAGGTCTCACAGTGGTAGACTGGCCACTAGATGTCCTGCGGGAGTGATTTGGGTTTGCCAGGTGGCACGCTGCTCGTCAATTCTCTGAGGCAATTGCTTGGATTCTTTGACACATTGGTAAATCATCAAGAAAATTGAGCATACTTGGTCGTGGGTACTACGCTACAGTGTTGTAGAATTATGCTCGTTTGCAGAGGTAAGAGCCTCTTGCACAGGTGAAAAGTTAAGGGACATACTTGGTCGTGGATACTACGCTTCAGTGTTGTAGAATTATGCTCGTTTGCACAGGTAAGAGCCTCTCTACAATGCTTGGACTTGCCGACGATGAGGACAACGACGAGACGGGCTGAAATCTGAAAATGCTAATGGCTGAAATCTGCAAATCTTTATTTGCTGAATTCTGACTCTATGTCGGTGACGATGTCGATGACGACAATGCAGCGACGACGCGCTGAAAACGCAGATGCTGAAATCTGCGTTTTCCGCGCTGAAACTGCAAACTTCGCGGGATGTGACCGTGCGGCGAGGATCTGCTGCGGGAAGGTGAGATCTGCGAGGTTCGGGACTTCTTCTGCGGGTACTGACTGCTAAAAACTGAAAACGCTGGTCTATGGGCTGGTTCTGTCGCGATGGAACTGTAAAAACGCTGAGGTTGATCTGTAAACCAAAAACGCTAGGGGCTGAAATTTGTCTTTGTTGAGGAAACTCCTAACACTAGGGCTGATCTGTTGTCGCTGTCGCTAGGGAATCTGCTATCGCTAGGGCTGATCTGTTGTCTTGTGGTCGCTAAGGCTGATCTGCCATGCAAAAACGCCAAGGGCTGATCTGGGAATGAAAACGCTAGGCTCTGCTGTTGGGCAAAAACGCTAGGTTGGTCTTGGTGGGTCCTACTTAGAAGGTGTCTGTTGAACCGGAGCTCCTGCTGCCTCTTCTGCCAGAAAGTGCTAGCTTTGGTTTGCTTATATATTATCTTAGCAAAATTGCCCTACCTAGTTCCCAAAAAAAGTCACTTAATAAATAAGTGAAAAATGTCAAAAATAGGAAAAATAGGTTTAATGCACTGGAAAATTCTCCTCATGGATTTTGATGGATTCTGATGGTAATGCTGATGACCATGCTGAGTGCAACCGGAGGATATGCATCTAATCTAAGTTATATATGTATGTATATGTATATATATGTCACGTGACACATCCAACCCTATGTGCCCGTGGACAAGCTACAGCATGACCAGGGTTCGGTTCAGTCAGTCAAGTCAATCTAGAATAGAAAGTGATCTGACAGTCTGTTCGCAGACCGTGCATGACCAGTTATAATATACATACATACATACATATATATATATATATATACATATATATACATACATATATATACATACATATATATACATATATATACATACATATATATACATATATATACATACATATATATACATATATATACATATATATACATATATATATATATATATATATATATATATATATATATATATATATACATATATATATATACATATATATATATATATACATATATATACATATATATACATACATACATATACATACATATATATACATATATACATATATATATATATATGTATATATATATATATATACATATATACATATATATGTATATATGTATGTATATATATATATACATATATATGTATATATGTATGTATATATATATATACATATATATGTATATATATATATGTATACATATACATACATATATAACTTAGATTAGATATATATGTATATATATATATATATATATATATATATATATATATATACACATATATATACATGTTGAGAGGCAAAGAAAATCTCCTATGAGGTTCTTTATACAGGAAAAGATTGGCGGCATCATGAAGTGGCCCACAAGAGAGTTCATGTGATGGTACTTACAAGGGCAGCCCACTGAGAAGATCCTTTGGCAGATAAGCCACCAGTTGGCTCTACCAACTCACCCATTTGTTCACATTTTAGCATTTGTTACCTTAGTCTTTTGTGCTTTCTATACTGAACATTTGGATCGTATGATGATCATGTCTTTGTTTGGTCTCATAGATCTTGTAGGCCCTTCCCAGACGTAAATAAACACTTCATTTCATTTCGTTTCTCAACGTAAACTATTTGTTCTACGTTGATGTAGATGGACACAATCAAGGATATGTACAACTCAAGCACAAAGTTTAGCCTGTAAGCACTGACTCCGGACTTCCAACTTTCAACATCCCACTTGCCTAGCATGCACACTAACTCAGGAAACTTTTATACCTCAAAAATCAAGCACCGCACAAACCAAGACAAGGGAACTTGCCCAGCACAAGGGAAATTGAAAAGGAAAAATCACCTACCTTGGTCACAGGATCTTCCTTCATCGTGGGAAACTTTCCTATAATTGCAGCCCCACCACATTCATGAACTCTGCTTGCTTCTTGCTCCACTCGCCACAGTAACCTGGAAAATAATCAAATTCTCCACCATTTTCTTCGGAATACAAAGTTGCGGTTCTTTAAAAGCATTCACATCTTTGCACTATTTTCCGAAAGCATTTCTTCAGGAAAAACAGAGTTCTGCCTTTGTGACGCCTAGGGAATGTGGCTAATAGAAAATGCGAACCACTTCCAGTGAAGGGGCAACTTCAACATCCACGAAATGGGTGTTTTTTCTAAAAAGGAAAGAGGTGGTGGCTATGGTGTTTCTGTTTCGAAGGGCTTCATTCGGCACTTCTTTCTGCACACCGCCAAAATCTTTCTTCAATTTGTTGTCCGTTGTGACGACGAAGTTATAGCCTGTAGGCCTACGTAAACCTTGCAAAATTCGCAGACCACTCATTTGTTTTTTGACTTGGCCACGTTCGTCTCGATCCACTTTGGACAATCACGTCTTGAGTTCAAAACTGGTCGACAACGTTCGCCAATTCACATGGATTGTGCACTTGTGCGCAACCTGCAACCTCTCCTCGCCATGTTCACGTAAAAGCTATGCAAGTAGCAAGAAACTGTTTAAAAAGGGATTTTTCTATTTGCGAACTGAAAAAGTGTACGTCCCCCCCCAAAAAAAACGAACATGGCCTTGTCGTTCTGTGTGGTTACCTGCTCAATCCACCCCTTCACCATGGAACAGCACTACAATTGGTTTCCAACCAATTGCGGCTCTGTTTCAAAAAACTCCTCATGGAAACCAAATGGGTTCGCAACTGATCGGCAACCAATTGCAAACCCAAGGCGCATGTGAATTGGTTCTTAGCTTAAAATTGTAGCGATTTGAAATTCATAAATGTCGGATTGAGAGGAAGAGAAGGAGAGAGCTTGAGCTCTTGCAAGCGCGCGCACACACACACAGATGGACGAAAACCTTTTACTTCTTCTTCTTCACTATCTCAAGATAAGAAGTTTACAATGCATAAAAGGGGAAGTACAACATAACGGGAAACTTCTACAGAGGTCTAGTGTAAAATTGCTAGTGAGTGAGTTGGATGGACAAGTGTGCCATCACTCCGATAGATAGACCAAGTCAGTGTAGTCCAGTTGCAGTATCACTGGCAAAGATATGTGTATCCACCAAGGCACGCTATTGATAATGACTATCGGTCATAGTCATTTAGGAGTAGTACATGCTAAGCTGGACATCTCAACACTCCCCCTGAAGCTCAACGTCATCTCCCATATGGCTCAAAATTGTCGCAACTTCTACGCTCCAAGGGCCTTCGTGAGGATATCTGCAACATGCTCATCTGTCGTCACGTACTCAAGTTTGACGTTGTCTTCCAAGAACGTCTCTCTAATGAAGTGGGAATGCACCTCAAGGTGCTTCGTCCTCGCATGAAACACTGGGTTCCAAGCCAATTGTATGTTGTTAAGGTTGTCACAATAGATGACAACCAACCTCTGTATCTATACTTCAAAGTCTTGAAGTAACAATCGCAACCATGCTACCTCACATGCCTCCTTGTAGCACTGTTATACTATGTCTCTATAATGGATAGAGCAACTGTAGGTTTCTTCTTGCTACTCCATGTGATAGCGGGGTGATAGCAACACTCTCCAGTTGTGAGGTATCCTATAGTTGGGCACAACACAGCACAACACCGGGACCTAGGGCCATGGTTTGCCGTAGGAATCACCTCTTAGTTTTAATAAAGGCCAAGGGACCAAGTGTGGAGAAGGGGAAAAGGATTCCCATACACGAGGCAACAAAGACCATGAAGGGGGTACGGTGGAATCTTTCGATGTGTGTGTGTGTGTGTGTGTGTGTGTGTGTGTGTGTGTGTGTGTGTTCTCCCAGCTACCCAAAGGCTTGCATCATTGTCTTAATATTGGTATTAGAGCATGAGTCGGTTCTTTCTCTTTCTCTGAAGTCTCTCACCATAGCACAACATTTATAGCTTCAAGGCTCACTACATAGATTGCAGCCTATCAAGTTCGCCAAGCTACACAGATGGCAGCTTACTTTGCCAAAGCGCAGAAGCAATACCATACTTGCTTTTCCTGCGGCGCCACTCTCCTCTCCTACGCTATCTTCCATACGGTCCTGCAAGGCAGTGCGCCCGACTCCACTCTTTGGCCGCTGTCTCTAAAATTAGCTATCTAGCCTGCATAAGCCATAATACTTAGGTTTGTATGGTTATTGCAAGGGGAGCTTCCCATGTTGTTGAAGACCAAAGTGGAATTGAAGTAGCCGACAATACACTTATGTTATTTGTCCCGAGAGTAGCTAGCAGAGAAACACCCAAGGCAATTGAGCATCTCGTACTCAATTGAACCAGCCGAGCTTATAGACAAGCAATAGCTCGTGATTGAGGGTGACTAGTTACAATATGAAGTAACTCATTTGTTTCGTGGATCTTGCCATCAGAGCAATAGATAAGGTAGCACCTGCCATGGCTAAAGCACTTGTAGGATAACTATACTTACTATGCACTGAGTGGTGTATCAAGGGCAGATGCGGAGTATAGATATGCCATTGACACTCTCCATCAGAGCCATCTTGGTATATCTCCGAAAGTGTTCGATACATTTGTGCATAGCTTCCATAGCATATTTTTTCATCTTTTTCAAATAAAGACTCTGATGTAAAAATGAAAGATCAAGTTTTCTACTCGTCTTTGTCTTCTCGTTAGTGATCACGAAAGTGATTTGAAAGTCTTGTTAGAGGAATTTGAAGATGTTTTTCCTATTGATTTGCCAAAAGGTCAACCTCCATCCTATTGATTTAGTTAAAGATGCAAAGCTTGCCTGTAAACCACCTTATAGATTAGACCAAGCACAACACTTAGAAGTAGAAAAGAAATTGCAATATTATATAGATAAAGGCTTTATTAAACCCAACAATTCTCCATGGATTTTGCCAATTTTATTGGTAAAGAAAAAAGATGGCTCTAGGCAACTTTGTGTTGACTATAGAGCACTAAATAATCTCACAATCAAGAATAGGTTCCCTATGCCTAGAGTGGAAGATCTTTTTGATCAATTAGAGAGAGCCTAGTATTTTACCAAGATCCACTCAAGATCTGGCTATCATCAAGTTAGAATGAACTTGTTGAAGACATTGCAAAAACAGCTTCAGGATTAGATATGCGCTTTAAGAGTTCTTGGTAATGCCCTTTGGGCTTACCAATGCACTAGGAGTTGAGGTTTGGAACGAGATTTCACGTGAGCTTTTTTTTTATTATTGCTCTTCTAACCAAATCTAGTAAAAAAGATTGCTCTAAAAGCTTGCCCAAAAATCTCGCTCCAAACAAAGTTTTCAAATCGAGCTTGTGGAGTAATTTTTTTTTCTCTCCCTCTTTCTCTCACTCCCATCCTATATGTGTGTGTGTGTGTGTGTGTGTGTGTGTGTGTGTGTGTGTGTGTGTGTGTGTATGTATGTATCTCTCCCCTTCTCTCTCTCTCTCTCTCTCTCTCTCTCTCTCTCGTGATAAAGATGCATCAAAACCCATCACATCATCTGCCTACAATTGCATGGGAAGCAATCAAAAAAGTTCAAAAGACACATAAAAGCAAGATCTTGAGCATGGAATGGATGCAAGACATAAAAAAGTGGCTTGGGAGATGGGATGCATTACACTTGCTACATGATGCCCCAGTAGACTCCCAAGTGAATGAGGCTTCTCTACAATGCCAATGGGAGATTGGAATGGACCGAGCTTTTCAAGCAAGCTTTGGAATGAGATTATTTCAGATAATGCTCAAATGATTAAATCTAAAAAAAGTTCGCTTTGAAAATCTCGCTCCAAAAGGTGTTTTCGGAACGAGCTTTTTTTCTCTCCCTCACTCTCTCTCTCTCTCTTCAAACACTCTCTCTTTCTCTCTCTGTCTCTCCTCCCCCCCCCTTCTCTCTTTCTCTCTCTCTCTCTCTCTCTCTCTCTCTCTCTCTCTCTCTCTCCATCTATCCCCTCCCCCTTTTTATACACCTCCTCTCTCCCTCTCTTCCCTTCCTCTCTCTCTCTCTCTCTCTCTCTCTCTCTCTCTCTCTCTCTCTCAACCGTTTTTGACCTTGTAGACAGTAGCTCACTCTTTTAATCATAACTTCTTCATCTAAACTCCGATTTGGGTGACCTATAGCCTCAATCTAAGAGCACAACGCCCTCTACACACTATTGTAAAAAGAGAAGTTTTTAGAGTTATGGAAGACATTTTTGCAGCAACACTTTTGAAGTGGACAGGTTCAGGGAAGTTGACTCTCTCTTATTTTACATACAATGTATTCTGGCACTCGCAGTGGTTCTTCTTTTTCAACAAGGTCCATAAAATTGTAAAAAATGATGCAAAATCTCCTAAGTGTGGAGATAGCAACACGATCACTCAACCAACGACATCAAAAACCATGATCATGGCATACTTGGTATCATTTCAAGGGACTGTAAACAAAGAAGGTGAAGACTTATGGGCACTTGCAATGGAGAATGGCACCTTAAGGGTTCATGTGGTTGAGAATGAAAATCTCAAGAGGACACTTGAGATGGAAACAACACGTTTGATGCAGCTTGAAGAGGAAGTCAAGGAATGTAAACGCTCTCTTTTGGAGTTGAATGCTTTGAAGGAATGCATGAGCAAAGTAGAGCATGACCATGTATTAAAAGAGGAGAAATTTGACACCATAAGTTGGGATGTATACGACATGAAAAATGTATGCACAAATAAGTCTTAGACTGGTGTATGTGGTAGCAATGTGGTTTCTAATTCCTCCCTCATGCAAGCAATGGCTCAAACAAAGAATGTTGAGAATGTGGATGTAGAGGAGTTAAAGGAATGGGAGCAACGCTCCCAGAACATTGTTATTCATGGAATTACCAAAGAGAAGTTAGAGACACCTCCTTCTCTTGCCATTGTTATCAAAGATATCTTCAAAACCCACTTTGGCATGTTAGGAGTTATGGTTTACGTAGCACATAGAGTGGGTAAGCAAGGAGCTGCTCGCTCGAGAGAACGGCCATTTGTATGCACCATGCCGGAAGAGACCAAACGAAAGATTATCCTTGATAATAGTTGGATCTATTTGAAGGATACAAAATGTTTTTTATGTGAAGATCACATAGTAAGCAACAAAATATGTGTCGCAAGGCACATATGGAGAGGAATAAGAAAAACAAGGAGATCTCTCATAAAGAAATTGTGCCCAAGGAGGATGCAATAGGAATGCACAACCTGTGAGGCCGAGTTACAATTGAAAGTATGCTTTTGGAATTGCAATGGTTACCCATGAAATGAGGAGGTTGGCATTGATGAGCTAACAAGCAAAGACGATGTTGTACTTCTTGTTGAAACTTGGGAGCATGATAGACAAAGGATTAACAGGTTGGAGGATTACAATGTACATTCATTAATTGGTCAAAGAATCTCAAGCAACAAAGAGGGCAATGAGGGGTAGCATGTATGATTAAGAAAGGATTAGAAGATTTTGTATCAATTGTGAAAGATGGCAAGCACAAACGTTATGTATGGCTGAAAATTATGACATCAAAAAGAGCACCCATTTTTGTATCCAATTGCTACATTCCTCATCATGATTTCCCTTTTATGCTTGCATGGATATAGATCATGAATTTTTTGATTAAGAGGAGGATATTGCTTCTTTTAAAGGGGAAGGTGATGTTATTGTCTTTGGGATATGAATGCTCGCACAAAAACATTGCAACATGATACTCAACAATTTGATATGTCATACATTTCAAGGGAGTTGAAGAAAGTTCATTTGTATGATCGTACTTCAATGGATGAGAAAGAGACGGATCACTATGGAAAGTTACTTTTATACATGTGTAATAGCATGGGTATGCTCATTGCCAATGGTGCATCTTTGTGGAGTGGAACAAATGGATTTACATGGTGTGATTAACTATATGCTACTCTTCGAAGCCATCATTTATCGCATAAAGAGTTTTACACTTGGCTAATGGACCCCGAATTCAAAACATTGGACCTTATGTATTGACCTTGCATGTGGAGAAGCAACTAAGCATGATAATCTTAGCCAAAGGGAAAAGAAGTTATCACTATGTATGGATTCAAACTGGCACGTATGTACATTGAAATGGTTGAGCAAACGTTATGGGTGCCAAAGCTTCAATATGACGCACCATTGGAAACTAAATGGGAAGCTTTCAAGAAAGTTATTTGTTATTGTGTCGAAGAATGCTTTACAATAAAGCATGTCCATTGTATCAACAAAGATAGATCACGCAAAAGGTGGTTTGATAAAGAATGCCAAGATGCTTGAAAGTCCTTGATAAAGCTTGATGCAGCTATGGACAAAGACAACAATTCTTTCAAGTCCAAGAAAAGGCATGTGCATGTGGAAGATTTTGGAGAAACTTGAGGGACAAGCCGGTTGAGAGTTTTGGTAACTTGAGTCTTTTGGATATATACACACATTGTAGGCAACTATATGGGCAACCAAATGATGGAAAAAATCCATTTTATGGTTCACTTCCATGTATTTCCTCCTATTTTTACTATTAAGGATGTATGCGATGGGCTCGAAAAGTTGGCCAGTCGCAGAGTGATAGATCTTCAAGGTATCAAGTTGGAAATGATTAAATGGAGATTTTACACGAGTGGATGTGTGATATGTTCAACCTTCCACTTCAACATGGTATGCCTTATGATTGGAGTACTAATTGGGTCAAGCCTTTGCATGAAGGAGGGGATGTAAAGAATGTAAATAACTACTGAACTATAATAATTGGGTCTTTTATGGCAAAGTTGTTTGGGTGCATAATGGAGATAAAATTGAGTGATTGGGCTGAAGAGAATGACAAGCGTACAAAAGGACAAGTGGGTTTTTATCGACGCCATAGCACCATTGATAATCTTGTCACTCTTCGTGTTCTCATGGAGGAAAGTCGGTTGAAAGGCAAGCGATTGTATTTTTGCTTTGCGGACTTTAAGAAAGCCTATGATATGATTCCATGTAACAATTTGAGGAGAAGGATGGAAGAATTGTAAGTTCCAAGTGAGTTTATAATTGCAGCTTCTCGAATTTATGAGAAAGTGATGTGCAAATTGCACATGGAAAGAGGAATTTTATAAATTTTTGCAAGCACTATTGGGGTTAAACAAGAATGTCCATTGTCAACAACTCTCTCTAGTCTATGCTTTGATCAATTGGAAGAATTGGTACTTGACTTTGTGCAAGAAGAAGGCAATGAAGAGGTTACTATTTGCAATGCGGTAATCATGCATTTGTTGTATGTGGATGATGTAGTGCTTCTAGCACATACTTTAAAGGATGCACAAAAGCTTATGGTTGTGCTTGAGAACTTTTGCTTGCATAGTGGGCTGATTGTGAATGAATCCAAAACAAAGGTTATACTTGTGAAAACCAACCATAAGGAGAAGACATGCATTGTGTACAACAATGAGATACTTGAAGTTGTTGAGAGCTTTAAGTACCTTGGCCTTGAGGTTGTGGCCAATCACAAGTGGCACGAATGTGCTATGCATCATTTGAAGAGGGAAAGAGTGTGTATTATTCATTTGAGAACATGTGTAATGTGGGAAACATCAAGCGTTGGGTTGTCAAGAAGTACCTTTTGATGCATTGGTGACATTGGTTCCTCTTTATGGAGTTGAAGTGTGGGGCGGGAGCATCTCAAAGTCTACCTGGAAAGAGTTTGAGAATGTCCAAAAGCGTTTTATTACAAAATTTATCGAAGTTAAGACACAAACAACATATATGCTCGTACTTCTTGAGTCGGGATCTTGTCCAATTGAGGTTATGACATGGAAAGGGTTGTGGAGTGCATGATAAATATGCATCAAAACCCCTCACATTGACTTCCTATAATTGCATGGGAAGCAAGCAAAAAAGTTCAAAAGATGCATAAAAGCAAGATCTTAAGCACGGGATGGATGCAAGACATAAAGAAGTGGTTTGCGAGATGGGATGCATTACAATTACTACATGATGCCTCAATTGAATCCCAAGTGAATGAAGCTTTTCTATAGCACCAATGTATTATGGCTTGGGAGAAATCCGTTGGGTCACGCTTCATACATTACACCACCCATGTTTCCCCCAACTATAAAACCATGTTCTTCGCCGAAAGAGGAAACCATACTCACCCTTACATGCTTGAGCATATCCCCTTGTCAACAATACGCACTATCGTAGCCATTCGGCTTAGCTCTCACTCCCTTCAATGCGAGACAGGGCATTGGGGAAATGGAGAAGAGTCAAATCAATTGTGCACATTATGCTCACTGCAAGTTTGCGAGTCTGAGTACCACACACTACTAGAGTGCTCAGCTTTTGGTCACATCCGAACTTGCTTCCCTCACATTTTTAGCCATGACTTAGACCTACACACTTTCGTCTCCCAGCCACAGTGTGGGCTCTCCATTATGACTCTCATCACCACAATTTTGGAGCATTGAGAGTCACTCATCAGCGAAACACATACTACATCACATGTAACTTTGGTCCCATAGGTCATATTTGACGATACTAGAATCTATCTATCTATCTATCTCTCCATCCCTTTCACACTCTCTACCTCTATATATCTCTCTTTCTATATCCCCTCCCTCTTTTTAAATATCTCCTCTTTCTCTCTCTTCCCCCCCCCGCTCTCTCTCTCTCTCTCTCTCTCTCTCACACACACACACACACACACACACACACACACACACACACACACACACACACACACACACACACACACACACACACACACACAGAGGGAACCTAAGCCTTAGGTAAATGAGGTAAGCCTCACCATATGGAAAACACCTCTTGTCACATCCACATGCTTCCACTAACCCACTACTCTAGGCTCGCACCCCTGCATGGCGGGCACAGAGGGTGAGTTCTTTCAAAAGGAGAAACCCCACCAATTCTCCCACGTCGCCCATATCCCCACCACCCCACTCTGCAAAAAAACTGACTACTCCCGCCTACTACTCTTTCAAATGGATAAGCTACCTATATATGTGAAGGTTGCTGTGTGGGATGCTGAGAGCTTGAGCTTGCAGGACTTCTTGACAAGACCTTACTTCACCAACCAACTTAACATGGAAGTTCCTACTCAGGTCTGGGCGGGCATCACAGAATACTTCCTCTTTCTTTCATTCATTTTTTTTTCTTTTAGCTATGGTGGACATCGATAACAAGTGTCCTTCATTGATGACACCTGCCTTCCACTACTAACACCTCTCTTTATTGTTGGCTGTGATAGTGGCAGATAACATTTGAAGGACTTGCCATATCTTACATGCAAATGGAGTATTGAGGATGTTTTTTCTTTGATTGTACTTTGCCCACATTTTCACATGAGAAATTGGGAATTTTCTGGCATACCATGGTTATTAGTAGATGATTGTCATCTTTGTGCTCTGATTATTGAAATCCTCCTACACACACACACACACACACATGGTCTATGAATAATATCTCTCGAAATATGTCCCCATCCCTCTCTTTCTCTCTCGCGTTTGGGCTTTTTAGATGGCCACATCTCTCTCTATATATGTCCCCATCTCTCCCCCATCTCTCTCTCTCTCTCTCTCTCTCTCTCTCTCTCTCTCTCTCTCTCATATGGGTTTTTACTGGATGGTGGATGGTGGGGCATAAGGCACATGCAGGTCATCTTATCTACTTTTTTGTCTAACAATTGATACCTATACTGGATGCTTGGCAGTTTGCATGCATGCATTTTTTTTGGTTATAAAAAACACACACACACACACTTGCTGGCACATACGTGGTTGTAAATGACTCAACAATTTGATCCAGCCTGGCCACATGGGGCTCCAACACACACACATAGGTTTGTTGACTAAATAAGGGTATGCTTATCTCTTGCCGAGGGTTGAATGGGTGCAGTTCGTGGCTCCTCCACAGGTGCTCACATGTAAATATGAAGGAAAGGCCATTCTAAGCGGTGTATCTCCCCCTATCAAATGTGCAGACTACTCATGCATGGGATGTTTGAGTCCTCGGGTTCCACTGTTTTTCAGGACACACACACGCACACACTATCTCTCAACCCCTCCTACTTTCTCACAATCACCCATGCACTTACTAAACCAATACTATACATCTGTAAAAAGACAAGCTCTGAGGGTACCCACCGCTACAAATGGCACTTCATGACATCGTATTGCCCTTTCTTAGTATCACACACATGTGCTTGCACTGTATTCGATAGGTGGAACCTACGTTTTTCTCGCTATGTATGCCCAATCGTGGTCCGTTTCATAAATGTGAATTGCTATACTTGCTCTCGTTCTGGCTTGACCTCCCGTTCTGGCATTATCGCACCTACTACGCATTGTTATCCCCTGGTTTTGTAGACCTCTGCGCTGGCTTCTCTCACACCTGCACCCACCTTTTATATAGTGCAACACCAAATCATTCTCTCTTTCACACCACACATGCGGGATCTCCTTAAGCATTGTTCTCCCTCTCTCTCTCTCTCTCTCTCTCTCTCTCTCTCTCTCTCTCTCTCTCACACACACACACACACACACACACACACACACACACACACACACGTGGTATGTTCCTTAGAGGGAAAATTGTTGCATCTTGGTGTTGATAAAGTTGGTGCACTAGCCTATCTCCTCCTCCTCCTCAAAACGGAAAATTTGCAGCGTGCTCATCTTAACGTGCGACCCATGCAGGCTATCAAAGGATAGCTGAACTTTCTTGATAAGGTACACACACACACACACACACACACACACACATGTATATGCACACACATATGATCACATTACATGGACCCGTGGTTCATCAATCTACGTGGATCCATGTGCAAATCCACAATGTTTTATTATCTTGCTTAGCACATGGTTACACTAACTTTCGGTGCACACACACACACACACACACACCTTATATTGTGGTTGATTAGATTATACACACAAAGATACATATGTTAAATGAGCATGGATACATTATGGTATAGCATGTCCTTCTTTTAAGAATTATCCCAAACTCACACACATAACCTACTAGTCTGATTAGTGCATTGGTAATCACGAAGATCAAAGCTTGATACGTGTTGTAGGATTGCCTAGTATAAGATAATTTTTCCTTCTCTTAGAAATTGGTGATTTTTCGTATGAGGGAGTATCCCAAACTAACACAACACAGTACAAATCATTCAGTGGTAGTCAATTGGTTTAAAATTTGTTATTTTATATCACTAGTTTTCTAGGGTTGGTCGTCTTGGTACTCTCAAAAAAACACGAACACTAAAAATTTACAATGACGACATCTTTTTTCTTTGGTGAGTATCTCTCATAGTCACTTTAAACATGTAGCATCAGTAAATTATCTTTTAGTCATTTTTCAGAAGGCGATCTTGAGATATTTATCCAAAACTTTGTGTGTCAAACTCCTCCTGTTGAGGTTGCGTGGTAAGCGTACTAGTGATTTTGAAATTTGGCTTTACATACAGAGGAGACTCTGTCTGTGTTTTCGCAATAGTTTGAGACAACACCGTAATGTAGATAAGATTTTGTTGAATTTATCAAAAAACCATGCTGGATCACATATATGCTAGTAATGTAGAAGGGAGTAATATTACCTTCTTGAAGATATTGCTCTTGATTTATTTGGTGCAGCAGGAACCTCTCACTACTCTCTTGAATTGGAAGCTTCACTATTAACTGATTGTCATAAGTCATTGGTTAGTAGATAATTGAAATACTATTTTTGTCAAAATCCTCCCGTTGAGGTCACTTGGTAAGCGTATGGTTTATTTTGAAATTTTGCTCTACATACAAAGGATACTCTGTCCAATTTTTTCCACTAGTATGTGGCAACATCTTAAAAGTATGCTTAGAGTTATCAAATTTTTATTTTCTCAAAATCCTCCCGTTGAGGTCGCTTGGTAAGCGTACAGTTGATTTTGAAATTTTGCTCTACGTACAAAGGAGACTGTGTCCAATTTTTTCATAGTTTGATTAGAGAGAGATGTCATGGACTTTCATAAAAACTTGGTTATGCTCTTAACATTCACCTTATTTTTTGTCCTTAGGGTGTGCTTCTGCAGGACTCCAGGGGTGACAGGATAACAATTGGTTCCAGTTACGACACCTACAAGACCATCAACTCAGATTGGTTCTCACCTTAGGTTTTTGTATGGATGCAGGTAACAGCTGGACCCTTCTTTTGGAGGGACCGACGGAGGTTGTATCCAAAGGACTATCCATAAAAGATTCAGTTTGGAATCTGTCCACAAAAATGGTGGCTTCGCTTACATATTATTAAACTTTTTTGTAAGATCAAAAGATTATGAATTGCTTGGATGCCATGGAACTAAACTTTTACCATGGTATCAATGATGTACACAATAGGAAACTTGTATTGACAATTTGATATTGTAAAAGTCGTTGGCGTAATAGAATGTATTTTTACTTGATGGAATAGGCAAAATATTGCTACTTGTACGGCTTGGTTTGTGAAGGACCATAGTAACAATTTGTATTTTAAAGATAATGCACTGGAGTTATAAACTGTATGATGTATTGTCTCTTGTCTCATCCATTGTATAGTTCAATAGATTGTCTATTGCAATCTATTGTTGGGATTTTTACATAAACACACACTTTTTTCCCAGTTAGCCTTTGGTCGGGTTAGCACTATACAATGAACGTAGAGCTTTACCCTCCTTCTCCTTTATACTTGACCCACCCATTCCAAGCAGAAGGGTTGGTGCCTCGAGGTGCCTAGATTGGTCAAGTATACCTCTCTTTGTGTCATTTGTTCTGCAGGTCTACACTTATAATGATACTAGAAAAGTGTTCGCATCGGCTCTCACTGTAGATGGTGGGCAACATCATGTATATTTTTCTCAGCTGCATCACACACACACACACACACACAAGAAGTTATGATAAAAAGAGTGAATTGTTTTCTACAAGTTCAAAAATGGTTACACTGACGAGAGAGAGAGTATGAGTACCACACACTACTAGAGTCCTTAGCTTTTGGTCAAGCTTTCACCTAGGCTGATGTTCAAAGAAAATCTATTGTGTTGACCCTCATCACTTCAATGACTCCGTATCAGAATCTTGGGTATGTCAGATGACGATGATGATGTAGAAAAAGAAATTGCATCCTCCCCTCTAAGATAGAAGGTACCGATAGTTGGGATTTTCATGTAGGAGCATGCCTCATCAAACCAATTGAGATGTTGTGTTTTTGCATGATGTGATGACCGAAACACCCCCAGGGGCAACGAGTTTTGGAATAGCCTTCTAGTACATGACTCTTTTTTGTGCACCTTCTAGGTGAAGACCAATTGCATCAAGAGTACATATATCCGTAATGAGTTTAAAAAACTATGAATGCAAATTTGTCTCTAGAATGTCATCCACCATGAATTTATGTCTTTGAAGTTGTTTTGTTTGGTCACTTCCTTGGCTAGCTCAATAGCACTTTCACAATAGTTAGTCCCAATTAGATTGGAGAAACCCTGTTTAGCAAGAACATGAAGAAAAACTCCATTGCCCGTGCCAACATGCAACACATTCCAACTTGCAAAGAATTTTTGTCCTTTGCATATGCAAAGAATGTTTTTGGTTTTTGGTTTTGCAACATTACAAACTTTAGATTTTTTAAGAAAACTAAAAGACTATGGTTTCAACCCACTCTTCTTGTAAGTTTTCCAACATTTCAAAAGACAAGGAAACACTTTGTTTTGCTAAAAAATGCAGAATCAAAGTTTCCAGGCATTAGGGTAGTGTTTCCTACAACTTAGTTTCATTGTGCTATTGTGGTGTAGGGAAAGGATGCTCAGTGTCCTTTCCCCAAAAAACAAGGGAGGCTGCAAGCCATGGCGGGAGCCTGTTTTCAAGGGAAAAGACATTGAGTGTAAAATTGCATCCAATTTACTATCACGCAAAGTATGCACCAACCATTTTGGCATACCTCTACCCTGCTCATTCTCAAACCTTTCCACATCAAGTACATTATGTAGATCTGCATCAAGAATAGGCTGGTCTATAACATTTTCAAAAACCCCCATAGGCTGTACATTTGACTCATTCAAATTTATGTTCAAATTTCCACCACTGAAAAGAGGCAACAAACTGTCATAAATGTCCTATGAGCTTACATTACTGTCTCTAGTGCATGAAAACAAGGGCTTAATAGAATCTTCCACAAACACAATAACCCGTGAAACCAAGATACACTTTGCTTGTGGATGGTACAACCTGTACCCCTAATGAGGACTCTTGGTTGCTCTATAGCTTTTCCTTCAACCTTTGGCTCTTCATTGATTCCAAGTTAATTGAGACACTCTACCTTCCACTCTTTATTCTTTGCAATTTCAACTGCCTCTTCAAAGGTCTTTGGCTGCTTGAGCTCCACCTTCAAGCGTAGTCCTCTTCTCAAGCTTACAAGAAACTTGTCCTTCTTTAACATGGATGGAGGAATTTCAATCCCCAAAGATGTACACCACTTTTTCCATAATGCATTGAATGCCTTCACAAAATCCTCTATGGTTTGGCTTTCACCCTGCACTAAGCCTTGGATAGACTACCATACCTTTTGTGGGTCTTCCACATATTGAAAATGTGTAAGGAAAGCATGCCTTGTCATTTCATAAGTCATAACTTGAGGAGGTTCCAATGATTGCAACTTTTTTTTGTAGCCCTCCAACCACTCTTGAGCATCTCCCTTTAAATAGAAGTAGAAGATTTGTAACACCAACACTGGGTCTTGCTTGTCAGCAAGAAGGCAAGAAAACTCCATTTGCTCAATGAACCCTTTGGCACTTTCATTTAGTTTTCCATTAAACTTTGGAAAACTAAATGCCATATCTTCCAAAACATGTAAACTAAAGGTAACTTGAAGAGATTCGTCGGTGGTGGGCTCCAAAACATTGGTGGACAAAAGAAAAAGTGGGACACCTCTATAGCTTTATAGCCCACGGGCATTCAAACTTTAACCTAGGAACCAAAACTTATACCAAAAAAACTCTTAGTAAATCCCAACCAAAATACCTATGCTCCCTTGAAAATTTACAAGCACACACCCACCCAAAGGACCATAGCACATAGGAGCAAAACCCTATCAAAACATGGATTTACAACATACACTGATCAATGCATATGAAGACAAGGGCCTCCCCTTTGGCAATTGAACATCACAAACCCACAATTTCAACATCAATTCCACAATTCATAGATACATGCCCTCCCAATCTGTCTACATGCAAATTGCCACTAGGTTGCTAAAGTTGCTACTACCCTTGTATCCAATGGCGTTTCATTTTTAGGTCTCAATCAACAATTTTTTTTCCCCTCGTGCTCAATCTCCCTTTCCTTTTAAGGAGGTGTCAACGCAATGATCGGTGTATATACAATGCATGGGGGAAAAAATGCCCCAGCGGTTCTAACTGTGTTTACACACATCACTACAACATGTATATGGTAACAAATCCCCCCTAGAGTGATGCAGTGAACAAGAGTTGACACATAGATTAAAGGGAAGTGCTTTACCATGAGGACATGATCAGTCCACAAAGGGGAGTAAGCCCAAAGCTTTGCGGAAAGCTTTGAACTTCTCATGAGACAATGGCTTTGTGAAAAGATCTGCAAGGTTGTCATATGTGGGCACATAAGCCAAGCTGATCTCTCCGTCTCTCCCGCTGAGAGCCTCTCCCTGACATAGTGGTAATGCACCTCAATGTGATTTATGCGAGCATGAAAAACTGGGTTCCTCACAATTGCCAATGCGCTTTGACTGTCAGTGTAGATAGTGTTGGCAGTGTCCTGTCCAACACCCAAATCAGCCATAAGGCGTATGAGCCATACACACTCAACCATAACTGTGAAGACTATCCTGTACTCAGCCTTACAACTAGAAGGGGCCATAATAAGTTGCTTCTTGCTCAACCATGATATGCATGAGTTGCTCAGCATGATACAAAAACCACTTATGGATACTCGTGTGTCAAAACAACTAGCCCAATCTGAGTTCAAAAAAGCATGTAAGTCTGGCGGCAATGATCCCCCCCTTGGGATAAAACAAGCCAAGATGCAAAGTGCCACTCAAGTAGTGGAAATTCCTCTTGATAGCCTGCCAATGCTTAGACCCTGGGCTATGCATAAATCTACTGACTTGTGAGATTGCAAACTGAATATCCGGCTTCGTGTTGCATACATAAATGAGGCATCCTTGGTAAAGAGTGACATCTGTAGGATGAGTAGCATCATGAAAACTCAATTTCAAACATGTTTCCATGGGAGCGATAATAGGTTTGCAATCCTCAAGTCCAAACTTACATAGCAATATCTCTATGTAGCTTTTCTGACACAAGCCAATACCACCATTACACTGCTTAAACTGTATACCCAAGTAATGATGCAATAGCCCCAAATATTTCATCTTGAAACTAGCATTCAAATCAGCCTTAAATTCAACAATATGTCTCTCATTTGGTCTAGTGATCAACAAATTATCTACATAAAGAACCACACTGAGAAGTACATCACCCTCATGCTTTACATACAATGTGCTGTCTGTTGGGCTGTCACAAAAGCCTCGTTTGACCAAATGAGCATCAACCTTCTCATATCAAGCACAAGGAGATTGCTTCAACCCATAAAAATATTTGTTACATTTGCACACCTTGTCCTTTCTTGACAAAACCACAAGGCTGTGTTACATAAACTTCCTCAAATATGTCACCATTCAAGAAAGCAGTAACAATGTCTAACTGATGTACATTCCACCCAAAATGAGCTACCAATGCACATAGAGAACGCAGAGTAGTCATATGACAAGTGGGAGAAAAAGTCTCTTCATAATCTATGCCTTTTTGTTGTGCATAACCCTTTGCAACAAGTTGAGCCTTATAGCGATAAATCTCACCATCCGGCTTGCATTTCAACTTGTAAACCCACTTCATACCAATGGCCTTTTTGCCAAGAGGCAAAGCACATAAAGTCCATGTGTCATTTTCTATAAGTACATCATATTTTGATTCACCACAACACGACGTGAAAAAATCGATGCAAATACCTACGAAATAAAGTTAGTATTAAAACTATAAAGCACTGAAATAGGCCTCAAAAGAGACACCGATATCGTGACGTCGGTATAAGTACCGGTATATTATGCGTCGGAATAAATTATGAAATGAGCGTCGGAATATGCAATGAAATAATCGTCGATAATACTATAGCATATTTCGATGCCTCTACCGATGTCTATAGCGACGCTTGTACCGTACTCTGTACCGATGACCTAACCTGCAATTTTTTTGGGGCAGAGAGGGCTGGGAATAAATGCTGCATGTACTGCACCAAAAGAAAACAACCCTCCCTACCCAAAGGAAGAGTGCACAAGCAACCACACTCCACCTACAAGCTGACGCTAAAGAGCGAGTGGCAATTAGCAAAATTGTAAGAAAAACGTAACCACAAAATCAAAAGCTTGACCATGGCATAACGGCATAAATATTTTATAACCACAATTAAAACATGAGTCAAAAATTACAAAACCATAAACATAACCTGTTTGCCGTACCATACCATTACCATAACTTGCTTGTCATACCATAAACATAACCTGTTTGCCATACCATACCATTACCATAACATCCATACCATCATTGCACAACCATAACCATAACCATAACCATAACCATAACCATAACCATAACCATAACCATAACCATAACCATAACCATAACCATAACTATAACCATAACCATAACATGATTGCCATACCATCATAGAAAAACCATAACCTTAACTTGACTACCAAATCTTAACCATAACATCTGTGCCATACCATAAACATAACCATAAACCATAAACACGAGCACTACAAAATTGTACATATGTAAACAATCACTGAGTGAGAAGACCCTCATGGTAATGTCTCCCAGTCGACGTCCTCTCCCTCCTCTTGCAGCTGGGTCAAAAGGGCTACAAGTCCATGCTTGTACCCATACTTCTCCTCTCGGTGTGTTGGAGGATGCTTCACGGTAACTTCCTGTAAAATTATGGTTTAATCATTAGATAAATATTCAAATAACATATATAATTTCAATAATTTAAAGCATACGTATAATACTTACAAACTCATATTGAGGCGTATCGTAGCCTCCACTCCCAAGATGTGATGCTCCAACAGACTCCAAACGTGCTCTGGCTGCATCTCTCTGCTGCTGAAATCTATGAGGATTGTCTTGTGTCTCTCGTGCAATCCCCGTTCACTCCTTTGCGTCCAACCATGTTGGCTTGGGGCTGCCGTCATTGTACCTGTCTCTTGCCTCTGACCGACGGTGTGACATTGTGGAATTGGCCACGCTCAAAATCCAGGGGTTTGAGACTGGATCATACCCCCTTTGCCGGCTTGTACTCTCTGTGAATGGCCTTGACGATGCAATTATTTCTTTCAACATCGAGGTTATCCCAAACCTCCATCATAGAGTGACCAAATTGAATCGTATAGAGCTATGGAATCCTCTGTTGCATGGCCTTTCCGACGCTATCTACCACAACAGCCCCATCCCTGCTCTTGTACACCATGCTAGGATCATGCTCGTGTGATCCCCAAGGTGTATGTGGTGTGTCAATCGGTGAACTATCTACTGAAGAGAGTGGTGGACGCTCTCTCGGTGGTGTGGACACATCGGTAGAACCACTATCACTGCAACCACCAGTTCCAGAACGACGCCTACATCGTCTCGAGGATGAACCACCCGTCGGTGTAGGGGGCATACGAGTCTTAGGCGTAGGGAGCACACTAGATTGAGGTGTGGGGCCGCTCGGTGTAGGGACCACACTAGTCCCGGGCATAGGGTTGGCCGTAGTAGGTCTAGAGGGACCTGCTGCCCAAAGGTGTTGTGCCATTGCGATCTGCTCTAGTGTGAATCGAGACAAAAACGAGTCCATCTGCTCGGGTGACATGTCGTCCAGAGTGACAAGAAAACTAAAACTAGGAGAGTATGGCTCATTGTCATCGGCCATGGCTAATCATACACAAACAACACACACAAAATACGTTAGTTTACAGAAGAAATACTTAATCACTACAAATAACAAATCAACGAAGCTACTACACAAATGAATGAATCTAAAGTGTATTGTAGACTAGTAAAAAGAGTTTTACAAAAGAGTTCTTAGCAAAAATCATTAGTTCATCTCTCATTCTCTATGAGATTTGATGCACCAAAGATGTCTATCTCAATCTGTGCTTCTCCATCTTTGTCATTGAACTCTACTTCTTCGTCACTCTCCGCATCAGCTTCAATAATTGACCTCAAAATCTAAGCTTAAAGTTTCTGTCGGTCCTACACTTTGTTCATGAATCACCTCTTCGACCTCAACGTCCAATCCTTCACACACTTGCTTGCCACGTGGAGCAACTTGAACGACATAGAGCCAACAAGGTTGAGACAGATCATTCTCATCATTTTCTATCCATAGTGGATCCTGTATGAACACAACTTGTTCACAATGCTGCGGAAGTACGCATGTATCCCATGCATCTGTCCACACCCGCCTAGAGTTCACTTGAATCAATCCACTCTTGTCTTTACGCACAGTTGCATTAGGGCCGTTGGTAATAAATTTGAATCACTTGACATTAAAGATAAACATATCAAAATTTCTAAAGCTAATCTTCGAGATGTCTTGGATGTAGCCAAAGTATTCAAGCTGGCTAGTCTCTATATTCTCATCCCTGGCACTACTCCTACTTTCTTGGACAAAGCTTGCCCTAACACCATTGTTGAAAGTGACCCTTTGTTTGTCGATCCATTGCACTCTGAAGTGTTTCCCATGCGACCACAAAGCTCCATATTTGTGATACTGTAGCCACAAAATTGAAACAGACTAAAAGTTATTAAAGCAATGTGATCATGTGGAGCTCAAAAAAGAAGTTGTGAAATATACATGCCAATCGCAACCCCTTGACATCTCCTCTTTCTCTTCAGTAATCAACACTCCGTTCCTCTTTGGCTCTAAGATTGTCGCATCTAACCACCGCCCAGTTGGAAAGTCAGGTAATTTTTGAAGATGATCTGGAAAAGGAAGGTTTCTAGTGGCACGGTTGCGCTTGAATTGAAGGCGATCTGTCAAGTGTTGTTTCTTTTCCCCTTCGTACCTCTCTAGCCACTTTTGCATGATGTTTGAGTTGAGAAGGCAAAATCTCATAACCTTTTCTCGCATTGTGATGTCCATCTTCCTAACAATGCCTTGTCCATGTGGCTCGTCCCGTGTCACCTTGACGTTGACCTCATTACTCCACATTCGGGGCATCTCTGGATCAATTGAGACCAAAAATTCACTAATGAGGACAAGAGAATCTTGTACAAGTCATCCTTCGGCCATGCTATCCTCGGGGCGAGCCCTTTCACGAACAAACCCCTTTAAAGTCTTCATAAATCTCTCTAAGAAGAATATCCACCTTCTATGGACCACCCCAACAACTAAAACTTCATCGACCACATGCACAAGTACATGCATTTGGATGGTAAGAATGTTTGTTGGAAAGTACTTCTCCACCATGCACACTGCTTCAATAGCATTTAAACGTGATGCATCGATATTGTCTTCTCTTATCTCTTTTGAACTGATCCAGCGTACCAACTCACTGATTTTGTAGATCGTTCTTCTAATCTCATGTGTCAAACAACCCTTTATGATAATTGGGAAGATGAATTGTAAAAATTTGTGCCAATCGTGGGACTTAAGATCACTGAGATTGTCATCTCTCGTAAAAGCAGTTTTCAAATATCGCATGCACCTTGTGGGAGTCTTGAATGAAGATATAGTCTTCTTCACTTGTTGCTCTTCTGCATGACTCAGAACCCATGGAACTTTTGGTATAGCAAACTTTCCATTGGGTTTAAGTCGAGGCCACATCTCTGGCATTCGACCCACACCCTGCAGATCATCTCTTTGGGCCTTGCTCTCCCTTTTTCTAGTGATGGTTTTCCATATGATCTCCCCCACATTCTTGAAGATGTGCATTGGGTCGAGAAAATGATTAATCAGCAGGTCACTCTAGTACAGGAGCTCATGGAAAATAGAAAGTCTTTTCATTCTAGGTGGCATCCAATCTCCCCTCTCTGGCCACATGTTTTTCCAATCGCTCACTTTCAGTGGATGCATGTCATGTTTGCATATGTTTGGTCCACATAGCTCATGTCCTTCATGCAAAATATACAATGCTCCTCGTAAACTGTCTTGCTCAAATGCTCAGAGCGGCGGAAGCCAAGTTGAGGACCACATTTTGGACATGCATGATTGCCCGAGTAACTCAAGCCTGAAACATCACAAAATTAAAATATAAAAGTGTTGGCTGTGGATAAGCTCTATGGCTTGCCGTATTGCCGAACGTAGCTTAACCTAACCTAACCTAATGTAGCTTAACCTAGCCTAACCTAACCTAACCTAACGTAGCTTAACCTAACGTAGCTTAACTTAACCTAACCTAACGTATACGATAACCTAACCTAGTCTAACCTAACGTAGCTTAACCTAACCTAACCTAATGTAGCTTAACCTAACGTAGCTTAACTTAACCTAACCTAACATATAAGATAACCTAACCTAACTTAACTTATAACTTAAACTTAACCTAAAACATAAACCCCATCAATTGCATAATTTCAAAAACGACATAGTTCCAAACGAAATTTCTTCAAAACAAGATTTTTTCATAAACCAAAACAATTCAAAATAAAATTTCACATCACAAACCATAATTTCTTTATGCATTTAAAGGTTCGAGCACTCACATTTGTCCTATTTGAGCAATAAAAGATGTTGTAAACATCCTGGAACCTGCATAAATGCACACACAAACACAAAGTTAAACCCTAACCCCTAAATCTACAAGTAAACATGAAAACAATCTCACCTTAGTGTTATGGGCTAACCCACAAGCAAAATTAGCACTTTCGACAACTTGTTTCACACCAGATATGTAAGAGGTGAGGAAGAAGAGAGCTTGAGAAAAGGTACAAGAAGAAGAGAAACGTGCGAAGAATTCCCGCGGTTTCATTTTTTGCAGGTACCGCCGGTACAAAAATCGGTATAGGTGTTGAAAAACACGTCAGAACAAGAGTCGGAAAGTGCATGCGCGCTGACGTCGAAACAGGCGCCATAACAGGTGTTGGAAATTTGAAAATCAAATTTTTAGAAAACTTTATCTCCCTCCATACATACCTACACATATACCGACGTCCGCCAGTGACGCCTTTAATGTGGTGCCGGAATTTAAATGACCTCTTGTAGTGATTGCATGGTAGCCATCCAATTTTTTGAATTTTGTGCTTCATCAAAAGACAGAGGTTCCTCAACATCATGTAAGCTAGACACAACCAAACCATAACAATCTGATGCATAAGATGCATGGCGAGAGCCTGAACGAGTACAACTAGACAAAGGTGCATCCAATTTATTGTCACGCAATGTATGCACCAGCCATTTTGGCATACCTCTAGCCTGCTCATTTTCAGTTTTTTCCATCAAGTACATCATGTACATATGCATTAGTAATAGGTTGATCTACAACATTTTCAGAGACCCCCATAGGCTGTACATTTGCCTCATTGGAATTTACATTTGAGATTCCACCACAGAAAAGGGGCAACAAAGTGTCATAAATGTTCTGTGAGCTAACGTTACTATCTTTAGTACATGACAACAAGGGCTGAATAGAATCTTCCACAAACATAACATCCCGTGAGACCAAGATACACTTTGTTTGTGGATGATACAACCTGTAACCTTTGCTTTCGGCACTATAACCAACAAAAATACATTTGACAGCCTTATCATCAATTTTTTGTGTTGTGTTTAATGCCAAACATCCAAAAACACGCATGTGCTCAATAGAAGGCTTTCTATCATGCCATGCTTCATATGGAGTAATAGACTGCAAAGCTATTATAGGACACCTATTTAGTACATAAGTGGCACACATGATGGCCTCAAGCCAAAAAGAATGCGACAAAGCTTGAATTTTGACCATACATCGTGGCATCCACAAGTGACCTGTTTTTCCTCTTAGCAACACCATTTTGTTGAGGCATATAAGGCACTGTAAATTAATGTTTTATCCCATGACTAGCTAAAAATGCATTAAATTCATGAGACATATACTCCCCTCATAGATCAAAATGGAGGGTGCCCATAGTGAATTTCGAGAGATTTTTAGCAATAGCCAAAAATTGTTTGAAGCACAAAAATACTTCGGACTTTGCTTTAAGCGGAAATACCCATGCATGCCTGGAGTAATCATGAATGAGAGTCCCGAAGTAAAGGTAATTGCCCAAGGGCAGAGTTTGCATGGGCCCACAAACATCACTATGCACAAGCTGCAACCTACGTGTGGCCCTAACTGAACGATCCTTTGGAAACTTAGAACATCTTACCAAAAATATAGCCTTCACAAACGTGTTTGACAGGTGCTGTAAGAGGTGGCAAAGAAGCAACCATATCAGATTTTTGCAAAACGTAGCAAATTGGTAAAATTTAGATGATCAAAACATGCATGCCAAAGTTTTGCATCTGAAATAGTCTTTGTATCCACAACTACATTTGCAAAATTTTGCCCACACTTGTCACACAAAGTGAGCTTATATAGCCCACGACATAAAATGCCAGATGCAACATTTTCATCATCAAAACTGAGATCATGTACGATACATTTGTCATCCACAAATTTTACTACAAGACCAAGTCTAGCAAGTGTAGATACAGACAAAAGATTCTTCTTGATCTCAGGTACATAATGTGCATTAACAAGTGTAAAAGAACTACCATTTGTAGCAGTAAGCACAATTTTTCCAACTCCCTGAACCAGATAAGAGGCATTGTTGGCACAAGTGACTGAATTCCCATGAGGGACAATCTCGAGAGAGGTGAACAAATCACGATGTTAGGTAATGTGCTTTGTAGCACCATTGTCAAAATATCACACATGTGATTCTGTAGCAACTAACATGCATGCATCATGGACAACAGGATTATTGATACACTCTGCACTAAAAACCCATTCTGCATCAACATCAGCATCACAGTCTCCTTTCACAGAAGACTCAACATTAGTTGCATTTGTAGTGGATCCAGCATTTGCAGTGGAACCACCCTCTTTCTTCTTAGCCTCTTTGGCCTTCAACTTAGGACATTGCTTGATCAAGTGATCATTAGCTTTACAATAATGGCAATGCATCTTCTTTTTGCCCTTATCACTAGAATTTCCAAATGAATTGCTGCTAGCAAAAGCATTAGGAACGTGTGATTTTGCACTCGCAGAAGTGGCTGCATTGCTGTTACCACCCTTTCTTTTAGCAACAATAAAATCTTGTTCAACTGCACGCTGTCTAGTCCTTTTTTTTTTTGGAAAGTGACTCTTGCAACAATAATGTACACAATGCATCAAACTTGACATCTTCAAGATTTCCTTGGGTCCTAAGTCTCCAAGTACTAACAAAAGTCTGGTAAGAGTCTGGCAAGGCATCAAGAACAATTTGCACAAGCGAACTGTTTGAAATGAATCCACCTGCAAAAATAAGTTACTCATTGATATCCTTGACACCAGCAAGGAAAGTGTCCATATCATCTTCCTCATGCATAATCTTTGACTCCAGCTCTTTACACAGCAATGCAATTTTTGTCTCATTGCGGATTGCATAAAGACCGGCCATAATATACCCAAGCCTATTTTGCAAATTTTGCCGAATGAATGTGAGGAGTAATGGTGCGCTTCACATACAACACAATCAATTCATGAGCCTACACATCCTTTACTTCCCAAGGAGCTTGTTTGTCGTAGGCAAAACAACTCTAACAACAACAATCCTTGCAGTAAGACCTGCAATATCCTCAACATCGCCTATATCCCCAGAATCAGGACGTACATTAATGCACTGCACAATGTTCCAAGCGCCCTTTGACACAAGAACATGTTGCATCATATAAACCCAAATAGGGTAATTGTCCCTATCCAATCTGTCCTATCAACAAAATTTTTGAACACATCTGTGTTGTTGTCAATCATGGTAAATGTTGCACTTAACTGCTTGAAAAGAGGAGGAGAGCAGGAACAACACGTGCTATATAGCACAAATTGTAGAAGACTGTAAGGGACCTGTTATGCAAAAAACAACACTGAGAAAAATTTTGCACAAAATGAAAAAATAGCATGTGTAGTACTGCCTGTAGTGGAAATGGAGGCTGAAATCAGCCCGAATAAGAAATTTGAGCAGACTGAGCGAGCATGCATTTGTTGGAGTTGCTGGCGGCTAAGCTCCGGAGGATGCAACCTGCTCTGATACCAATTGTCGGAATTAGGGTTGTAGGAAAACACACACAACTTGGAGAATATGAAGGAAGCTCAAGGCATGCTACAGAGAGTGTTTTACTTAGTGTGAAATGGAAAGATAGATAGCCCTAGAATGATGGGAGTATATACAATGCACGGGGGAAAAAAACCTCCTAAAGAGGCAAAAAATGCCTTGGCGGTCCTAAGTGTGTTCACTACCACATGTATTTGGTAACAGATGGAGAGATTAAAAGTATTTAAGTGCAAAGGTTACTAGTGTTTTTGAAGCCTCTGACATGCTATGCAAGTTGATCTTTATGGCTTCTCAATTAGAGTTTTTGGGAGGTATCTATGCCAAGGTAAAACTCGAGCCCCAACCATTGCAGACAGATAATCATTGCATGTTCCGATACGATGGAATGTATGCCAAAGAGATAGTTGAGATTAATGCTTTGAAGTTTTTAATGTGCTCAAGTGAAGGTACCTTTTCTAGATAGAGCTCAAAAAAGAGGGCGATTGTGATCATCCATGACTTTTCTTGACAGATGTCCTCTCACTTGAGTACTATCAAAGACCAGTGTTCTTTTTGTTGGTGGAAAAATGGTGATGGAACACATGCTTTAAAATGGCATGGAACCATGCCTGGAGAGGATCTGATCATCTCTGCTACACCCGGATGCAAGGGGCCTTGCAAAATACCCAAAATAGCACACTGTATAAACAGACAAATCTGCATACCTGATGAATCACACGATGCATAATTCATACTATACACAAACAGAGAGAGACAAGGAGCGAGAGAGAGTAGAAGAGCACGTGTAAATGCACCTCTTAGAGTGGAGTGCTACACCGGCACGATGAGAGAGGAGAAGGAGGAGGAGAGAAGAATAACACAGACACTGTGGGTGCAATCTCCCCCCTGTGCAAGAGTGAGCATTTTCCTCTTGCACGTATTCACTTATAGATTTCTTGAATGCTCAAAATGAGTACAAACTGGCTGGCTGATCATAAATGGCCAAAGCTCATAAAGAGCACTTGAATAATAAAAATTGTATATAAAATATATATCTTGTGCCAGAGTCCATAGCTTGGTTAGTTTCCACCTGCCAGCTGCATTAAATAATAATATCAATTCCATTATATACCTCTCTGTTAGAAAGCAATTGTCCTCTGCAAAGATAAGAATCTGCAAATCATACTTGTCAAAAAAACAGTGATTAGTATTTCGTGTCAAAAATATTACATAGTAAAAGAAAAATTTATGAAACTAAATAACATTGCTTATGCCTACCGTCATCCACATACTACCTATTCTAGTGTCCCATACCACCAGAATAAGCAGTATATGTCATACCCTGATAAATCAGGATATCCTTGACACTCATCATCAATCTCATAAATCTTAAGTGTAATTCCATAAACATTGTCGTGATAAGAAATTATCATATATTGAGTCCAAATGCAATTCTAAATCCACAATATAAGTCCAAATTGGAATCACTTTCATTATGTACCCGAGTAGCAAAATCAAACTAAGGACAGTGGTGGCCAGCCATTGCAACATGATTTTGTGATCGGTGTTGCCTCAACCGACGAGTCTACACCAATACTTTTGGTTCTTTTGCACTTTTCAAATATTTGTGATTTTAAAGTTGGTGTTGGGGATTGATTTTGGTCTCATGACTAAATCGGCAAATCTACACTAATGCTGCCTAAACTGGCGGATCTACATTTAATTTTGTTTAAAATAGTGAAACTATAATTTGTCGGTGTACTGCCTAAATCGGAGGATCTGCACTTGTATTGCCTAAATCAATGGATCTGCACAGACAACTGGTGTTGCCTAAATCAACGAATCTAGACCAGGATGAGCATTTACACACTGCCTAAACTGACGGATCTGTATGTGAAGGAGAGGATTCGGTAGCACAACGGAAGAAAAAGAAGAATACGCACACACACTCACACACACACCACCATAGCCACACACACAGGTTGGAGGGGGAGAGTCATCACACACTGTGTGCCCCCTTCTTTCTTCTCTATCTTATGCACTAAGGCACAATACACATTGTACTTAGTGTTAGTGGCTCACACTAGTGTATAAATGTACACTTATGGTTAGTAGCAATTAGTGATGGGCGGTCGGTCACATGGCCATTAAACCTACCATTCTCCCACTTGATGGCCAATGTGGGAGACCATAAGAATGGGAGAGAACCACTCTTCACCCAATGCCCATTAACTCAAAACAGTGCTAAAACTGATGGCTGGAGAGACTTTTAGTGAGTGCATCCACTATGTTCTCTGATGTAGGAATCTTCACTAAATCAAGGCTCTTGTTTGCCAAGCATTCACGATTGAAGTGATAACACACATTGATGTGTTTCATTCTAGAATGAAACACTGGATTGTTAGCCAAGGCAATAGCACTCTGACTGTCACAATGAAGAATTGGTGTACACTGCTCCAATCCAAGATCTGTCACTAGGCGAGCAAGCCAAATAGCTTCTTTGCATGCCTCACTCAATGAAACATACTCTGCCTTTGTGGTACAGATGGATGTACAGTCTTGAAGAACGGATCTCCAAGAAATAGCAGAACTAGCAAATGTGTAAATCCAACCTGTTGTTGATTTACAACTGTCAACACAACTTGCATAATCACTGTATACAAATCCATGAATGGATGACTCTCCACGACCATAGCATAACTGTCTATCTGCAGTGCCACTCAAGTATCTGAGAATCGACTTGACAACATCCCAATGCTTTTTACCAGGGTTAGACATAAATCTGCTGATAACTCCCACTGCATGTGCAATGTCAGGTCTTGTAACCACCATGGCATACACGAGACTACCACAAGCTGAAGCATAAGGAACCTTAGCCATTGCAGTTTTTTCCTCATCAGATTTTGGACATTCGTTCTTGCTAAGTTTCAAATATGCAGGCAGCAATGGAGTACTCAAAGCCTTCCCCTTCTGCATGTTGAAACGATCAAGAACCTTGTGCACATACTCTTTTTGAGAAAGGTACAATAACATCTTCTTACAATCATGAGTAATGCGCATATCCAAAATGTGATTGGATTCACCCAAATCTTTCATGTCAAATTGATTTTTCAACTTGGTTTTCAAGTCAGCAATGTCCTTCTTGGAATGAACATCAATAAGAATGTCAACTACATAAAGGATAAGCATAATAAGATGTCCATTGGGTTGTCTTTTCACATAAAGACATGAATCCTCATTACTGCGCTTATAGCCTAGGGAACACATTAATGCATCAGACTTTTGATACCATGTCTGGATGATTTTTAGAAGCTTACATACCAAATGTTCCTTGCCCTTTAGCACAAACCCTTCAGGTTGCTGCATATAAATCTCTTCCTCGAGATCACCATGTAAGAAAGCTATAATGACATCCATTTGATCAAGCTCCATATCTTTAGTGGCAACCAAAGCAAGCAACATTCTTTGTGTGGTCATCTTGACCACCGGAGAAAAGATTTCCTAGAAATCGACACCATATTCTTGCGTGAAACCTTTGGCCACTAAACGATCTTTGTAATTGTCAATCTTCTTCTTGTAAACCCATTTACAAGGCAATGTTTTCCTACCTTTTGGAAATGGTACAAGCTCCCATGTTTTGTTCTTTGCAATAATGGATAGCTCCCTCTTCATAGCATGTTCCCACTGAACCTTATCATTGGCTAGCATAGCCTCTTTGTAACAAGAAGGCTCGCCACTATCTGTTAGCAAAACAAAATCCATGCCTGGAACAAAATGTTATGGAGGATATGAGACTCTTTGAGATCGATCAGAACTCGTACTAGCCTGTGTAGTAAGTGGCTCGAGAGCTGTCTGGACAGGAGGTAATACATAAAAAAAAGTCACTTTCTGGAATTCAACCTCTTTCATTGGCTGTCTACGCATCTTAGTCCCATTAAAGACACCATCACTGATCGACTTTCCAAATCCCATAAACGATAGCCAAATTGACCATCTACACCATAGCCAATGAAGATGCATTTCCTAGACTTAGGATCTAGCTTAGCACGCAACTCCTTGGGTACATGTGCATAAGCTTCACAGCCAAATGTGCGGAGTTTTTCATAAGACAATTTATGTCCTGACTATAACTCCAAAGGTACACAAAACTGTAATGAAGCATGTGGTGATCTATTGATCAAGTACACGGCTGTATATAATGCTTCAATCCAAAACTCTTGCGGCAAATTAGCATGTAATAGCATAGACATAATCCGCTCTTGGATGGTCCTATTCATTCATTCCGCAACACCATTTTGTGCAGGGATATAAGGAGCTGTAAACTCATGCTTAATTCCCCTACTTGAACAAAAGTCTGTAAACACTTTGGAGGCATATTCTCCACCATTGTCTGAGCACAAAGCTTTCAACTTATGTTTAGACTGAGTTTCAACACTAGATAAGAACTTCTTGAAGCAAGAAAAGGTCTCATCTGTAGACTTCATGGTGTAGACCCAAACATGCCGTGTTGCATTCTCAATGAATGTAAGAAGGCATACACCCACATAAATGATTGTGCACAAGCTCTAAGGGTTTTCTTGCTTTGTCAAAAGAACGTGGATGATGTGTCCGTGTTTTCTTTCCATATTGACAGTGCTCACAAAAGGAAAAATCATGAAATGACAAAGATGGTAAGTAGCCCAAACAAAAGAGTGTCTCCATTCCCTTCTTTGACATATGTCCTAATTGGCTATGCCACAAAGCAATGGTTGGTAGCTTGGTTATAGAAAGAACATTGATTTATCATATACATAAAGAGGATAAAGTGAACCAACTTTAGAACCATGGGCTGTAATAAGATGAGCCTTCGCAACATGCCAAGACTACTGATGAAAAGTGACTTTGTAACTAAAGTCATCAAGACGTCCAACCGAAATCAGATTGCATGTCAAGGCTGGAACATGACACACATTATATATGATAAACTTCACCCCACTTTCCATAACCATGGCAATATCACCTACGCCAATAATGTCACAAGAGTAACTGTCACCAAGTGTAACAAAGCAAATGGTTTCCTCGTATGTAGTAAACCAATTCCAATGAGGTGTGACATGCAAAGAAGCACCCGAATCAAGAATCCATGTATGGGATACTTCACCACTAACAAGGAGTTCAGCTAGCATAGAACTCTGCAAAGATAGAGTTTCATGTGCATCATAAAAGACATCATTATTTTCAATCAACATATTAATGTCTTTCGCATCACTGTCATCTTGAACTATGTTCATTTCTTCAATCTTAACCGAGCTCTTTGGTTTCTCCTCTTTATCATCATGGTCTTTGCCTTTATCTTTGCCCTTCTCTTTGTCATGCTTCCAAGGAAAACAATCCTTCTTTATGTGACCAAACTTATCACAATAATGGCATTGAACATTGCGACGACCATGAGACTTTGATCTATCCTTTGATGCATCTCTATTGCCCTATTTCTTGGACTCACGTTTTGAACCTTATGTTGCTTATCATCCCTTTGCACATAATGAGCTTCACCATAATGCGAGCTAGTCATGGTCTTCTAACGCATCTCCTCTGACAAAAGTGCACTAGTAACATCATCGTACTTTAGCGTACCATTAGGAGCAGAGTTTCTAACAGCTGTGCAAAAGATATCCCAAGAGGGTGGCAATGAACAAAGCAAAAGGATTGCTTTCATCTCATCATCAATGGTCATGCACTGTGCACGAACCTAAGCAAAAAGAGAATCAAAATCATTGATGGCTGGCAACACTAGTTGACTCCTTCATACGAAGGTTGAAAAGTTTTCGCATCAGGAAAACCTTATTGCAAGCCGTATCCTTTTCGTAAGTGTCTCATAGTTTCTGCCATAAAGCATGAGTAGTCTCGCATTCTAACACTGAAAAGTACACCGACTCACCAAGGTGCAATCTAATCGTAGACCTGCATAGCTCATCAAGCTCCTTCCACTAAAACTGAGTCATGTGCATATCTTCAGTTTTAGCTGCATAGGCAATATGCAACTTTTGCTTCTTTTGAACAAGCACATCATGCATTTGGTTCTTCCAAAGCTGAAAATTAGTGCCATCAAACTTCTTTATGTCATAAATGTCACAATCTTTGCTAGTAGACATGGTGACAAAACTACCAAAAGATTTTGGGAAAATTTCGACAGAGTCTCCTTTGTATTTGGGACTATGTCAACCAAAATACGAGACAAAATGACCAACTATGTCACTCACAAAGCATAAAAGAGGGCAATGCCTCTCAAAATCACACTATATAGAGACCAATTGAGGCACATAAACTATCAAACTGACCATAGACCACCAACTCGACATCAAAAGCACCTATACCACTCTATACATGTCCTTTGACAGCGATTCCTCGTAAGGTATGCTCTAGCTACTTGTATCACCAAAGGTATCTCCACATTTGAGAATATCCCAACTCAATGAAAACCTCATGCTATCGACCCTCAACAATGTAGGTTATGAAATAAAACGTATAGCCAAGTCTCAGAAATGGCTATCATCTGGACCAAGTCTCGAAAATGGCCGGGATTGTCGTACTAGCAAAAAGATGGCTTCAAAAAAGCGTACAATGGTAGTATCCACAAAGACGTACAAGTCTGTCACAATGCTCAAACAAGCACCAAAAGCATGTGCATGCAAAGAAATATCCATGTGGAGAGTCAAACCGCTCTCAAAAGAGCTCAAACACTATCAAAAGTGCCAACATATGCATGTATGCATAAAAAACTGCTCCCAGTAGAACCACAATATCGCAAGCACTAAAACTTGTAGCTTGTGAGTTGATGCTGATATCGTAGCCAAAATCGAAATCGAGGCCAAGAAGCACAGAGGAAGCTAACCAAGCCGCTCTCTATGTACCTGTACCTGTACCTAGTCGAAGAAGACAATGGCATCAAACTCCCACTATATGTGTGTGTATGAGGCCACTCCAAAAGAGGCTACACACTCCCGCATGAGCCGTGGAAGAGCCTACAATAATGGTATCTGTAATGGGTATGGAAGCTCTACAACACAAATTACCAAAAGAGGGCTGAAAAATGCAGCTCCTAAACTGTAGCTTGAATGAGGTTTTTGATGGCACAAATGGCTCCTAAAGGGGGGTAAAACTTCAGGACACCTACTGAAAACGCTCTTGGAATGATGAATATGACGATGATGAAGTCGGAACCCTGTTTGCACTCTTGAAAGTGCGTGCGTGTGCGGAAGAAATTTTGGGATTGAAACTGCTCTGATACCAGATGCAGGAGAGGAGCCGGGAGCACAACGGAAGCGGAAGAAGAATACGCACACACACTCACACGCACACCACACTATATGCCCCCTTTCTTTCTTCTCTATCTTATGCACTAAGGCATAATACACATTGTACTTAGTGTTAATGGATCACACAAGTGTATAATTGTACACTTAGGGTTAGTAGCAGTTAGTGATGGCGGTCGGCCACATGGCCATTAAACCTAACAGTGTGCACATGACCGATGGAATACACAAGGCATAAAAATTACAAAACTTTATGTGGTATCAAATTGATGTAGGTTGAAATGCTAAAGTATGTACCAAATATTGATGATCATCCCAAATCAATGTGAGAACTTGTATAGCTTCATGAAAAATAATCTTAGTAGAATTTTTATTTAGTGTAAGTACAAGCCATGATGTTAGAGATGAGTGATTGCACAACTCATAACACAATGTAAATAAGCACTAAAGTGGTGAATTATATATGATAACTGGGTGTAAAGATGCATAGAGAGAGAGCTTACTCATGAGAGATAAGTGAAACTATTTTGCCAGAGATATATTATTAAAATACATTGAGAACTTTCATACCTGGAGGTTCTCTGATATGACAACGATGTTGCACTTAGCTTTCTCTGCAAAACTGTTTCTCAAACACAAGCACTAAAGATGATTGCTTGTTAATTTCAACAACAATCTATCCACACACTAAATGCATTAACACTTTCAAAGTTTATAATGACAATATTGGTGAAAAGATAGGGTTATTTGTGGTAGAAAAAAAAAGTGGTCAAATTTGAGTTATAAATATAGGGAGTCATTTGCAAGATAGGGAGGGTAGTCAATACAGGTTAGCGTTGTGTGAAATCAATACGAAGGCCAAATAATAGCTCCAAGTGATGGTGCTTTTATTTAAACGACTATCAAAATAAAATTTAAAAGAAAAGTCATTCCTAATATGACATCCATGCTACTGTTTCTAATACTCTTTTATAGATGGTTAAGGTAAAACATTACGAAACTATATATAGTAATATGAAACTATAATTTCACTACCATTATACATTAAAGATAATTGTAGAGCAATCAAATTGAAACTCTAATTCCATCACATCACTGCTAACGGATATAACGATATCGTTGGGAAGGGGGTACACACCCCATAACATACACAACATGCCTCTCTATAGCCAGGATAATCACAACACCCCTAACCACTAGAGTTCACCTTCAAAACTCACACGACTCACCGAAAAACCACCATTTGCACACCATCATACACACACACACACACACACACACACACACACACACACACACACACACACACACACACACACACACACACACACACACACACACACACACTCTATACGACAACACAAACAAAGCACAATCATTCTGTACACAGCTCGATTCAAGCCCTTCACAACACACACAAACTCTCTCAATCTCTCTATGCACAACAGACCATTAGGGAGGCACAACTGTATACACACACCCGGAAACACACACACACACACACACACACACACACACACACAACAAATAAGAGAAGGGGTAGGGGGAATCGACACCAAATGCACAATAATGATGGCTTCCTTTTAGCAAACTCGACCATATACATCTCTAGCTCCTAGCTCGCACAAGCATCGACGAGCATAACACATCAATCGACAGCACAGTGGCTCCGCACCAACTCCATAGCCACACATCGGGCAACATACAAAACAGCTCGACTCTCGACGACGGAGCTCCAATGGTCCAAAAATGGCTTCCCAGCTTCAAAATGGCTAAAAGCCCTTGTAAATGTGCGTGAACTCCCTTTTATAGGGTTTCTACAGAAAAAAAATAAAATAATTTTTTTGGGTTTATCTAGCTCGTCCTGTTCAACTGAACCCATGATAGTATCCTTGTGCATTGCACACCACTTGGCACCTCATTTATACCATGGCTTGACAAGTCGGCCATTTCCTCCCTTTCACTGCTTGTGAATCTCCCCTAAACTGGGTTTCGGCATCGTGCACCTCCCATCTCCACATGAACATTACCCTAAGAGGAGCACCAACGACGCCGTCGGTGCCCTTTAGCTTTGTGTTCAAAAAGGTTTGGCCCCTAGGGGTGCAGGAATCGGCGCCTACTGGTGCCACATTGGCCCCCTACTAGCACCACATTATCATCTTCCTCGCAAAGCACTACCACCCAAAACCAGCTCGCGGCCGCCCACAGGCGCCAGTTGTGCCACCAGCATGCCAGCATAGCGCCGCAAAGGAAATCCACTATAGCCAGCACATGCGAGAGCTCTCTCTCTCTCTCTCTCTCTCTCTCTCTCTCTCTCTCTCTCTCTCTCTCTCTCTCTCTCTCTCTCTCTCTTCCCTTGTGTCCCTAAATGGGCTCACGCCCCTGACCAAATACCCCAGCTTGGCTGCTCTATACACCGCATGTGGGACCAAGGTGGTGCCACGTGGCCATCGCAAGCTTGTCCCCCCTCCAAGCTGAAAAAATTCACCAAAGTTCCCCAAAAAAACCCTCAAAAAATTCCATTTTTTTTGACCTTCTTCATTGCCTTGGCATTTCGTGCTCACAACTCCAAATGTCAAACCGCTAGAACCCACTAAAATCTCACCTTATCGGCTTTAGTTTCTCTCGTGCACTCTGCACTTCGACTGTACAATGACCTCGAACGACGAGTCTAAAGGGAAAAGACATGTACTACCACTTGACCGGCAACTGCCATCATTTTCAAACTTTAATATCCAATCGACCAATGCCTGATTGACAAGTCGTAAACCCCCATGGCCTTCACTTGCCGTATAGAATGCATACAAATCCTAGTGGGGCTCCAAAAACATCAGATGGCACATCTATTGAAGCGGCCAAAACGACACAAAACTGGCCCTCGGTGAAACTTCAAATGCTAATATCTTGACATCCAAAAGCCCAAATGGCGATCTGAAAAGACCAACAAGCTCCATAAGATGGGAACTTTAGGCCCATGCATACACTTCAGCTTTGATCACCTAGTATCACCTTCCCTGTCCGTCTGAGATATGTAAACACCTTCAACTTCAAAAAGCATCGTATCTTGCACACCATGTCTCCGTTTGACGAGCCGTCTAGGCCTATTTGTAGACCACTTCAAGCTCTTCATATCCATGCCAAAAACTAGCACCTAGAACCTCCTTCATCTACCACCATGTTAGGCCCAATCTACAACCCTTTTGGCGTGTCCCAACTCGTATCTGCATCCATAGAGCTACAATCACTTGGCACATACTCATCCTCTATCTCAAGCTCAAGAATTTCCTCCAGCTTCATAGCTTTGGCTTCATCCGCAAACCATACTCTCTGCTCTCTAGCACTCTTCAAAGGAACTTGACCATCCATACCTTGACTTGGCAGCTCTTTTCTTGCTTGATCCATAACCTTCTTCATCTCTTGCACAATTGGAGCCGCTCTCTCTGGCATCCTTGGCATGGGAACAACCCCATCTCTCTGTAGCCACAACACCCTTGGCTCTTCTCGTATAGGCACCTCCTTTTGCACCAGTTTTGGCTCAACTATGATAGCTTCAGTCTGCTTTGGTATCACCACATCTGGAAAACCCTACCTCACATGCCGTTTTTTCAATATCTTCTTGGTCCACCCTTTTGCTAGAGCCACTGCTTCGTCATATGACACCGGGCCATCAACCTCTACCTTGTTTCGCACTTCTTCATGCAAGCAGTCCAAAAATCTACTCATCTTTAGAAAATCTACATTTTTGGCAGTAGTTACCTTGATCAATTTGGCCCAGAGGGCTTCGAACTCCCATGTGAACACCAAAAAATCGGCTTCCAGACTCTACTTCAAGCTATCTAGCCTTGTCTTTACCTTATCTAGCCGCACATATGCTACAAACTTGCTTTGAAAAGCCTCTTCCACTGCTTCATGATTGGTCATTACTTTGTCAGGCAGTTCATCAAACCACCGCTTTGCTTTTCCACGTACCAAGGGCGGGAAAACTCACACCGCACCATCTTCTCTTGACACACCACTTTCTAGCAGAAACAATCCATAGTCTTGCAACCATATCCCCACGTCTTCAACACTTGTAAATATCAAAAATCTTGACCACCCATGCTAGCAACACTTGCTCTTCAAATCTCGTACTGTCAATATCGGCAAAACCACCACTTCACCTTTAATTTGGGAGCATCAACTAGCTCCTCAATGTGAGCACCAGAAGATGGGAAGGGGGCACACACTTGGAACATACACAACATGCCTCTCTATAGCCCTGGATAATTACAACACCCCTAACTACTAGAGTTAACCTCAAATCTCAAATGACTCAGCGGCAAACCACCGTTTGCACACCACCGTACACACACACACACACACACACACACACACACACACACACACACACACACACACACACACACACACACACACTCTATACGACAACACAAACATAGCACAATCATTCTGTACATCTTGATTCAAACCCTTCATTGCAGACACAAACTCTCTCAATCCTTGTGTGCACAACAGACCATCAAGGGGGCACAACTGCCTACACACGCTTGGAAACACACGCACACAACTGGGGGAATCGACACCAAATGCACAATAATGATGGCTTCCTTTCAAAAAACCCGACTATATACAACTCTAGCTCCTAGCCCGCACAAGAATCAATGAGCATAGCACATCAATCGGCACCACATCGGCTCCGCACCAACTCCATAGCCACACCTTGACAACGTACAACATAGCTCGACGCTCGATGACGGAGCTCCGATGGTCCAAAAATGGCTTCTACAAAAAACAAAAAAGATCAAAAATTTTGTGCTTATCTGGCTCATGTTGTTCAACTGAGGCCATGATAGTATCGTTGTGCATTGCACACCACTTTGCACCTTGTTTATAGCATGGCTCGACAAGTTGGCCATTTCCATTTCCATCTCCCCCTTTCACTGCTTGTGAATCTCCCCTTGACTAAGTCTCGGCATCCTGCACCTTCCATCTCCCCATGGACAGTATCCTAAGAGGAGCACCAACGGCATTGTCGGTGCCCTCTAGCTTTGTCTTTAAAAAGGTTTGGCCCCTAGGGGTGCAAGAATCAGTCCCCCCATCGATGCCACATCATCACCTTCCTCACGAAGCGCTACCACCCAAAACCGCCTCGTGGTCACCCACGGGCGCCATTTGCGCCACCAGCATGCCAGCACAGAACCGCGAAGACAATTTGCCATAGCCAACACATTGGAGCTCTCTCTCTCTCTCTCTCTCTCTCTCTCCTTGTGTCCCTTAATGGGCTCATGCCCCTGGCCAAATACTCCAGCTCGGTTGGTCTACACTGCATGTGGGACCAAGGTGGTGCTACGTGGAAGTCGTAGGCTCGTCCCCCCTCCAAGCTTTAAAAAATTCACCAAAGTTCCCCAAAAAATTCCATTTTCTTGGACCTTCTTCAATGCCTTGGCATTTCTTGCTCACAATTCCAGTTGTCGAACCGCCAGAACCCATTGAAAGCTCACCTTATGGGCTTCAATTTCTCCTATGTGCTTTGCACTTTGACTGTATGATGACCTTGAACGATGCGTCTAAAAACTGGAAAAAAGCATCTACTACCACCTGACTGACAACTGCCATCATTTTCAAACTTTAATATCCGAACGACCCAATGCCCCATTGACAAGTCGTAAACCCCCATGGCCTTCCTCGCTGCATAGAATGCATACAAATCCTAGTGGGGCTCCAAAACATCAAATGTCACATCTATTAGAGCGGCCAAACCGACACAAAATTGGCCCCGGGGGAAACTTCAAATGCAAATATCTTGACATCCAGGAGTTCAATGTTGGAATTAGGGTAGCAGAGAAACGCACACAGCTTGGAGAAGATGAAGGAAGCTCAAGGCACACAATAGAGACTGTGTTACTTAGTATGCAAAGGAAAGATAGATAGCCCTAGAGTGATGGGCGTATATACAATGCTCGGGGAAAAAACCTCCTAAAGAGGGAAAAAATGCCTCGGCAGTCCTAGTGTGTTCACACACATCACTACCACATGTATATGGTAACAAATCCCCCCTGGAGTGATGCGGTGAACGAGATGAGTAAAGGGAAGTGCCATGCCCTGAGGACATGATCAGTCCACAAAGGGGAGTAAGCCCAAAGCTTTGCGGAAAGCTTCAAGCTTCTCACGAGACAATGCCTTTGTGAAAAGATCTGCAAGGTTGTCCTGTGTTGGCACATAAGCCAAGTTGATCTCTCTTGCTGAGAGCCTCTCCCTGACATAGTGGTAATGCACCTCAATGTGCTTTGTGCGAGCATGAAAATTGGGTTTCTCGCAACTGCCAATGCGCTCTGACTGTCAGTGTAAATAGTGTTGGCAGTGTCCTGTCCAACACCCAAATCAGCCATAAGGCGTCTGAGCCATACACACTCAACCATAGCTGTGAAGACTGCCCTGTACTAATCCTCACAACTCGAAGTGGCCACAATAGGTTGCTTCTTGCTCAACCATGATATACATGAACTAAAACAAAAACCGCTTGTGGACACCCGCGTGTCAAAACAACCAGCCCAACCTGAGTCCGAAAAAGCATGTAAGTCTGGTGGCAATGATCCCCCCTTGGGATAAAACAAGCCAAGATGTAAAGTGCCACTAAGGTAGCAGAAAATACTCTTGACAGCCTGCCAATGCTTAGACCCTGGTCTATGCATAAATCTCCTGACCTGTCAGACTGCAAACTGAATATCCGGCCTCGTGTTGCATACATAAATGAGGCAGCCAACAGCAGTTTGGTAAAGAGTGACATCAGCAGGATCACCAGCATCATGTAGACTCAACTTCAAACCTGTTTCCATGGGAGTGGTAATAGGTTTGCAATCCTCAAGTCCAAACTTACATAGCAATGTCTCTATGTAACTTTTCTGACACAAGGCAATACCACCATCACACTACTTAAACTGTATACCCAAGTAATGATGCAACAGCCCCAAATCTTTCATCTTGAAAGTAGCATTCAAATCAGCCTTAAAATTAGCAATATGTCTCTCATTTGGTCCAGTGATCAGCAAATCATCGACATAAAGAACCACAATGAGAAGTACATCACCCTCACGCTTTACATACAATGTGCTTTCTATTGGATTGTTACAAAAGCCTTGTTTAACCAAATGACTGTCAGCTTTCTCATACCAAGCACGAGGAGATTGCTTCAACTTATACAAAGCCTTCTTACATCTGCACACTTTGTCCTCTTGTCATTTTATGGACAAAACCGCAAGGTTGCATTATATAAAATTCCTCAAATATGTCACCATTCAAGAAAGCAGTAACAATGTCTGATTGATGTACATCCCAACCAAAATGAGCTGCCAATGCACATAGAAAATGCACAGTAGTCATACGACAAGTGGGAGCAAAAGTATCTTCATAATCTATGCCTTTTTGTTGTGCATAACCCTTTGCAACAAGTCGAGGCTTATGGAGATCGATCTCACCATCCGGCTTGCGTTTCAACTTGTAAACCCACTTGATACCAATGGCCTTTTTGCCAGGAGGCAAATCACATAAAGTCCATGTGTCATTTTATATAAGTGCATCATATTCTGATTGCATGGCAGCCATCCAATTTTCTGAATTCTGTGCTTCATCAAAAGACAGAGGCTCCTCAACATCATGTAAGCTAGACAAAGCCAAAGCATAACAATCTGATGCATAAGATGCATGGCGAGAGCCTGAACGAGTACAACTAGAAAAAGGTGCATCCAATTTACTATCACGCAAAGTGTGCACCATCCATTTTGGCATACCTCTAGCCTGCTCATTTTCATCCCTTTCCTTATCAAGTACATCATGTACATCTACATCAGTAATAGGCTGATCTGTAACATTTTCAGAAACTCCCATTGGCTGTACATTTTCCTCATTGGAAATTACATTCGTATTTCCACCACTAAAAAGAGGCAACAAAGTGTCATAAATGTCCTGTGAGCTTACATTACTGTCTCTAGTACATGACAGCAAGGGCTGAACAGAATCTTCCACAAACACTACATCCCGTGAAACTAGAATACACTTTGTTTGCGGATGATATAACCTGTAACCTTTTCTTTCAGCACTATAACCAACAAAAATACATTTGACAGCCTTATCATCCAATTTTCTGCGTTGCACTTGTGGCACCAAATCATATGCCAAACAACCAAAAATACGCATGTGCTCAATAGAAGGCTTTCTATAATGCCATGCTTCATATGGAGTAACAGACTGGCTTTCATAGGACACCTGTTAAGTACATAAGTGGTACACATGATGGTCTCAAGCCAAAAAGAATGCAGCAAAGCTTGACTTTTGACCATACATCGTGCCATATCCGTCAGTGACCTGTTTTTCCTCTCAGCAACACCATTTTGCTGAGGTGTATAAGGCACTGTACATTGGTGTTTTATCCCACGACTAGCCAGAAATGCATTAAATTCATGAGACATATACTCCCCCCCATCGATCGGAACGGAGGGTGCCCATAGTACATTTTGAGACATTTTTAGCCATAGCCAGAAATTGTTTGAAACACATAAAAACTTCGGACTTCGCTTTAAGCGGAAATACCCATGCATGCCTCGAGTAATCATCAATGAAAATCACAAAGTAAAGGTAATTGCTCAAGGACGGACTTTGCATGGGCCCACAAACATCACTATGCACAAGCTGCAACCTGCATGTGGCCCGAACTGAACCATCCTTTGGAAACTTAGAACGCTGCATTTTACCCAAAATACAGCCTTCACAAACATGTTTGGCAGGTGCTTCAAGAGGCGGCAAAGAAGCAACCATATCAGATTTTTGCAAACGCAGCAAACTGGCAAAATTCAGATGACCAAAACATGCATGCCAAAGTTTTGCATCTGAAATAGCCCTTGAATTTGCAACAACATTTGCAAAATTTTGTCCACACTTGTCATACAAAGTGAGCTTATACAGCCCACGGCACAAAAGGCCAGATGCAACAATTTCATCACCAAAACTGAGATCATGAACTGTACATCTGTCATCCACAAATTTGACTACAAGTCCAACTCTAGCAAGTGCAGATACAGATTGTTAACCCTCATGCACATTCCTATCACGTACGATGGACATTGTATTATTTATTTGGTAGACTCAGGTACCGGGCTTGTCGCTCCAATAGGAAAAGGGTAAAAGTGATCGCCGATGAGAGGCGCACTCTAACTGGAACATTCGGGGGATTAGTTGGCTAAGCATGGGTGCCCAAGTGTGAATGGGGCAAGCTTATATAAAAGTCAGCTAAACCTAAAATTCACTCATTCTCTCTTTTGTGCAATTGAAGAGTGCTCTTGCTCCATCTCCATCTTCTTCTTCTTCATCTCCTTGTGTGTGTGTGTATGCATGTGTGTGTGTGTGTGTGTGTGTGTGTGAGAGAGAGAGAGAGAGAGAGAGAGAGAGAGAGAGAGAGAGAGAGAGAGAGAGAGAGAGAGAGAGAGTGCGCGACCGAGCATTGCGACGGCACGACGGCGGCAAGGCGGTTGAGCGCGGCGTAGCGGCATCTCCCTCTTCTTCGCGGCGAGGAATCCTCCACGACAGCAAGCGTAGAGCGGTGAGTGACACACCATCACATCTTTGAGCTTACTAGTTTAGGCTTGTTGTGTGCTTGGAGCCATTTGTGGCTCGCACACAGTGGTTCGGCAAGTTCCTTGCATTGACACGTGCGACATACATGCACATTTTTGGCGCCTTTGCCGAGGAATGCCATACACTAAGCTTGAATGGCACTCTGTGCTTCTTTTGTGGTGCAATTTCAATTGTAGGAAGGGTAGGGAAGGAAGGTGTGTGTGTTGAGAAGAAGGATTTTGTGTTGCTACTGTGTATTTCTTTGTAATGAAGTTTTGAAAGGTTATTGTGTTTTCTCTGTGTAAGGTGTTAGTATTAAGGTTGTTAGTTCTGTGTAATATAAAGTACAATAAGTAGGAAGTAGGTCTGTGAGAGCTAATGAAGTGTGTTAGTGTGTAGTAGTAGGTGTATTAGTTGTAAGTAGGTAGGTAGAGTGTGTGTGTGTGTGCTCTTGCGCAGGCCGCGACGACCTTATCCTTTAAATAAATAAAATCTTTAAAAAAAAAAAAAAAGGTAGGACTGGGATCAAGAATATCTCCTAGACCCAAGCCCAGACCCAAGCCCAAGCTCACGCTCAGGCTCGGACCTTAGTCGCACTTTAAAATTACGTATTTTAGCTTCACACATAGCTAAAAATCGACTTTTTTGAGGACCAAGGGAGCTTCAGGTGTCCGAACATTGTGCTGTAAAGCACACCGCGACCCTTTGAGTGATACGCTCGTTTTGAGCTATCACACACTTTAATAAAAAAAATTGATCATTAAAAACATTAAAAAACATATTAAAAAAAAAGAGTGAAAACGGACGCCTAAAAAAAGTAAGCGGTTAACCTTCGAGGTTATTTGCCGACGCTTGTAGGGTGCCAAAGGCACATGCATCTGTGCTCTGGTCGTGTGCTAGAGACGGAGCAACTAGAGAGAATTTTGACTTACGTGAGTTCTCGTTATCCACCTACCTTAGGTTCAAGGCCCTCGATGGGGACCCAAGGTAGTACAAACCAAGACCCAAACATAGTGGTTAGTGACTCTTCCTCTGACTACGAGGTCATGGAGGGTTTTCCAATGCCTAATCCCGATAGCTCAAGCCAAGACATGCATACCATGGGCCCGCGGTCCGGGTCGAGCGTGCTTAGCCACCTGAAGGAAACCTTTAGTAGAGCCACTCGCTCCAAACATGGAGCTAATGATGTAAATGAGGGTGGTGGGGAAGTAAATTCTCCATTAGTGACCAACGTAGACCCTATGCCCTTAGAGAATGTACATGTGAATACTTCATTCACTGCACCTCCTGACTCTTCAGAGCTATTCCCCTCCGAGGTCATATTACCTGATGGTAGAAGCCTTGCCGAAGTGCAAGAGGTTGAGCGATATATTCTTGCAGCGAGGGAAAAGGAAATTGAGATCTTACGCAAGGCAGAGCAACGAAAAGAGTTATAATCAAAAGCTCCTAAGTCAATATCTTTGCTAGGAGACCAATCGAGTGCTCTTGAATTGTCGACCACTAAGGGTCAACCCATAGAGAGCAACATAGCATCTAGCTCAAAGGACACCCTAGCACCTCAATCCTAGATGGAGCGTTCTTAAATGAGAACTGGGAGTACGAACTACAAATGGAAACTCTAACCAACCTATACACAAGTCACACCTATCACATGGGTTAGTTAGATGTCCTACAATCCAAAATGGGTGCTACTAGTGTGGAGGATCAACAACAAAGAGTTTGTGAGGTCATCCATAGGGTCATTGAGTTAGAGAGACAGAACAAGGGGATCAACATGTCTTCAACGAGTCTCATGAGATTCTTGGATACAGGAAAGGCTAAACAACCGACCTTATCGCAAATGGAGACTCCCTCGATAAGTTCGATGGATCCTCCATATGTTGTTTCGCCAGGGGTCTCAGTGCAATCTGAGCCCACAAGTGTAGCTTTACCTTTCCAAGTCTGGCTCATCTTTCCCTTGATGACGCCACAGCTACCATGCCTACCCCAATGATGGGCATGCCGAGAAACACGCCATGGACCTCATTTGTTAGTAAAGCACCACTACATGGTAGCTCAATGCCTGCAACAATACCTACAAGTGTGTACCAATCGTATACACCTATGGGTCATCGTACTCATGTAGTTTCTACTCCTCCCATTGTTTCAACAACCTATGCTCCACAACCAGAACACCCAAGTTCTTATTTCCATGGGACTATACCGGCTAGCATTAGCATGTCACATCCGACGTCTGCTATGCCTAGGGACATACATATGAACTTTGGGCTACCACATGGCACACCATTTACCAAACGTGGAACCCAAGGGCTTCCTATGCGCCATGCCCAATGCCAATACCTACTCCACATGTAGTCTCTGGAGTGCCTTCACCCGCGGTGCCTGCTCACTTAGGTGACTTGGCAACATTTACTCAAGCTATCAGTCGATCTATTGCTGAGAATATGCGTAACACACTTGATAGAGAGCCTAGAAGTAAGGCAGTACAAATAGACAAGCTCACACAAAAATTTAGTGGAGATGGGGATGTGAGAAAGCATATCAAAGTGTTTGAACAAATATGCGATTCTCTAGGAGAACACAATGACCTGCATAAGAGCAATGCTTTAAGCCTAACCTTAAGTGGAAAGGCTGGGGATTGGTATAGGACCCTAAGGGTGGAAGAAAAAACAATTTACCCTACTCTTAGGAGACTGTTCTTGAAAGAATACATACAAGAGGGAGTGCTTTGGGTTGTATCCTCTCACCTCCAGAAAGCCCAACGAGAGGAAGGAGAGTCGGTGAGAGACTTTATTAGTCACTTGAAGCATTTGAGTTCTCGTTGTAATCCAAATGAGCGCTTTAATAATAATCAATTGCTGGATAGATTCATTAGGGGATTACGACAGGAGGATATCTACAATGGCCTAGTCATTAGAGGTATCACCACTTGGGAAGCAGTCACACCAATGTGATCCAATTGGAGGATAATTTAATGATTCAAGGAGAAAGAGCGTCTGTTGAGTCTAAATCTATTAGCTCTCAAGTATCAGGGCATCAACCAATGACCCTAAAGCCTATTGCTAAGGAGCCAAAGATATCTGAGATGACTTTAGCAGATCTCACCAAGGCTATTCAAGAGAGTCTTAGAGACAATCGTGCTCCGCAAAACAACCATATGTATCCAAGAAGAGAGCAACAATGGTGCTCAGTATGCTGTGGACCGCATAGTACCAGTGAATGCCCTACTTTTAGAGTAAAATTCAATGGGAGTTGCGATGCCTGTGGAAGGTATGGTCATCAAGCTAAGGATTGCATAGTATTTAAGCGCACGATGGCCAATAGACCAACCTTAGCATGGACATACACACCCCGAGTGCTTGCATTGATGCCGGACCCACCTCTTGAACAAACAGCACAACACATGGTCCCTAGGGCCCAAAATGTTGTTCAAACAACACCCTTACCACCTCTAGTGCTAGGGCCGCAACCATCACATCTGAGAATCACTTCTGTGAATCAAGTGGGTTGTGAGTCATCTATTGCTTGTTTGGAAGGCTGTGAGGAAGATATAGATCCTAATATTGCCTATGGGCTGGATGTGCTTGAAGAAAGTCCACAATACTACATGGAGGACTATTGGGGACAAGTCAAACCTGTATATCAAGTATCTGCTCTTGCGGCAAGAGGCCAAAATATCAATTACACTGCTAAGAGACCACCTCTTCAATGCTATGAGTGTGGAGGTCCACATCGTGTAGCCGAGTGTCCTATTAGGCTACAAAAGAACGCCACACTAATGCAAACCAATCAAGCGAGCACGTCTACAATGCCGATACTCATGTGTAATCGATGTGGCATAGATCATTTGATTGCCCAATGTCTAAATAATCCAAATGCACCGAAGATCACGCCATTAAACTTGATTGAAGTTACCGAGGAGCCATCACAAAGTACACCTGTGGTACCACTAAACGTACTCACACGATCGATGCTCCAAAAACAAAATTATATTCTTGAGGAGAGAGACACGGCATCAATTGCCCAATCTTAGAAAAAGAAGAAAACACAAAGGAAGAGATCGCAAAAAGCAACGAAGTCAGACCCCAATTCAAAGACCAACATAGGGACTGGTGACGACCCCGTATATATGAACGACGCTGAAGAGGATTTTGATTCAGGTGAAACCATGGAGACCAAAACAACCACTAAGATAGAAACCAACAAGGAAGATCTTCATGAGCCACAATGGCCAGGATCCAAGAAGAAGATAGGAACTTATCCAAACCCTATAGAGGAGATCGAGCGAGTCAAGCAATTAAGGAGTTTGGTAGAAGATACCCAAAGGGATCTAGAACCAGCACCTAGGCAGATCCAGATTACAGACACCGTGTTCCCTATGAAACAACAAGCTCACCAAGTCCATAGACCCTTAGCCATACCTAGTGTCATCCAAGAAGAAAGTGACAAAGTCATGGGAAAGTGGGCGTACTCACTTCTTGATGGAAAGAATGTTTACAGAGGGACTACTTGATCCTATCGAAGAAATGGAGATCCCATCTTCCCCACGTCAAGGGACTGAAGCCCAAAAGGTACCGTTAAACATTGCCAAATTGATGTATTTCATGTCTTTAGAAGTTAGAACAACCATCATGTCCAAACTATATAAAGACCCTGTTCGAGCCTTCCTCAATGGAGAACTAAAGTTTGGGCTACCACAATTTGCACAGATGGATGGAGCTGGGGAGATGCCAATAGAGGAGGAACACTTAGATCCACAACCTAACCTAGATGAGAACCTTATTATAGAAATACCTGTTAACAAGTTGGGACAATACTTTGAGGGTGATGAATCCAATGCGACCATATCAATCACTACTAAGGGATTAATTGTGAAGGGAATCCTTGATGGTGGCGTTGGGGTTAGCATTGTGACTGAAAATTGCTGGGAAACTATGGGAAGACCTCACCTTACGACCACAACTATAGTAGTGAAGATGGCCAATGGGTCCATTGTTAAACCTATTGGGATGCTAGAAGATCTCAAGATCAAGGTCTTTGGACACAGAATAAGAATTACCTTCATTGTTATGGATTTCTCCAAACACACTATGGCATCGGAGATGATCTTAGGATGTCCTTTCATGAGGGAAGAAAAAATGGTGCATGACTGGTCTAAAAACCATGTCTACTTGCAGTTCCAAGATTCTGTCATTAGAGTGGATCTTGTAATTGGTCGAGCACATCCTCTAGGAAACAAGTTTATAATTGATCATAGATCTGACACCACAGTTCACTCGGCCCCATTGCAGTATTGTTACACGTGTAAAGAGGACACTGATGTTGGGAAAGATTCTCCTTATATGGATGTACTACCTGGGATGATTGAGTTGGACAATGTGGATTGGGTCCACCTAGCAGCGACCATATATACTTGGGGAAATAGGGGGACGACCTGGGTAACACCTGAGGGGGATGAAATGCCCGTACCCTTAAATATGCTACAAGTAATGCATATAGCTTATGACAAGACTCATCCTAATATAACAAAAAGAACATACAAATGGGTCCCTAAAATCTTCTTTAGCGACCATGGCTGATGCTAAAAAACAGAAGCCTTGTAAGAAACGTCCCACTCGCTCCAAAAAATGTAAGGAAACGTGGCGTTGGATTCCTTAAAAACTATTGAAAGTCCAAGGCTACTATCAAGGAAATGATCAAATCTGGGTGCCAAAACATAGATTGTGTTCTTACTTGGCACCTGACCCATGTGAGCCCAATCCTATAGCTCCAAAACAAATTGACTATCGTGGAAAGAAAAAAATCATAGAATGCTACAGACCCGCGCCAGAGCTAGTTTGGGTACCGAAGAAAGAACGATTTGTTCCACCTAGCTCAGGAAGGGGAGAGTCCCATGAAGCTTCTAGCTCCTCATGTAATGCATCCATAGAGGTAAAAGCTTCCCCATAGCCTCCACCTACAATAGTGGACCTCCATGAAGCTACAAAGGAATACACACCTCCCAATGTTCAAGAATCACGTGATGAACCACTTCAAGTTCGATCCTGGGAGAGTACCTTACCACCCTTGCAACTCGAAGAGACACCTAAGGTAATAGAAAACTAATGGCAAAAATCCTCACCTATTACCAACTGGAACAATTGGTTTCAAAGGGTGACAAGCTCATTTCAAACGATATGATCTACCCAAGGAAGGGGGGAGTGTTTGCTAACAGTCATCATTCACTCACTCCCCTCTCAACCTTCCTCCCTGACCTCTCAATCTCCCAATCTTAGGGAATGTACATATCAAGCCTCATACTTACAAAAAAAAAAAAAAAGAGCAAGAGCAATTAGCAAATGAGTATGCACAATAAAAGTCAAAAGATTGACTCAAACCTACACATTCACATCCGATACACTGAAACAGAAACCTATGCCATAAAACAACTTGGATCCTCATCACTCAAGTGATGGAGGGTAGGTAGAATTAGTAGGATAGGAGTGTTTCTGTTTTAGAGTTCAGTGATTAGCAAAGTTCCTTTTTCCCACTGATGTGCCTCTTAGAGATATTCTTTGTGTTTTCTAGTGTGTACAGGAATGTGTTGTTGTTGTTAGGATTTGGACCTTCATGGAATCTTTCTCTCATCCACTTTTAAAATCAAGTGCGATCATCAACACAAACATGTGTTTCTTGTCCATTAACATGGCCCCTTATCTTTTTTGCATCCATGTTTTTCTGTTTTAATTGTGATTGGTAGCATAATATTCAACACATTTGCTTAGTATCAAACATTAAATTCAATGTAATTTTTTGTCATAATCACTTGTCTAGGTTTAAAAATCAAGCAGTTCGACTAAGCTAGTTCGACCAAGCTAGGTGTTAGAGATTTTCTCTTAATACCATGGGGAATGCCTTCCTAATAATCAATGGTTACTTAGGATCTTAATCCGATTTAGGCAACATTGTGTGAAATGTACTAGGGATTTCTAGTGGGCTTAGTCCCTATTGACCTTTAGCTTAAGTATTATAAAGGGATTTTACTAGTGTGATGAGCCTGGGGAGGGTAACAGTGTTATATGACCCCCCAAAGTTACAAAATTAAATGCTGAAAACGAACAAACAAAAAATCAAAGTGCCACAATGTAAAATCTTAAGCTGGAAGAGAACCCTCAGCTTGATTTGGTACGCCACTCACATGTACCGCCTATGGTACAAGAGCCCTAGAGGTTCCCAGTGTGGGCGCTTTTCCTTGAAAAGCAAAAAACCCAAGGCATACAAAATAAGCACACACATCAAAATTAAATCACTGTGAAAGGACTTTGGGGGGTCAAAGAAAAAGTAATCAGTCAGGTGATGATTTCATGAGAAATTCCTTTTATTGTAGCTTAACTACAAGGTCTTCTAGGTATAGCCTCTACTCAGCCCTCGAACATGAAATACTTGGCTCTCGTGATTAAACAACTTAATTGACCAGAGAAAGAAGCTTACCCATGGTATTAATAGTCGATCTTTAGTGCCTTTCGACCGTTGAATTAACGACCCCGAACTTGTTTAATCTTTTACTTTTACAACTTTTATGCGTTTGATTATGTTGCAATTTAATGTTTATTACTGACAAATGGTTTAGAATTCTGTTACCAATCAAATTGTTTGCCTAAAACTGCATATGCTTTTTTGTATATGAGAATGCAATTATTGTGCCAATGTTGTTTGATTTTGCAGTGACTGAAGAAGGCTAAGGACATTCATCTCAAATGCTCTTCCATCTCAACGAACGAGCTTCAACTCAATAGCTTCCGAGGACGAAACCTACATCAGGAAGGGGGCATGTTAACCCTCACGCACATTCCTATCACCTACGATGGACGTTGTATCATTTATTTGGTAGAGTCAGGTACCAGGCTTATCGGTCCAAAAGGAAAAGGGTAGGAGTGATCGCCAATTAGAGGCGCACTCTAACTGGAACATTCGGGGGATTAGTTGGCTAAACCTAAAATTCAGTCATTCTCTCCTTTGTGCAATTGAAGAGTGCTCTTGCTCCATCTCCATCTTCTTTTTCTTCATCTCCTTGTGTGTGTGTGTATGCGAGAGAGAGAGAGAGAGAGAGAGAGAGAGAGAGAGAGAGAGAGAGAGAGAGAGAGAGAGAGAGAGAGAGAGAGAGAGAGAGAGAGAGAGAGAGAGAGCGATTGAGCAGTGAGGTGGTTGAGCATGGCATAGTGGCGTCTCTCTCTTCTTCGTAGTGAGGAATCCTCCACGACAGCAAGCGTACGTAGAGTGGTGAGTGACACACCATCGCCATCTTTGAGCTTACTAGTTTAGGCTTGTTGTGTGCTTGGAGCCATTTGTGGCTCGCATATAGTGTATCGGCAAGTTCCTTGCACTGACACATGTGACATACGCGTACACAGACAAGAGATTCTTCTTGATCCCAGGTACATAAAGGAGCTGCCATTTGCAGCAATAAGCACAATCTTTCCAACTCCTTGAACCGGATAAGAGGCATTGTTGGCACAAGTGACTGAATTCCCATGAGGGACAGACTTGAGAGAGGTGAACAATTCATGATGTGAGGTAATGTGCTTTGTAGCACCACTATCAAAATACCACACATGTGAATCTGCAGCAACTGACATCCATGCATCATGGACAACAGGATTGTAAGTGCACTCTGTGCTAAAAGCCCATTCTACATCGACATCAACATCACAGTCTCTTTTCAACAGAAGACTCAACAATGGCTGCATTTGTAGTGGAACCAACATTTGCAGTGGAACCACCCTCTTTCTTCTTAGCCTCTTTGGCCTTCAACTTAGGACACTGCTTGATAAAGTGATCATTAGCTTTAGAATAATGGCAATGCATCTTCTTTTTTCCAGATGAAGTGCTGCCAGCAGAAGCATTAGGAACAGAAGTTTTGCCACTCACAACAGAACCATAAGAAGTGGTTGCATTGTTGTTACCACCCTTTCTTTGAGAAGCAATAAAAGCCTATTCAACTGCATGGTGTCTAGTCCTGTTTTTTTTGAAAAGTGACTCTTGCAATAGCAATGTGCATAATGCATCAAACTTGACAACTTCTGGATTTCCTTGGGTCATAAGTCTCCAAGTACTAGCAAAAGTCTGGTAAGAATCTGGTAAGGCATCAAGAAGAGTCTGCACAAGGGAACTGTTTGAAATGACTTCACCTGCAGAAATAAGTTGCTCATTGATATCCTTGACACGAGCAAGAAAAGTGTCCATACCATCTTCCTCATGCATAATCTTCGACTCCAGCTCTTTATGCAGCAAAGCAATTTTAGCCTCATTGCGACTTGCATAAAGTCCAGCCAAAATATCCCAAGCCTGTTTTGCAAATTTTGCTGAATGGATGTGAGGAACAATGGTGTGCTTCACAGACAACACAATGAATGCATGAGCTTGCACATCCTTTACATCCCAACGAGATTGTTCTGCCGTAGGCAAAACAACTCTAATAGCAGCAATCCTTGCAGCAAGACCTGCAACATCCTCAACATCGCCTACATCCTCAGAACCAGGACGTACATCAATGCCCTGCACAATATTCTAGATACCCTTTGACACAAGAACGTGTTGCATCATATAAGCCCACATAGGGTAATTGTCCCCATCCAACCTGTCCTCAGCAGCAAACATCTTGAACACATCTGTGTTGTTGTTGTCGGCCATGGTAAACGTTGCACCCGATGTGAAAATTGCCCTAAAATAGGAGAAACGGAGTGGGAACAACACGTGCTATATAGCACAAACCGTAGAAGACTATAAGGCACCTGTTATGCAGAAAATGGCACTGACAGAAATTCTGCACAAAATGACAAAATTGCCTGGTGCAGACCTGCCTATAGTGGAAACGGAGGCCGAAATGAGCCCGAATAAAAAATATGAGCAGTCTAAGCTCTATGAGCTTGCTCAAAATATTTGTCAACCTGCGAATGCTTGCCAAAGCTCATTGAAATCGGAGAAAGTGAGCAGGCGTGCTGGAGCAGCTGGCGACTAAGCCCGGGAGGACGCAACCTGCTCTGATACCAATTGTTGGAATTAGGGTTGCAGAAAAACGCACACAGCTTGGAGAAGATGAAGGAAGCTCAAGGCACACAATAGAGAGTGTGTTACTTAGTATGCAATGGAAAGATAGATAGCCCTAGAATGATGGGTGTATATACAATGCTCGGGGGAAAAAACCTCCTAGAGAGGGAAAAAATGCCCCGACGGTCCTAGTGTGTTCACACACATCAGTACCACATGTATATGGCTATCTAAAAAGACCGACAAGCTCCATGAGATGGGCACTTCAGGCCCATGCATACACATCAAATTTGATCACCTGGCATCACTTGCACTATCCATCTCAAATCTGCAAACACCTTCAACTTCAAAGCATTGTATCTTGCACACCATGGCTCCGTTTTTGATGAGCCATTTGTACCTGTTTGTAGACCACTTCAAGATCTTCATGTCCATGCCAAAAACTAGAACCTTGAACCTCCTCCATCTACCACCATGTTAGGCCCAATCTGGAGCCCTTTTGGCCCATAAAACCACAAAAAGCATACATATCAAATGCTACTTATCTGTCGAGGCTCTTTGTAGCTCCTCGAGCCCTTTGCCATGCATCTGTTGACCTGCATATATCACTTTCTATGTTCAACACACTTTGCTTGCATCATCGTACTAAGCTAATGGCTCATTTAGATAGGGAGGAGAGAGCAATTTTGATCCTTTTTAGCTAATAATTTCTTGTAGAGTTGTATTTTAATTATCCAGATAGAAGTCATCACACGTATTACAAAGAGTAAATTAGGGATTTCAATGGCGACAAGATTGAATAAAATTGGGTTGTCATGGGCTATTCTGACCAATTGATACAGTAGCCTATGAGGATACTTGGCTGTGTTTATTGATAATTATAATTGTTGATTGAAAATGGATGGTTTGCCAATTGCATCAAACTTTACCTTTGACCGACTATCTACAGTGAGTCCGAAATCATGATGATCTTGCATGGGATGCCCTTTCCCAAAGAGGTTTGGAAAGTGAGACTCCATTAGTATTGTTAAGAGGAGTTTCCATCGTAAATCTATGCGTGCAACCATCATTTGGTGATGGTTTCTACTACATACATTGTCTCTATCATGGTCTTTTGATCTTTCATTTAATTATTATTATTAAATTATTTGACTACCATAATTTCTAGCATCAATTCTTCTATAGCGTATGATTGTGTTAATCATCAATTATGTTTCCATGGTTGAGCTCTTCAGACTAACAATGTATCTTGACAAAGGGATGAGAATAATCAAGATGATCCCATCATCTGATTATTTCTAGGTTTGGCATGATCTCTAGATGCATGGTGGAAAGAAATTGTATTTGAAGATGCAATTGAATTAGATCTAAAGTTATGGTAAACAACAATGATATCCTTTGTCCCCAAGTATAGTTATTGACCATGTAGTGATGGATGCACGGGAGTAGATATACTATTGCCTTTGGCACCCGCTCGGATGGATGTCAAAGAGGTCTTGCCATGGGATGAGAAGATTTGATGCTTAACACTGATAACTCTTAGTTTTATGAAGTATAAGTGGCCTGGTTGGTGATGAGCAAAGTGTAGAATTTGGGGAGGATAGGGTCTTGAATGTGAATGTAGAGGTTTTTCTTGGGGATTTCATGTTTGGGGGAACATTAGGATATGGAGTTTAGAGGAACGATCAGCGTAGTTGGGATGTTGAGGAAATTGAGGTTCCTAGTCACCAAACTTTGGAGGACGTCGATGCAGGTGGGTCTGTAGTTGTGGCAGCTAAAGGTTGTGTCTGGAAAGGGATGGTTAATAGTGGATAGTTAGACGACTAGCTCGTATCCAATCAGTAAGAGCAAAGCACTCTAGCTAGTAGAGGATTTGCAAGCATTTTCTCATGTTGTACCTACATATTGTGCAAGGAGGTAAGGAGCTAAAAGTAGGTGCAAGAGTTAGAAGGTGCTATATTGGTAGTAGAGTACAATCATGTGGGTCACCATAAGATGGTTTGTAGTCTGGTACGGGAAAGGACTTCTCATGGAATAATGTGCAAGGGATGATAATTTGTCCAGTTTGCCAATATAAAAATCAAATTGAACAAAAAGACCATGTGGGTTGGGATCGTTGGATCACTGTGTGAGATATCTCGCTTGGTAGCTGAGAGAGAGAGAGAGAGAGAGAGAGAGAGAGAGAGAGAGAGAGAGAGAGAGAGAGAGAGAGAGAGAGAGAGAGAGAGAGAGAGAGAGAGAGAGAGAGAGAGAGAGAGAGAGAGAGAGAGAGAGAGAGAGAGAGAACTCTCCATGTTTTAAAGGGGCTAAAATCCACAACATGTGATCAATAGGGCTTGAACTCCAATCAAGTCAATGATGGCCTTTTTTTTTTGAAATTAATTAATAAATGGATTTTAGTGCCACCACGTTCATAGTGTGCACTTGTTACCTCCATTTGGTGTGAAGCAAGGTAGAAGTGCGGGTGGTTAAAAGGAGAGTGACGATAGGCATGACAATCTAGAATAAAAATAAAAAATTTGAACGCCATAGATTTGGCCAATTTTTGCATGCTTGAGGTGGGTGAAAGGCATGGAGGGCGCCCGTGCATGGTTGGCCAGCATAAACGGTGGGCACCATTGTTGTTGGTGGTGCATAGAGTTGGGGTAGTCCATAGACATTGGCACTAGATTGGCTTGTGCAACAACTCCCCCCCCATTCACAACAACGGCAGGGTTGTCTACGACAGGTGTTGTCGCTACATCTGTCGATATCCCATTTTATGGGCCGGCCCTGAGCAGCTCCTATCTGCTACCTTCCACTATCTTAACCTTATTGAGAGGCATCGATACCTCTTATTATTACTTTTGTAGGCTGAATCAGTCAACAATGGATGTGCCACCACTCCTTTGAGATAGAAATCCTTTTATTAAGGGTTCTTAAGTTTTAAGACTCGTTGAATGTATCCATGAAGTCTGCTTCTTTCTTCTTCTATATCATTCCAAACTCAACTCTTACGACATTTAAACTTCTCTGATAACTCTTCTTCCTTCTATATTTATTCTTCTTCTTCCCTTTCTAACAGGGTAAAAAGAGAAATTTTATCCTATTTTTTCTCCATTGTCCACTTGTATCTATTTATTACAGCATCCCTAGTGATACGATCCAATTATCACCATCTCCCTTCTTGAAGGTAATGGTACTAGATACAATATTAAAAAAGACGCAAATAAGATAAAGTACTTAACTCATCTTGGTAGCTTCCCCAACTTCTACCACAACCATAAACATATTTGGTTCCAAGCTTAGCTCTAATTTGGATTATTATATTTCCAAGATCTCGGTGTTTTTTGCTACATCCACGTTGCAAAAAATAAAATTTCTTTCTCCTTCTATCATATCTCCAACCGTTGTAGGTAAAAGTTTCCATAGCCATGATTGTTCTATGCCAAAAAGCATAGGTCATAGCTCTAATACAACTGCTACAAATGAATGCAAGGGGGCCTTGCAAAATACCCCAAGTAACACACTAGAAACCATAAACAAACAAATCTGCATACCTTACGAAACACACAATGCATAATCCATACTATAGGCGAACAGAGAGAGACAGGGAGCGAGAGAGAGTAGAAGAGCACGTGCAGATGCACCTCCTAGAGTGAAGTGCTACACCAACACGGTGAGAGAGGAGAGGGAGGAAGAGAGAAGAACAACGCAGACACTGGGTGCAATCTCCCCCCGTGCAAGAGGGAGCATTTTCCTCTTGCACGTATTTACTTATAGATTTGTTGAATGCTCAAAATGAGTACAAACTGGCTGGCCAATCATAAATGGCCAAAGCTCATAAAGAGCACTTGAATGATAAAAGTTGTACATAGAATATATATCTTGTGCCATAGTCCATAGCTTGATTAGCTTTTTCCACCTGTCAGATGCATTAAATAATAAAATATCAATTCCATTACAGTCTCATGGATTAACTATCAAAGATCGATGTTGGAGTTTGGGGCAGCCAGTTAAAGGTATGAAATGGAGTGGATTTTGATATTTTTAGATGCAGGTTGGAGATGGCAGTTACGAGCGTGGGAAAGTAGAACACACAAGGGTTTTTTTTAATCAAGTAAACCTGGAATTGGTTTGAAGGAAAAAAAAAAAAAATCCTATTGCATGAAGTGGCCAAATTGCATGACGAGCACGGCTTGAAATAAACTTTTTTCCAAGAACTTAAGAAAACCTATAAGTGCAAAAACTAAGAGTTTTCGGCTTAATTTTGAAGGTATTTAAAAAAAAAGACACTAAAATCTTCCAAAATTGTATGTTTTTTCCACCTCCAAAGTGTGTTTTCAAAGGTAAATTTCAAAATTTGAAGGTGGGATTACACAAAACCTAGGGTTTTTTTGAGCACTAATATTGACGAGTGCAGTTTTGGCATGGAAGCAAAGCCGAAGATGGCCAATGGCATAAAAAAGGTGGCCAATAGCACTATTGGGGGGGCAAAAGGGGGAGGGGGGGACATTTAGGAGGGCCATATTGTGGGAGCACTGCAAGAGATGGTGCTCCCGAAGCATTGGCAAGAATAGTGCTATCTAGGGGCAGGCCTTTGCGGGCTAAAGAGAGCCTTCAATTGCAGGTTGCAATTGTAGGGCTAGAGGTAGGAAATGGAGGTTGCAAAGGCGCCTTGAAGGGGCCATAAGCGGCTATAGACAAAGAGAGAAGAGAGAAGGTGAGGCAATGACAACAATTAAAGGGAGGGCGAGAGGAACATTGCAGGGATTGGGGGCTACAAGGGACATAACAAAAGAGGGGTCATTAGTTGCAAGGCTGCAAGCCGAAGGTGCTATGAGCACTGGCCCAAAGCAGCTAGGAAGAGGAGAGCTTGCATTTGGTAGCGCTAGTCTATGTAGCCATAAAAAATTGCAGGGGCCATAAGTTGAATCATGAGGTCTAATGAGAAGTGCTATCACAAGGACAAAGGGTGGCCGTTCAAGGGGATGAAAAGGAAATTGATTGTAGAAGTTAAATAGTGGTAGAAAGGAGGAGTGATACATGGTGTTGAAGGAAGGCCAAGAACTAAAGGCATGGAGGGGGTTGGAGTCCTTGAGCATGAGATTGTCAAGGACCGCATTAAAATGTGAAATCATGGCATAATTGACACAAATGGGGATAGCATTGAAGTCGACAGGTTTCATGGTGTATCAAGTGTGTGAGTATGCCCCGCTTGGGTGTTGAGTCTACAAAATTAATTGCAAGCTAGGGGATAAAATGGATGCATGATAGTAGAGAGTTGTGCAAGAGTGTGGTGGTCGGGTATGGGTACGGGTAGCAGAGGCTGGTAGATTGGATGTTTGTGTGATTGTTATCTAGGGGATAGGGGTGTTGTGGAAACATTGGGCTATAGAGAGGTATTTTGGTTGTGTGCTAGGTGTGTTCTCATTTCCTTGTTTCCATCTTGTGGTGTCTCCACTAAGGATCAAAATCGCGTCCTTCAGTTTCTCAAACATAGGGTGAATGGTAGAAATCTCAAGCTATATTTGAAAGGGATTTGGTGTCTAGTAGAGTGAATGGTGGGAATCTCAAGCTATATTTTGAAAGAGAGTTGGTGTCTAGTGGACATCCAGCTTGCATTTATACGGCCGTATAATGAATTTTTTTTACATATTACTCGGATTATACAGTGTTTTTTTAATAATACATTGTAAAATGTATAATCAAAGGATTTCTTTGATTGAAGATCCATTTAATATATACGTGAGCGCATTACAATCCTTGTCAACAAATCAATGGCGAAGAAAGCAAGTATAATTTTTCCAATATTGTTTTTATTTTTTATTTTTATAATTTGTGCTGAGCTAGAGGTTCTCCTTGCACACAGAATTAGTTTGCAGGTGTGTAGGACTATTCTGAGGTTGTGTCGACTTAGTTACACTCTTGGAATAGATAGACACTAGCACTTTGCCTCGTGTTTGTGTAGACCTATCGGTCACACGTTAGAGAGAGCCTAGGGAGTGTAGAATCCCACTCGTGCTGTGTAGAGGTTCCTTCCTCAGACTTCAGAGATGGGGTAGGAGTTTATCACTTCCTGTTGTGTATGAGAATACTCACACTTTAGAAGTTGGAAAAATATACAAACATATCTAGAATCTTGCTATCCAATAAAGTTTACTTTACACGCTAGAGACAAAGCTAAATAATAATATAGTGAAGAGTAAAGTTTAACTTTCTCTTCATCTATAAATGTATCAATGTTTATATTTTGTTTGCACTATTATTTATGTTTTTGTTTCACATATCCAACTCTAAACAATAGTATCAGATAGTGAGTGCTAAGTTGAAGCTTTGCTTCTCTTTTCATGGATGTCTGCTACTTGCAATAGGTGAGTAAAGATATACTCACCATGACATGTAGCTTTTATCCAGATGTGAGGATTAATGGTTTGACTGCTATGTTGTGTTAGAGATTTTCTCACACTTCAATAGAGACTAGATTGATTATCTAATATTTCAATGATTTAAATGATAGTGACCACTCTTGTGTTAGAGCTATTAGCTCACACAATTGGGCTATTAGTGCATAATGTATACTTTTAGTAGCCTAATAAACTACTTTTGTGTGATGTAAATTTCTAGTATTCTGTGTTTAGTAGTGTCCACACTTGCGTTAGAGTTTTTAACTCACAGTTGGACTACTTTTTCATAATGTTAACTTTTAGGAATCTATTTTTTAAAATTTTATCTTCCATTGCATTACAATTAAATTGATTGTATATTTATTCAATTATTGATAATAAAATCTTATTCAAAGATCATAATCATTAAAAATTGTATATAATTCATTTGTTGTAACAAATATTTCACTTTAAGTATGTCTAAATATTCAATATTGATATTAAACATCTTGATATTTCAGCATGTTTGAATTATTCTCTTTCTATTAATAATATATCATTGTTTGTTTTAATATCGATGTTAAAGACGAAGCTATCACAAGCACATTGGAAAACCGTCATTGAAGCTATTGTTCATTATTTACATGGTATTGAAGAGAAGCAATTACATCGATGTTTTGAAACTGTAGAGCCTTCTAGTTTCAATGATTTTGTCAATACATTGACAAAACATTACTTTGAGCGCTTACATCAATCATTCCCCACAATATCATTTGATATTGAAATTTTCAGTGGCAATCAAATGCAGGGGCTTGTCAAGCAAGTTTTGGGCCAAAACTTGGTTGCTTTTGATGCTCTGCAAAACCCCGAAGTCCACTCTCTCCCTCTAGTATGCGAAAGAATGCAATTGGTTCATCAATTGCATGTAGAAATAAAAGGAAAGAGCAAGCTAGACGGACCTAACAAAAGACTAAGAATGATTGATCCTAGCGAGCCAGCCATTGAGATAAAAGTGGAAAATCCCACTTAGCCTACAATTGTGGAAGTACTAACCCAAGGTGATGATCCACTAGTATTGTACCTTGTACATGACTGACATGTTTTCCACTTAGAAGCACCCTACCTCAAAGAAGGCAAATGGACATATGTCAAGCAAGTTTGTGTACTACATCCTGCCTTCTCAGACCTTGTGTATGCAACTAAAGTATTCAAGATCCAGCCACACGGGTCAACTATTGCACAACAAGCCGTGGAAGAAGCCATCGCTTTAAATATCCAACATCAAGGTAAAATCCTTATACTTGACATCGTGCAACACTCCCTTAGGGGATGCACCTTTAAGAAACTATTCATATAATGTGCGTTCCAAAGGGTATTAAAACCCCCCTTTTACTTACATCCTTAAGGTGATAAAATGACCCCTTTTTCTTAAAAAACTATGGGTTTTTCTCTGAAATCAATTAAATAATCCCTTTTGTTAATATACTCCTGTTAAAATTTTGGCAATTAAAAAACCCATTTTTATTTAACTCACATGGTCACTTACCTGTCTAAGAGGTGAACCCCCCGAGGACACTCCTCATGGCCAATACTTATCTTCATATGTTAGAACAATGGCCATGTGGAGCAGTGGATACAAGCATGTCACTCAGATGGAAGCAAGCTTACCATCAAAGAGTTTTTGCAGATAGCTGGTAGTATAGAGTGTTCCAAGACAATACCTTACACATTGTCAATGCTCTACTACAAACGTTGAAGTATTTACATCACCATGATTTTTTGCACAACGATATTCACTCTCGCAACATTATGTTACATTTTGCTGAGAAGGGTGTTTATTGCGGCATTACAGATTGGGACACTTTTAGCTTATTTCCAACTACAAAGAAATTTCCAAAGCTAACAGATCTGTCTTTGGAGTGTCTAAATGATCACCTTTGAGACTATCCTTGGGTTTCCCTTGAGTGTATCTCCACCAACCCTCCTCCCTTTTCTTAAGCCACATATGTATATTCTCTATGTTGCGTTCTAAAACACATACCTAATTGCATGCCAGAGCCAAGTGATCTAGATCAAAGAGCCTTTGTAAAAAAAATACATAAACTCTTGATTTAGGCAAAGATAGAAATTTCAAAAATCAACCTTTAGATTTTGATTTGTCCCTTTGTATAAATGGAGCCCACACAGTTGGCATAAATGTTGTATCTTCTTCTGGTCTACGACCAAATGATAAATGAATACAAACATCTTTTTTTGGGTTGAAATTGTCATCGTGTTGTTAATGCAATGTTAATTTGAGTATCACATCATGATTTAAGTGCTAGTTTATGGTAGTTTTTTAAAGTTAAAGCTATCATTATATCATTGAAATTGGTTTAAGTGACATTTGCATCATGTCTGTATATTAATTTGTAAAATTCAACTTGCTGTTGGAATTAGGGTTGCAGAGAAACACACACAGCTTGGAGAAGACGAAGGAAGCTCAAGGCACACACTAGAGAGTGTGTTACTTAGTGTGCAATGGAAAGATGGATAGCCCTAGAGTGATGGGTGTATATATAATGCACGGGGGAAAAAACCTCCTAAAGAGGAAAATGCCCCGGAGGTCCAAGTGTGTTCACACACATCATTACCACATGTATATGGTAACAAATCCCCCCCGGAGTGATGCGGTGAACGAGAGCTGGCACATGAGTAAAGGAAAGTGCCATGATCTGAGGATAGGATCAGTCCACAAAGGGGAGTAAGCCAAAGCTTTGCGAAAAGCTTCAAGCTTCTCACGAGACAATGCCTTTGTGAAAAGATCTGCAAGGTTGTCCTGTATTGGCACATAAGCCAAGCTGATCTCTCCTGCTGAGAGCCTCTCCCTGACATAGTGGTAATGCACCTCAATGTGCTTTGTGCGAGCATGAAAAACTGGGTTCCTCGCAACTGCCAATGCGCTCTGACTGTCAGTGTAGATAGTGTTGGTAGTGTCTTGTCCAACACCCAAATCAGCCATAAGGCGTCTGAGCCATACACACTCAACCGTAGCTGTGAAGACTGCCCTGTACTCAGCCTCACAACTCGAAGTGGCCATAGTAGGTTCCTTCTTTCTCAACCATGATATACATGAACTGCTAAGCATGAAACAAAAACCACTTGTGGACACTCGCGTGTCAAAACAACCAGCCCAATCTGAGTCCGAAAAAGCATGTAAGTCTGGCGGCAATGATCCCCCCTTGGGATAAAACAAGCCAAGATGTAAAGTGCCACTAAGGTAGCGAAAAATCCTCTTCACAGTCTGCCCAATGCTTAGACCCTGGGCTATGCATAAATCTGCCGACCTGTGAGACTGCAAACTGAATATCCGACCTCGTGTTGCATACATAAATGAGGCAGCCAACAGCAGTTTGGTAAAGAGTGACATCAGCATGATCACCAGCATCATGCGGACTCAACTTCAAACCTGTTTCCATCGGAGTGGCAATAGGTTTGCAATCCTCAAGTCCAAACTTACATAGCAATGTCTCTATGTAACTTTTCTGACACAAAGCAATACAAATCTTTCATCTTGAAAGTAGCATTCAAATTAGCCTTAAATTCAGCAATATGTCTCTCATTTGGTCCAGTGATCAGCAAATCATCAACATAAAGAACCACAATGAGAAGTACATCACCCTCACACTTTACATACAATGTGCTTTCTGTTGGACTATTATGAAAGCCTCGTTTAAACAAATGAGTTTCAGATTTCTCATACCAAGCACGAGGAGATTAATTGCTTCAACCCATACAAAGCCTTATTACATCTGCACACTTTGTCCTCTTGTCCTTTTATGAAAAAACCGCGAGGCTGCGTTACATAAACTTCCTCAAATATGTCACCATTCAAGAAAGCAGTAGCAATGTATGATTGATGTACATCCCAACCAAAATGAGCTACCAATGCACATAGAAAACGCACAGTAGTCATACGACAAGTGGGAGAAAAAGTCTCTTCATAATCAATGCCCTTTTGCTGTGCATAACCCTTTGCAACAAGTCGAGCCTTATGGTGATCAATCTCACCATCCGGCTTGCGTTTCAACTTGTAAACCCACTTTGTACCAATGGCCTTTTTGCCAGGAGGCAAATCACATGAAGTCCATGTGTCATTTTCTATAAGTGCATCATATTCTGATTGCATGGCAGCCATCCAATTTTCTGAATTCTCTGCTTCATCAAAAGACAGAGGCTCCTCAACATCATGTAAGCTAGACACAGCCAAAGCATAACAATCTGATGCATAAGATGCATGGTGAGAGCCTGAACGAGTACGACTAGACAAAAGTGCATCCAATTTACTATCACGCAAAGTGTGCACCAGCCATTTTGGCATACCTCTAGCCTGCTCATTTTCAGCCCTTTCCTCATCAAGTACATCATGCACATCAGCATCAGTAATAGGCTGATCTAAAACATTTTCAGAAACCCCCATAGGCTGTACATCATGTACATCAAGTACATCATGTACATCAGCATCAGTAATAGGCTGATCTAAAACATTTTCAGAAACCCCCATAGGCTGTACATTTGCCTCATTGGAACTTACATTTTTATTTCCACCACTGAAAAGAGGCAACAAAGTGTCATAAATGTCCTTTGAGCTTACATTACTGTCTCTAGTACATGACAGCAAGGGCTAAACAGAATCTTCCACAAACACTACATCCTGAGAAACCAGAATACGTTTTGTTTGTGGATGATACAACCTGTAACCTTTGCTTTCAGCACTATAACCAACAAAAATACATTTGACAGCCTTATCATCCAATTTTCTGCGTTGCACTTGTGGCACCAAAGCATATGCCAAACAGCCAAAACATGCATGTGCTCAATAGAAGTCTTTCTATCATGCCATGCTTCATATGGAGTAATAGGCTGCAAAGCTTTCGTAGGACACCTGTTAAGTACATAAGTGGAACACATGATGGCCTCAAGCCAAAACGAATGCGGAAAAGCTTGACTTTTGACCATACATCGTGCCATTTCCGTCAGTGATCTGTTTTTCCTCTCAACAACACCATTTTACTAAGGTGTATAAGGCACTGTACACTGGTGTTTTATCCCACAACTAGCCAAAAATGCATTAAATTCATGAGACATATACTCCCCCCCTCGATCGGAACGGAGGGTGCCCATAGTACATTTCGAGACATTTTCAGTCATAGCCAGAAATTGTTTGAAGCACATAAAAAGTTCGGACTTCGCTTTAAGCGGAAATACCCCTGCACCTGGAGTAATCATCAATGAAAGTCATGAAGTACAGGTAATTGCCCAAGGACGGAGGACTTTGCATGGGCCCACAAACATCACTATGCACAAGCTGCAACCTGCATGTGGGCCAAACTGAACCATCCTTTGGAAATTTAGAACACTGCATCTTACCCAAAATACACTTTGCATGGGCCCACAAACATCACTATGCACAAGCTGCAACCTGCATGTGGCCCGAACTGAACCATCCTTTGGAAATTTTGGAACACTGCATCTTACCCAAAATACAGCCTTCACAAACATGTTTGACAGGTGCTTCAAGAGGCGGCAAAGAAGCAACCATATCAGATTTCTGCAAACGCAGCAAATTGAAAAAATCCAGATGACCAAAACGTGCATGCCAAAGTTTTGCATCTGAAATAGCCCTTGAATCTGCAACAACATTTGCAAAATTTTTTCCACACTTGTCATATAAAGTGAGCTTATACAGCCCATGACACAAAAGGCCAGATGCAACAATTTCATCACCAAAACTGAGATCATGAACTGTACATCTGTCATCCACAAATTTGACTACAAGTCCAAGTCTAGCAAGTGTGGATACAGACAAGAGATTCTTCTTGATCCCAGGTACATAAAATGCATCAACAAGTGTGAAGGAACTGCCATTAGCAACAGTGAGAAGCACAATCTTTCCAACTCCCTGAACTGGATAAGAGGCGTTGTTGGCACAAGTGACTGAATTCCCATGAGGGATAGACTCGAGAGAGGTAAACAATTCATGATGTGAGGTAATGTGCTTTGTAGCACCACTGTTGAAATACCACACATGTGAATCTGCAGCAACTGACAAGCATGCATCATGGACATCAGGATTGTAAGTGCACTCTGCGCTAAAAGCCCATTCTGCATCAACATCAGCAACACAGTCTCCTTTCACAGAAGACTCAACAATGGCTGCATTTGTAGTGGAACCAGCATTTGTAGTGGAACCACCCTCTTTCTTTTTAGCTTCTTTGGCCTTCAACTTAGGACACGACTTGATCAAGTGATCATTGGCTTTACAATAATGGCAACACATCTTCTTTTTGCCCTTATCACCAGAATTGCTAGACGAAGTGCTGCAAGCAGAAGCATTAGGAACATAAGTTTTGCCACTCGCAGCAGAACCATAAGAAGTGGCTGCATTGCTATTACCACCCTTTCTTTGAGAAGCAATAAAAGCATGTTCAACTGCACGCTATCTAGTCCTGTTTTTTCTAGAAAGTGACTCTTGCAACAACAATGTGCATAATGCATCAAACTTGACAACTTTTGGATTTCCTTGGGTCATAAGTCTCCAAGTACTAGCAAAAGTCTGGTAAGAATCTAGTAAGGCATCAAGAAGAGTCTGCACAAGGGAACTGTCTGAAATAACTTCACCTCTACAGAAATAAGTTGCTCATTGATATCCTTGATACTAGCAAGGAAAGTGTCCATATCATCTTCCTCATGCATAATCTTTGACTCCAGCTCTTTACGCAGCAAAGCAATTTTAGCCTCATTGCGGCTTGCATAAAGACCTGCTAGAATATCCCAAGCCTGTTTTGCAAATTTTGCTGAACGAATGTGAGGAACAATGGTGCGCTTCACAGACAACGCAATCAATGCATGAGCCGGCGCATCCTTAACATCCCAATGAGCTTGTTCTACCGTAGGCAAAACAACTCTAACAACTGCAATCCTTGCAGCAAGACCTGCAACATCCTCAACATCGCCTACATCCTCAGAACCAGGACGTACATCAATGCCCTGCACAATGTTCCAGACACCCTTTGACACAAGAACATGTTGCATCATATAAGTCCACATAGGGTAGTTGTCCCCATCCAACCTGTCCTCAGCAGCAAACATCTTGAACACATCTGTGTTGTTGTTGTCAGCCATGGTAAATGCTGCACCTGATGTGAAAACTGCCCGACAATAGGAGAAACGGAGCGGGAACAACCTGTGCTATATAGCACAAACCGTAGAAGACTATAAGGCACCTGTTATGCAGAAAACGGCACTGATAGAAATTCTGCACAAAATGAAGAAATAGCCTGTGCAGTACTGCTTGTAGTGGAAATGGAGGCCGAAATGAGCGCAAATCGAAATTCTGAGCAGACCTAGCTCTACGAGATATCCCAAAATATTTGTCGACCTGCGAACGCTTGCCAAAGCTCACTGAAATGGGAGAAAGTGAGCAAGCGTGTGCTGGAGCAGCTGGCGACTAAGCCCGGGAGGACGTGACCAGCTCTGATACCAATTGTTGGAATTAGGGTTGTAGAGAAACGCACACAGCTTGGAGAAGACGAAGGAAGCTCAAGGCACACACTAGAGAGTGTGTTACTTAGTGTGCAATGGAAAGATGGATAGACCTAGAGTGATGGGTGTATATATAATGCACGAGGGGAAAAACCTCCTAAAGAGGAAAAAAATGCCCTGGCGGTCCTAGTGTGTTTACACACATCACTACCACATGTATATGGTAACACTTGCAAAAGATTTGCATTGGTTATATGGTTATTTAATTTTGATGTTTTGTTTTTGAATATGATTGAAGACCTTGATTACAACGAGGCACAACGAATTATCAGCAAGGAGAAAATTTGATGTGGACAGTCAGACTTATCAGTTATTGCCAACATTCAAGAGGATGAATCAATGCTAAAGGGCGAGCCCTTGATTTGTAAACAATGCAAAGACTTATGTCCAAACTACTTTGTTTGGAATACACTTTTCAAAACAAATGGTCATGCAAAGGGAAATCCACCAGTGAAGCTCTTTGACTTGCAACATGTGTGCTTAGCTCTAGTTCTTCTCCAATGATTTATCTTATAAAAATGAGCTATTCCTAAAAATAATCAGATTGTCATATACTTCATTCAACACTAATACATACATTACATATTGGGCAAGAGAGTCAATTGGGATGATAAGTCTCCTAACGCGGACGTTGGGCTTGGCAGCATTGCTGACAAGCTTTGAGCACAAAATGAACAAAGGACCCAACCATCACATAAGCTCCCTATCATCCTTTTGTCAAAGGAGCAGGAAATCATTGTGTAGATGGCAAGCCAGGGAGTTGACCTAGCAAGCCAAGGTGAAACTCATGCAGGCTTGAGATTGAAGATGTTAGAGCTGGAGACACAGCTTGATACCACTAGAAGAGAGATTGTACTAGCCCAAAGCAAACTTACAAATTACAATAAGAAGTTTGGTCCCCTTGCAAAAGAAGCTTTTGCACCTACCACAACCAACCTCAACGCATTTTTTGACTGCACCTTCTAAGTCTGCATCTATTGGCTTTGATGAATTTTGTTTGAATGAGATTTTGGCATATCTCATTCAACATGCTAAGTTGGAAAAGCTATAACTTCTAATGTTGTAATCCTTCAAGCCAACATTTTGTAATCATTTTACCTAATCAACTCAAATATTTATTGCTTTGTGTCTTTTTCATCTTGGTTATAAATTTTATACAATAAGTGATATGGAAAAAAGAGAGAGATCATAAGATATGGCCAACAAACCCAAGATGATTACAAGTACGTTGTACCAAAAGTGATTTTAAACAATGTCGTCACAATCATTATTCCATTTTTGAGCATTGTAAAGCCACCTCCCACTCTGACTCACTGTCACTTTGTACCTCATTTGCAACTACCTCATGCATTTAAAGTAATGTTCAGCTCTTCTCATTGCAATGTTGGTTGGAGTATACACCAATTTCATATTACAAAACACATATACCAGAGCCTCGACTCTACTAGCTACATATTGTAATTCTATATTTTCTCCACCATATTCTTTCCACCACATAGGTGCACTGACTGTTTTGATGGCATCAATGTGCCAAGTATCACCAACATACCAACCCTATTTGCATAGTCAACACGTTGATGAAATGCATCTTTCCCCTCTTCCAGCCCAAAGAGTTGCATGCACACAACTTTGAAACCACACATCACCTCTAAATTGGAAGACTGTTCATAGAGCTTAAATGTTGGATCCAAAGCAAATGTTGTGATGTGTAACTGTGTGTGCATTTGCGTCCATTGAAATTCTCCGCATGAAACTAGAAATGTTTATCTCTACTAGTGTAGCCTTGAAAGTCCTTGAGCTCTTCAATGGCTTCTGACATATACCAATACACTTTTCCAAAGACAAAATAATCTTTATCCACAACAAGCGCAACAAGTCCACAAAGGGTTTAGTAACATTTTCAACCTTTTTCACATTTCTCCAAACCACTGGAGAATTGACGAGTTCATGAACTCTTAATATTGTGGCTTGGTAGTTGAGATATTTGCTAAGCCATGCATCCCATTGCCTGTCGGTAATAGTCTCCAGCAATGCATGTCAAACATCTTTCACTATTGACAACATATAATATGGAGTAGCAAACCAAGTCGCACAAAAGACTTGTAATACCTTGTTAGGTAACTTTGTTTTGAATAGAGCATATGAAAATTGATGCTCTCTAATGAACTTTGCTATTGTGTTTGCTTCCAACAAAGTAGTTTTTATTTTGTCAAACTTGCCAATGCCTTTCAGAAGCAGATTGATAATGTGTGCATCACATGGTACCCATGTTAATTTTGGGTACTTTGCTTGAATTGCAACACCTCCACCTTTGTAATTTGTAGCATTGTCAATGACGATGGTTGTTACTATTTCTTGGCCCTCCAACTTTTGATATGGCACGATCATAGATCTTTGAAAGAAAGGGGATGGTTTTTTCCTTCAAGGACGTGTCAATGGCTTCTTAAAATACTGACCCTCGGGGACAAATGAACATCACATAGATTAAAGGCTTCTTCTGACAATTGGTCCATCCATCCAAAGCTACAATACATCCAAAAGTAGGAACATATTCCAGCACTCCACATTTGAGCGTGCTTTCTACCTCATCTTTGACTTTTTCAACATACTCTGTCTGCATTTTTATTATAATCTAACATCACAAATCCATTTTTGGTAGTTCTCATCAATGCATCATTGAAGATAGGGTTGAGCACTACATCGAATGGAATACCACATGCAAGAAATGCTTGCGTGCACTTCAAATGTAGCATGTATAACCACTCTTTATTAAAAGCTTGATGGAGTATTTGATTCGTAGATAACCCTCTTCCAATACCATCGGTACAATTTCTCTTTGAACTAATGAATTACTAGATGAACCTAGTTCGAAGGATGTTGTATCATGCACTTCACTCTAGAAACAAGGATTAAAGGAATTTTTCTCTCTATTCTCAGTGCACTTCGGATCCCTCTCATCATTTGTGACAGATTCTTCTTCATCCATTGGATTTTCTCTTTCCATAATACGATCGCTTTTGCTTACCCCTTTACTTTTGCCCACAAGGATAGCTTTTTCTTTTCGTACATAATCCAAAAATCTTTCATATATGTCTTGTGGAGGCAAGGTACAAGGCTCGACATTGCTTGGCACTTTGAACAAATGCTCTTTGATCCTCATAGCATTTCCATTAAGCATATGGTGACAAGACTTGCAGTTCAAGCGAGACGCAATTCGTCTTGGCACTATTTCATGCACACACGTCCACTCATGGACCATGAACCATGTTACACAAAAGAGATCTATAAAAAGTAAATAGTTGTAATCTGTAATTTGATCTTTTATTAATTACACATGAAGTATACAATTTATTAATTGATTATGCCAAAAAATTGAAAGTACACAGTCAAGTGTATCCAACAACAGTTTTTCATGGTACGCACATATCCAAAAAGAGAATATAACTCATTGTTTAGGTATTTGGAATAAACTTTGGATATTTTACACCTACAAATGATAATAATCATACCCTAAACAATATTTTGCTGCATCGGATCATCTTGAAGTGTAAGCATAATACTCTAACTCAACGTGATGGTTACCAATGATCAAATTTGGATTGTAGCTATATTATCATGATTTTTTACAAATCACATTGGTAAAAACAATCTGTATTGATCATTGCATATCTTCCTGGGAGTGTGAGCAACTTCTAACACAACAAGGTGATAACATCATTGTAATTGAAGCACTTATAGCAGTACAAGATAAACATCAAGGATGGCAAAAAAATTTAATTGGAAATATACCCAAAAGTGTGAGAAATTTCTCTAACACAACAAGGTGATAACATTATCATAGTTGAAGCACTTCTAACCGTACAAGATAAGCAAAAAATACGGTCAAAAGGCCTCAATTAGAAACTTTGTCACTTCTATCATATGTGAGTATATCACTCTAACACAAGGACTCAGACAAATTCTAAATTTTTCTAAGTGAAACAATTGATTATCTCCAGTGCAAGTAAACACTTTTATCTAGAACAAAAGTAAATAATCTTTTTGATACGTACCTATCTTCAAGTGTGAGTATATACTCCAACACAAAAACAGATGGTTATAAACCTAATATTGTCCTCTTTAAGGTTATAAACCTAATATTCTCCTCTTTAAGTGTGAAAAAACTCCAAGACAGAAAGAGCACAGTTCTAATTTTTATTTTGATTCAAAAATATTCAATTTAAAATTAAAGACAAAAAACTTTGCCATAGATTATAAAATTAAAATTTAATCGTATCATTAAAATTAAATTTAATAAATAATTAAATATATATTTTTTATTTCTTAAAAATTAAATCTTGTAGAGGAGAAGAGGATTACGTTTTTCAAATAGCTCAATACTTCGTTGTGTGAAATGTTGGTGGAGAGACACTGGTGGTTGCATATATATACTAAGCACTTCGATCAAAGAAAATCTTTGATCGAAATACAAAGAAATAATATGGAGGGCCAAATTCAATGACATGTCAGCGTATAATACGGCCGTTTTTTACTCCTAAACATATTATACGAGCATTAAATGTGTATAATACGTTTAGCATTTAACATATAATGCAACTTAGCTAGGCATCAAGCATTGATAGAAGGGTTGAACAACCAACCTAAGTAGGAGTCATCTACATCTGGAATAATACCTTGTACATAAATTTATATTTTTTGCTTAATTCACTATGTTTGCTAGTTTTGCACTTTCCAACTTCCAATAGTCATGTTTTTGGTTGAGCATGAACATGTTCAACAAGGGGGTTGGGCAATGATGGTGCAACTAAAGGTGGTCAAAGCTATTAGGACTAGTTCAATGCAGGGTTATGTGTGCTCTCGAGGGTATGTCAAAGTTCTAAGGCCTCTCTGAAGGTCAACAATAGGCAAAGGGCATCGGATATGTAAGCTTTATGTGATTTTCTAGGCAGAGTGCCCTTCCTAGGAAATCCATAGCGTATGTGGGTTTTCCCTATGGCATGTAGTGTGCATGTGTCCAAAGACCTCCTAAAATCCCCACAAAATGGAAAAAAGTAAAAACAAACTTCAGTGCCTCCTTGCATCCATCCTTATTCACTACCTCGGAGTCAGACTCCTTCTTTGTAAAGCCATGGGATATCTTCACATCATCACCTTCAAACCCCAATAATATCGCCGCTTTTTGACTTCAGCAAGATCGCAAACCAAAGATGGGAAAGAAAACACTTGATACCACTTTGCCTCCGATTGCCCCAAACTTTGACTGTGCATACCTCCGCATTCCAAAATCTGTTTGACATGTTGGAAATTCTTGTAGGGTTCTTATGATGCATAGTACCCCTATAAGCATTTTTGAGGTCACTAAAATATCTGATGGCATGCCTATTGACCTCAGCTATCTGATGGTACGCCTACTGATGCAGTCAACCTAGCACCTTACTGGCCCTAGTGAAAATTTAACTGCTCATAGCTTGGCCATTCAAACTCCGATTGTCAGTCCAAAAATACCATCATGCATTGTAAGACGAGCACTTGAGGCATATATACTCACTTTTACCCTGATCCGCCATCTGCTAGAACCCACTTCGGCAAGGATCTAGAAACCATTTTAAAATTTGACCTACCATAACTTTCACTTTGTAACTCTGATTGAGGACCTCTCTGGATTGGCTCATAGAGCATATTGAGGGCTACCTTTGGCACTTCCATTCGTGAACTTTGCACACTTTGAAAAATGAGATATTTAGGTTCGTATTGTCAAAAGAGTCTAAGCTCAGGAACTTGGGCTCATGCGTGAGCTGCATCTAAAACTTGGCTTTGTAATGTTACCATATACATGTGGTAGTGATGTGTGTGAACACACTAGGACCACCGGGGCATTTTTTCCCTCTTTGGGAGGTTTTTTCCCCCGAGCATTGTATATACGTTCATCACTCTAGGGCTATCTATCTTTCCATTGCACACTACGTAACACACTCTCTATTGTGTGCCTTGAGCTTCCTTCGTCTTCTCCAAGCTGTGTGCATTTCTCTGCAATCCTAATTCTAACAATTGGTATCAGAGCAGGTGACGTCCTCCCGGGCTTCGTCGCCAGTTGCTCCAGCACACACCTGCTCACTTTCTCCAATTACAATGAGGTTTGGCGAGCGTTCGCAGGTCGACAAATATTTTGGGATATCTCGTAGAGCTTAGTTTGCTCAAATTTTTGATTCGGGCTCATTTTGGCCTCCATTTCCACTACAAGCAGTACCGCACAGGCTATTTTGTCATTTTGTGCAAAATTTTTGTCAGTGCCGTTTTTTGCATAACAGGTGCCTTACAGTCTTCTACGGTTTGTGCTATATAGCACATGTTGTTCCCGCTTCGTTTCTCCTCTTTTTGGGAAGTTTTCACATCAGGTGCAACATTTACCATGGCTGACAACAACACAGATGTGTTCAAGATGTTTGCTATTGAGGACAGGTTGGATGGGGACAATTACCCTATGTGGGCTTACATGATGCAACATTTTCTTGTGTCAAAGGGCATCTAAAATATTGTGCAGGGCATTGATGTACGTCCTGGTTCTGAGGATGCAGGCGATGTTGAAGATGTTGTAGGTCTTGCTGCAAGGATTGCAGCAATTAGAGTTGTTTTGCCTATTGTGGCAGATTAAGCTTGTTGCTTGTCAGTTGTTGCTGCCCTCCGTTCCGATCGAGGGGAGGAGTATATGTCTCATGAATTCAATGCATTTTTGGCTAGTCGTGGGATAAAACACCAACGTACAGTGCCTTATACACCTCAACAAAATGGTGTTGCTGAGAGGAAAAACATGTCACTTACGGAAATGGCACTATGTATGGTCCAAAGTCAAGCTTTGCCGCATTCTTTTTGGCTTGAGGCCATCATGTGTGCCACTTATGTACTAAACAGGTGTCCTACAAAAGCTTTGCAGTCTATTACTCCATATGAAGCATGGTATGATAGAAAGCCTTCTATTGAGCACATGCGTGCTTTTGGCTGTTTGGCATATGCTTTGGTGCCAGAAACATATCACAGAAAATTGGATGATAAGGCTGTCAAATGTATTTTTGTTGGTTATAGTGCTGAAAGAAAAGGATACAGGTTGTGTCATCCGCAAACAAAACGAATTCTGGTTTCACGGGATGTAGCGTTTGTGGAAGATTCTATTCAGCCCTTGCTGTCATGTACTAGAGACAGTAATGTAAGCTCACAAGACATTTATGACACTTTGTTGCCTCTTTTCAGTGGTGGAAATACAAATGTAAGTTCCAATGAGGCAAATGTACAACCTATGGGGGTTTCTGAAAATGTTACAGATCAGCCTATTTTACTGATGCAGATGTACAAGATGTACTTGATGAGGAAAGGGCTAAAAATGAGCAGGCTAGAGGTATGCCAAAATGGCTGGTGCACACTTTGCGTGACAGTAAATTGGATGCACCTTTGTCTACTCGTACTCGTTCAGGCTGTCGCCATGCATCTTATGCATCAGATTGTTATGCTTTGGCTGTGTCTAGATTACATGATGTTGAGGAGCCTCTGTCTTTTGATGAAGCACAAAATTCAGAAAAATGGATGGTTGCCATGCAATCAGAATATGATGCACTTATAGAAAATGACACATGGACTTTATGTAATTTGCCTCCTGCAAAAAGGCCATTGGTACGAAGTGGGTTTACAACTTGAAACGCAAGTCGGATGGTGAGATCGATCGCCATAAGGCTCGACTTGTTGCAAAGGGTTATGCAGCGCAGCTCATTTTGGCTGGAATGTACATCAATTAGACATTGTTACTGCTTTCTTGAATGGTGACATATTTGAGGAATTTCTGTACTGCAGCCTCGCGGTTTTGTCATAAAAGGACAAGAAGACAAAGTGTGCATATGTAATAAGGCTTTGTATGGGTTGAAGCAATCTCCTCGTGCTTGGTATGAGAAAGCTGAAACTCATTTGTTTAAACGAGGCATTCGTAACAGTCCAACAGAAAGCACATTGTATGTAAAGTGTGAGGGTGATATACTTCTCATTGTGGTTCTTTATGTTGATGATTTGCTCATCACTGGACCAAATGAGAGACATATTACTGAATTTAAGGCTGATTTGAATGGTACTTTCAAGATGAAAGATTTGGGGCTGTTGCATCATTACTTGGGCATATAGTTTAAGCAGCGTGATGGTGATATTGCCTTGTGTCAGAAAAGTTACATAGAGACATTGCTATGTAAGTTTGGACTTGAGGATCGCAAACCTATTGCCACTCCCATGGAAACAGGTTTGAAGTTGAGTCTACATGATGCTGGCGATCCTACTGATGTCACTCTTTATCAAAATGCTGTTGGCTGCCTCATTTATGTATGCAACACAAGGCCGGATATTCAGTTTGCAGTCTCACAGGTCAGCAGATTTATGCTTAGACCCTGTACATGCTTTTTTGGACTCAAATTGGGCTAGCTGTTTTGACACGTGACACGCGAGTGTCCACAAGTGGTTTTTGTTTCAGTTCATGTACATCATGGTTGAGCAAGAAGCAACCTACTGTGGCCACTTTGAGTTGTGAGGCTGAGTACATGGCAGTCTTCACAGCTACGGTTGAGTGTGTATGGCTCAGACGCCTTATGGATGATTTGGGTGTTGGACAGGACACTGCCAACACTATCTACACTGATAGTCAGAGCGCATTGGGAGTTGCGAGGAACCCAGTTTTTCATGCTCGCACAAAGCACATTGAGGTGCATTACCACTATGTCAGGGAGAGGCTCTCAGCAAGAGAGATCAGCTTGGCTTATGTGGCAACACAAGCCAAGATTTGGGGATGTTGCATCATTACTTGGGCATATAGTTTAAGTAGTGTGATGGTGGTATTGCCTTGTGTCAGAAAAGTTACATAGAGACATTGCTATGTAAGTTTGGACTTGAGGATTGAAAACCTATTGCCACTCCCATGGAAACAGGTTTGAAGTTGAGTCTACATGATGCTGGCGATCTTGCTGATGTCACTCTTTATCAAACTGCTGTTGGCTGCCTCATTTATGTATGCAACACAAGGCCGGATATTCAGTTTGCAGTCTCACAGGTCAGCAGATTTATGCATAGCCCAGGTTGTCAAGAGGATTTTCCGCTACCTTAGTGGCACTTTACATCTTGGCTTGTTTTATCCCAAGGGGGGATCATTGCCGCCAGACTTACATGCTTTTTTGGACTCAAATTGGGCTGGTTGTTTTGACACGTGAGTGTCCACAAGTGGTTTTTGTTTCAATTCATGTACATCATGGTTGAGCAAGAAGCAACCTACTGTGGCCACTTTGAGTTGTGAGGCTGAGTACAGGGCAGTCTTCACAGCTACGGTTGAGTGTGTATGGCTCAGACGCCTTATGGCTGATTTGGTGTTGGACAAGACACTGCCAACACTATCTACACTGACAGTCAGAGCGCATTGGCAGTTGCGAGGAACCCAGTTTTTCATGCTCGCACAAAGCACATTGAGGTGCATTACCACTATGTCAGGGAGAGGCTCTCAGCAGGAGAGATTAGCTTGGCTTATGTGCCAATACAGGACAACCTTGCAGATCTTTTCACAAAGGCATTGTCTCGTGAGAAGCTTGAAGCTTTTCGCAAAGCTTTGGCTTACTCCCCTTTGTGGACTGATCCTATCCTCAGAGCATGGCACTTTCCTTTACTCATGTGCCAGCTCTCGTTCACCGCATCACTCCGGGGGGGATTTTTTACCATATACATGTGGTAGTGATGTGTGTGAATACACTAGGACCGCCGGGGCATTTTTTTCCTCTTTAGGAGGTTTTTTCCCCCAAGCATTGTATATACAGCCATCACTCTAGGGATATCTATCTTTCCATTGCACACTAAGTAACACACTCTCTATTGTGTGCCTTGAGCTTCCTTCATCTTCTCCAAGCTGTGTGTGTTTCTCTGCAACCCTAATTCCAACATGTTATGTTGGGTGTTCTATGCGTAGCACTATGACAATGCAATGTTGTGTGAAACTCTAAGGTGATGAACACTTTGATGTAGTAATGCTTTTGAAAAATGGAGGCTAGTAATTCTTTCTGGCCCCTTGCACCAATGTGTAGGGTCAAAGATCCACACAAGATACAACCTCCATATATTCGCAAAATTCCTACATACCCATCCATATAAGATCTAGTGACATGATGTAGCAATGCTTTAAAAAATAATGGAGGCTAGTAATTCTTTCTAGCCCCTTGTACCAATGTGTAGTGTCAAAGATCCATACAAAATACAACCTATGTATGTTATCAAAATTCCTACACACCCATCCATATGAGATCTAGTTATAGTAGAAAATGTTCAAAATTTCTTGCACATGATTCGGTAATCTATGCTCCCATTTGTATAATATCTAGTTTATGTGAATGCGTGGTTGCTAGGAAGTTGACAACCTAAACATGTAATGTTTTCATGGTTGGTTGCAGATCTGGTTTCCAATTGCTGGTTGTGGACTAGTTCCTTTCTTGCTCCACCAGTTAGGGGTGAAGCAAGGAAGCAACCACTAAAATGACAAACCTTCCATCATGCATGCTCTTGTCCTTGATAAAAAAACAACCTTTTTAGTATGTAGAAATCCTCACAGTTTTTTTCACACTTTGTGAGCTTAAATCGTGCTGGTTTTGATTAGTTATTTACTGTGAGCTAGAAACCCATATGAATTGTCTCTAAGACTCCATATGATGAGGGTTGCATACAATCCACTAGAAGCTCTTAAGTCCCCATAGATCCCTATGCAGTACTAGGGGCATGAGATGTAATGGAATATGGCTATAACATTGACTGTAGAAAAAATTGAAATATTAATAATGAGCATTTCCTTTAAGAGAATTCTTAAAGAGCATAAGAAGAGTAATTGATTCAAGGTAGCAAAAAAACATTAATCCTAACTAGCTTGGCATGAACAATACTTGTAAAAGAGAGGGAGAAAGGGCTAGAGAAATTGGCAATAGTTGAGGACTAGATTTATGTGGAGCCGATCCCCCCTCGGAAAGGCTTTTGTATTATAGTTTAAGAGATACTTGGTACAATACAAGATTGTGTTCCTTGAGACCTTGTTGGTGCAATGAAGATGGTAGACTTCATACACCAAAATGATGCCTTTAATTAACTTGCAAAAGAATTAACATATCCCCAGCGTCAATCCCAAGATCTCAAACACCTTCAAAGGTGGAGAGAGTTAGTAGGGAGTGAGGGAAGGGAAGAGGAAGAAGAAGTATCATACAAGAAGACATAGACTCCTCAATTATATTACTGTTTTAGCTTAGCATAGCATAGTAGCGTAGTAATGGAGATGAAGAAGATGGCTAGCATAGCAATGAAGCTCTTGGTTGGATTTGCATTCCACAGCCAAGAGTGTTGGTGTAGGATCTCAACTTCTCAAGCTTGGAGAAGGAGATGAACTCTTGCACATTCACAAAGTGAGAATGAGAGAACATGAGTGTGTGTGAGAGGGAGTATACCCCCCAGCACCCCCCTTGCTTGCTTTGGTCGACCCCCCCTTGAAGCTCATTGGACCCCTTAAACCTAGCCAATCACATGCACAATGTATTTCAAGAAACATGGGTAGTCTTTGGACAAGTATCCTCCTTACCCCTTTGAGAGAGAGGGCTTGATAATACCTAGACAATTAATTAATTCAACTAGATTCTCACTGGACCTCTCTCAAAGCCATCCAATAGGCTTTAGGCACACTATGGAGGCAGCCTATCTAGGGGCTTGACATGTGTCCTATTTTGCCTCTTTGAGCAAGGGGTGTCCCTTGGGTGAGGGAAAGACCATTCAACCCCACCCCCTACTCTTGGGGCTCGCCCCCTCCTTTGTAGGCCATGGTTTGACTTCAAGCACCTCAAGCTTCTTGGCCCCCAATTACCTTAAGCACTTCAAGCACCTTTAATCAGCAAGCATGACAAGCACCTCAAGCACCTTAGTCAGCAAGCACGAGAAGCACCTCAAGCACCTTAGTCAGCAAGCATGACAGGCACCTCAAGCTTGGGCTACGTTCCGCCGACCTCAATCTCAGCCCTAGCTTGCCTAAGTTCCTAGATCTACGGACTTTTAACATTAACCTTTGGGGGTCTTTAATGAAGCTAACCCTAAGGTCTTTTAAGCTCCATTAGCTGGCATTGCTCTTTGCTAGACCATCTCCCATTTGGACCAATTACCTTTGGTTCTGTGCTGAGATAAATCTAAAAGCACATTTCTATATTCTAACTCTTGTTCCCTTTTATTCTCCCACCTTGTATGATTAGTTTAATATGAAAAAATCATTTGGGTTAGATAGATCATAGTCATCCTTGACTATGAGATAGAGAAGATAACGCCTTAGTCATTAGTCTATGTTTCTTAGCGGGTAGAGGATCCCTTTTTACCCTATGACATCATTCCAAAATGGATGACTAATCCATTTGGGGCTTGGGAGACTTGGCTGCCACAAGAATGTCTGCTCTTGAGTCCATATCATACTCCCAAAGTAGAGTGACAAATTCTACTTGGTGTTTGAGAGGCGTAGTCATCACAAACATGATTCTAAGCATGCATACTACTTAAATTTGTGCACAAAAAAGAGAATTGGCTTTATAAGACAAAAACATTTTTCATTTAAAAGGTATTTACATTTGCTTACTCTAATGTAGCATTGTAAACATTGACAAGGTTCATACTATCTTTAAGCTATGTTCCTTGCATCCATCTAGCATCTTCAAAAGGATAATGTTTGAACTTAATAAGATAATGTCGGATAATCTTACCATGTATTAGTACCTTGTCTTCATGTCAAAGAATTGATTCAGGTTGAAGCACCTCTTCTTGATCTTTGATCTCGGGTGGGTCTTCAATGATTAATCCTTGTGGTGGCTTTCCTTTGTAAGGCTTAAGTAGGCTCACATGAAAGCATTGTGAATGAGCCAATGGTTGGGCAACTTGAGTTGATGGTCCATCTCATTAATTGGTTTTAGGATCTTTGATCTCGGGTGGGTCTTCAATGATTAATCCTTGTGGTGGCTTTCCTTGTAAGGCTTAAGTAGGCTCACATGAAAGAATTGTGGTGGCTTTCCTTTGTAAGGCTTAAGTAGGCTCACATGAAAGCATTGTGAATGAGCCAATGTTTGGGTAACTTGAGTTGATGGTCCATCTCATTAATTGGTTTTAGGACCTTTTTGCTAGTTTAGCATAATACTTTTGGTGGCCCGTAGGATTTTTTCTTGTAGTTTGCCTCAATCGAACCTTGGGAAATTTGAGTAGGACCCAATCATTTTCCCATGGATATGCTCTCCCATGGTGAATTAGGAATTGGAAAAAGATGGAGTTGCTTCCCCCTATCACACTTTGTCTTTTGGCACACCACACATTTTGACACAGTCTTGTATGTCCATTTTGATGGTAGGCCAAAAATCTACTCCTCAAAGAGTAGGTTGAATCCCTCTATGCCCCGCATAGGGAGGAGCATGGGATTCATACTACGAAGAGAGTGAGTAATACATAGCCGATTGCCATGGAGAAGATAACCATCCTGTAAGGTGAATTGGAGTTAGTAGCATACTCATTTATCATGAAAGATAGATCATTGTGAGTTGCTATGGACACCGCATTTTCCCTTGGTTGTCATGATAGTGCATCAACTACTTGATTGTGCTTTCCAATAATCTTCATTTAGAGACCTCTCAATATGCTGCAAACTCCAAGCTTCAAGATTTTTGAGCAACACTTTCACTTTGAAGCATAAATTTTTCAGTTTAGGGTTCTTATTCTTCCATACTCCCAACACTTGCTTCACATCATCGTAAGCTTTCCTTGTGCGTCATAAATAACAATGCCTCCTGAAGCAGCATCATGACTTCTTCAATAAGAACCATCAAAGTATAACAGTGAAGCATTGGGGATGGCAAGAGTCCCAGCTTCCTTCTTCCACACCACCTCTTCTTTAACGAAAACTGGAGTATCCTTATAAGTGAGGAGATCTGCCAGGGTAGCCCGAGTACTTTCCTCCACCAAAAAGGTGAATTGGAACTCTTGAAGCTCAATAACCCATTTCATCATTGTTTTTGATATATTTGAATTATTGAACAGCTAAAGTAGCAACGAATAACTGGTGAGAAAGGTGAATGACTTTTGCAACAAGTAGTTTTTGAATCGTTTGCAAGCATAAACCATTCTGGTCGTCACCAAGTCAATGTAAGAAAAATCTCTCTCATGAGGAGTCTTCACTCTGCTAGCATAATGAACAGGCTTCATATACTGAGATTCCTTCCCCCTTTGTAATAACATAGCTCCGATAGCATCATCTCCCACTGATGGGTTAACATAAAACTCCTTTTCCCAATAAGGAGCCTGCATAATGGGGAGCATACTCAAAACCTCTTTAACTCTATCAAAAACCTCATCACAGTCATGAGACCATTCCAAGGGATCACTCTTGACTATTTGCTGTAGTGGATATAATAGTTGTGATGCCAAGGGTATGAAGCAAGATAGATATTTAACCTTCTGTATGAAGGTGCCCAACTGTTTGGTATCTTTTGGGGGATGATAGTAATAGCAAAGCCTCCACTTTCTCTGGATCTACTTCAATTCCATTTTTTGAAATAACATGCCCAAGAAGCTTCACTCGTGGCTTTGCCAAATGACATTTTAAGGATTGAGCTGACCCCCACATTCATCATACCTGGCAAAAGCCATTTCAAGCTTTTGAACATGCTCTTTCCTTGAACTGTATACACAGACATCATCTATGAATCCTTTGGCAAACTTCCCAACAAGGAATGGGGTAAGGACCCAATCTACTTTTCTTTCAAAGGCTCCTGGCCCATTTTTCAACCCAAAAAGAAGGCAACAAAAACAAAAACAGCCCCATGGCATGATAAAAGTAGTCTTTTTTCTGTCTTCAGGAGTAAGGATAAGCTGAAAGTATCCTAAATACCCATCACAGACAATGTATCTCTCAAAACGAGCCACTACATCTAAAAATTGATCAATAAAAGGCAAAGGGTAAGGATCTTTCTTGGTCACCACACTTAGTGGCTTGTAGTCAACACAAACTCTCCAAAACCCATCTTTCTTTGGGGTGACTACTATAGGGCTCACCCATTCAGCATTATCCACTGGCACAGTGAACCCTCCATCCAAAAACTTATCCACTTATTCCTTTAAAGCATTAATATGTTCCTTACCCATCCTTCTTAATTTCTACCGTATTGGCTTTGCCCCTTCAACTAGCTGGATCTTCACAGGGTCCCCAACAAAACTCCTTATTTCCTTATATGAGGTAATGAGAAGATTTGGAAACCTGTCCAACATTGCTAAGTAATCCCTTCTTTCTCCTTGTATCAAATGAGTACTCAACATATTTTGAATCAACTCTTTCTTCACTAGCAGTTCCTGTTTAGGTTGCATCAACTCTTCAAGTTGCTCTAAACGGCTTGAAGCATTTATATTCCCTGATATTTGATACACTTCACTAATTTCTTTTTGTTCCTCATCCAATTACAAGAATGACACTTCATCCTCATCATTGGAACTCGAGATAGTGCTACTTCTTGAGTCTTCAGAACTATCATCACTGGTAGTTTCAGACTTATCATTCTCACTCACGTCTTCAAGTGCCATAGGCTATTTGGTAGTCATATCAAACACTCTCTTTTCACCCTTCTTGTCATGCACACCAATTGTGCCCTTGTGCCAATCTTGCACAGAAACTACATCTCTCAACCAAGGTCGTCTAAAAATGAGAGGAAAGGCTCCCAGACCAGCTGGCATAACATGAAAGTTTACCATAACCTTCACGTTAAAGACCGACTTCCAAATTCTTGATCATTCCCAAACATTTCACTTTGGCATGGTTTGCTAGTCGAATCTGAAACCCAGAGATTTTGCATGTAATGAGACCCAGTCTCTCGACACATGACTATGTGATCACACAAACTTGAGCACCTCCATCAATGTAGGCTTCTCCCATGCCCACACCTTTGTGCCAAGCGTTCACCACAGGATAGATGTCAGGAAACTCTCCCACAGACAACACTATGACTTTTCCATGCTTCGGCTAACTTTATGGATTCACTAATGACTTCCACTTCCTTTTAAGTTTGGGCACCATATTCATCAATTGTCCAAAAGTACAATCTACTTTCGTCCCAATCAGGTCTTCCTTTAAATTGTAAGCTATTTGGCCTTCTCCCAACGGTAAATCCACCACCTCAAATTGTCTACAAGGCTTTCTCTTTCTCCTTGCTTTTGCATCTTCACCCTCTTTCTCCTTCCCTTTCTTTCTGCTAGGCCCTGATGCTGCATAGCCTTCCCTCTCTCTTTTGCCTATTGGCAACACATCTGCTTCTTTCTTTTTGACCCGCACAATGCCCACATGACCACCAGAGGTTGAGGCTTGATTTTCTTGTCCATTAGTTTGATCTCTTTGTATATCTAATGCATAATCATTAGCTTTGTTAGGAATCTACTAAGGAAGTGGAAACATATGCTCTCCCATCCTTGTTGGCTTTGGACAATAAGTGATGATGTGACCAAGCTCACCACAATTATAACAAGTAGGAATGAAGTTCCTCTGCAGCTCAAAACCACCCTATCCACGACCCGCATTAGCATTCGGATGAGCTTCACATGCCTGAGCCATCCCTCTACCATGTCCACAACCACGACCACCTCCACCACCAAGAACACTAAGTCGTAATTCTTGCATCATGGTCATCAAGTCTTGCATATTTTGTTACAACTGTTCGGTATTAGCAGCCCTTTGAACAAGTTGGCCTCCAGCTTCTGCCTGATTCTCCTCTTTTTGGCTACCACTAGTTTGCTCAGGGACCACTTTCCCATATTCATTAAGCCTTTGAGCTTTCCATTCTTTCTCTCTGGCAATGGCGATCGCTTCCTCGAAGGTGGTGGGCCTTTTCAACTCAACTTTTGAACTTCAAAATTTCTTTTAGGTTTGCCACAAATGGTCCTTCTTTAACATTGATGGAGGGATCTTGTTTTCCAAATCCCGGACCCATTTATCCCATAAATGGGTAAATTGCATGACAAAATCATCAACACTTTGATTAGCCCTCTGAGTGTACCCCAAAATTTCATGCCAAAATTCATCAGGTACTTTGATGGATCGGTATTGTGCCAGGAAAGCTTGCTTCACATGATTGTAGTCCAAAACTTACCCCTGGATTTTGGTCCTGCATCAACTCCTCAAAATTTTGTAACCAAACTTTTGCCTCATCCTGTAAACTATATTGCAGCAGCCGCGACAATATAGCTTGGTCTAGTATATTGCACAGTAAGGAATTGACTTCCAACTTTTCAACAATAAACGTCTGTGCATTTTCTTTAGGCAATCCGTGAAACTGTGGGAACTCGTCTACCATGTTTGATTGCCACAAAAACACTTACATGTGACGTCGAAAGCTCAAGGGATGTCGATGGATCTCTCGAATACCTAATCCACCTCACACTAGGTAACTCGACCTCCAGTGCTTGGATTCACAAAACCTCACAACCCTCCAAAGGCTGCAATCCAATTATACGGCCGCCTCAAGTGCTATCCACAATTTGCACATACATAGGCGGTTGTCCATAAGGACCAACATCCCTTTTACATTCATACCTGCAGAATAGACATATTTCACAGGAATTGGAGCATAGGAGCAGTTGCTCCTTAGTGGGGGAACCAAAATTATGTTAGCGTACAAATAAGAAGGAAAACAAGAACCTCTATAGCCTTGCCCACACCACACCGTCGGAAGGAAACACCATAAAGCTGCGGAAAACACTTATGTCGAACACCTGTAAAGTCGAGCGGGAAACAGACCTAACCTAGAACATGATTAAAATTGCTGAAAATTGAGACCATAATGATGAATCGTGTGTCATGTAGACCTCCGTAGAGTATCCATATGCTTGATTTCGACAACAGACGAGAGAGTTACAAGCTTTCGAAGTTGGGATATTTCTCAAAAGCTCCAAAAAAGCTAGTCTCTATAAGCAAAAAGAGTGTGCAAAGAATTACAGCTATTAAAAAGGGGATTTTTTTGGCTCTTATCCCAAGGAAATTTTTCTCTCCTCTTAGCCGACATGGTTCTCTCTTTGGGCACCTTTTAATTGGTCCATTTTTTGCCCTTTTTGGGTGAAAAATGAGTTGTCGGTGACCATTTGACAAGGAATGGAGTGGGGGCAAGTGTCCAGGGACCAAAAAAATGGCCACACGCCTGTCCAGGCAATGGGAACTCATAATGGGTGCCCTTTCCTCCCCTAAAGTCCGCAAGCCCTCATGGGCTAGGCAAGTGAGCTCCATTTGCTCCTTTCATACAACCTTAGGGGGTACCCACTCCCCCCTTACACCCTCCAATTTCCACTTTCTCCTCCCCATGTGGGGTTAATCCATTGCCACTTGGCACCGTCCTCCCACCTCCCCACTTAAGCATATGAATTTCCTGTTTTGCTCCCCACACCGAGCAATCTTGGTGGAGGCGTGGCGGGTGACTCTGAGCACCAAATGCGACGCTGTAAAGCCCGGCTTGGAGCTTATCACTTCGGCTATTTCCAAAAATCCTCGGCCACATATTTTCTAATCAAATCTATCAAATCATCCCACTTTCCTTTTCTCGCATGCATCCTCATCCACTTTCTAAGTAAGGAACCGCCCATTTCAAATGCATGTAACTCATGATGTATGAGTCTGATTCACTGGCTATCAAGTACGACTAAAAATACTCATTGAAAACCACATTCTAGAAGTTCAACTAACCCAAAACTCTTGCAAATGACTAATCAAAACCAAGCCTTTATACATAAATTTTACAAAAGCATTTTGAAAACTCAAAGCATTATGTACATTTATGTACTCGAGGCTAGTGAGCAAGCTTTTTAGCATGGATTAGTGACTTTATCTTCATCCCAAAAATGCCTGGCAACGGTAAGACAAGGAAAAATTTTAGGGCACATTGTGTCCAAAAATGCCATTTTCATAGATCTTGAGAAGATACAAATCATTGTTTCTCTTCCAAGGCCCACAAAAGTTAGAGAGGTACAAGCCTTTATGGGCCATTGTTGTTATTACAGAAGTTCTATCTATATAAATGCGATCATTGCAAAAGCTCTCTATGATCTTATCACAAAGTTTGAGTGGACTAACAAGTCCAAAATGAAATTCCATTAATTAAAGTAGAGATTGATTTCTGCTCCAATTTTGAAGTCTCTTAATTGGAATAAGGTATTTCATGTCCATGTAGATGCATCAGCATACACAATTGGATGCATCCTAGCACACTTTGGAGAGAACAATATGAATTTTCCCATCTATTACCTCAATAGACAACTTAATAGTGTGGAAAGGAATTGCACGACCACTAAAAGAGGATTAGGAATTATCTATGCCATGAAAAATTCTAGACACTACCTTCTCATGAATAAGTTTGTATTCTTTGTGGATAATCAAGCACTATTATATTTGGTGAACAAACCATGCAATACAAGACGAATTGTTCAATGGTTTATCATATTGCTTGAGTTTGAATTCACTGTAATAGTCAAGAAGGGAACCATACATCAAAGGGTGGACCATTTGTCTAGATTGACTCATGGAAAGGCATCTCAAGGAGTTGATGATGACCTGCCTGACTCATATCTATTCATTATTAAGATGGTATCGAGGTGGAGCAAACATGTAATACCTTTGCCATTGTAGATAGCAAGGTAGCCATCAGTCATCGAGCGGATGCAAACACTTGTGCTAATAGTAGTGAGAAGGCTATATAAGCAAGGAAAGGATGGAATATTGAGGCTATGTATAGAGCCAACTGAAAAGAATGTGTACTTGAGCCAAAATCTCATGTGCAAATGACGGGGATTCACAATGAAAAAATACAAACATATCAGCAATTGATGAGACTTGGAGTGTATTGGCATAATATGCAACAAAGTGTTCATGACTATATTAGTTCATGTGACAATTGTGCAATCAAGGCACATAGAACATGCAACACTATTTAGAGTAGAAGCTGCACCCAGGTGGAGCAAGTACATTGTGAATTATTTGGAAAAAGGTGTCTCATCGGAGCAGATGAGTAGATTCAAATGAAAGTTAACTCAGACTAAATCTGAAAGCTACGTGATAATTGAGGACCACCTCTACAAGAGAGAAGTGATAACAACTTGCAAATTTGTGCCATGGAAAGTAAGTACATACCGATTCTTGAGCAAGCTCATGCCGGACAGGCGGGCGGACATTTTTCTGTAGATAAAACTATGAAAGCAATACTTCTTGTAGGAATTTGGTGGTCGACCTTGTTCACGGATGCCAAGCAATATGTGAAATGTTGTGATGATTGCCAACGTGCCAAAACACCTATGAGATGAGATGAAATGCCATTACAACCTATGATGTGAGCAAGTGGTTTTTCCAAATGGGAGATAGACTTTGTTGGACCTATCACACCTCTTGCATATAGGATGCATGCTCAATATATCATAGTGGCCACATATTATCTCACCAAGTGGGTAGAAACCAAAGCAATGCAAAGAAACAATGCACAAATAACAACACAATCCTAATACAAGAATATCTTCACAAGATACAGGCTAACGATTGAGATAATGAGTGATCAAGGGACTCCTTTCTAAACGACATGATTGAATTCTTATTGAAAGAATTCATGGTGCTTCATAGCAAATCAGCACCATATCACCCTCAAGCAAACAAACAAGTGCAGAGCACACAAAAAAATCTATGCACAATGCTCACCAAAATAGTGGATGAATCAAGAGCAAACTAGGACCATAAGTTACATTCAGCTCTTTGGGTGTATCAAATTGCATACAAAATGATACTAGGAAGAACACCTTTGAATATGGTGTTTGGGATTAATTCCCTACTACCTATGGAATTCTTGATTCCTACAATACGAGTAGCCAAAAACCTAGGGTGGATAGGATATGAATTATCTTTGACAGAGTTTTCCAGCTAGAAAAGCTAGACAAATTGCACCTCAAATCTGTTGTTGCCATCTATGCACAAAAATGCCATATCAAAGAGTTACATGATCAACACTTCAAAAGGGGGACTATGTATTAGTCTACACCTTAAAATAGCACTCCAAGGAATTGCGAAAGCAAGGTGATGGCCCATTTGTGATTAGCAATTATATCATAAAGTTGTGCCATAAAACTTGCAACATTAGAGGGATAGGAGATGCCTAACTGGATTAGTGGTTGCAGGTTAAAGAAATCTCATATACCACTAACTACTAAAATGATGAACAAGATTCATCAAGCACCAGAGGGGAAGTAGATTGCTCAAGCCATCCAGGACCATGAAAAGGAGGAAGCAAAGTTATGGATTTTAAAGCACAAAGAACAACAAACCACAACCCAAATTCAACAACTAGAAACCCCATCTAACCTATCGAAGAAATTTAGATAAAACATATTGGCTTGGAGGTATGGATGGATGTATCAATATCTAGCTCGTAGATGAATCAACATAAAAAGCATCTCTGGCAATTAGAGCGTGAGTTAATGCCATAAAGTATTCAGCATACCTAAATTTGTCAAAGAAAATATTGACACCACTCAAAGATCGAGCTCAGAGCAGCAAACAGAGAGATGATGGTCAGCTTAGGTCATACCAATGTATCCATCAACATAGATGGTCATCACTATTCACACCAATTCCATGTAATGGCAGACACTAATCTTAATGAAGCAATCATCTTGGGAGTATCATGGATGTGCATATACATAGCAGTTCCATAGTGGCAAGAGGAACACGTAAAGTTCAACCTCAATGGCACCTCTTATGTCACTCCCTTCGCACCAACGGATCATATTTGGAATACACAGCTAGTTCAAACATAACAACGACTTGAATTTTAGCCTAAATCCATGAAACAACCCCATGCAAAACAAATTAGGCAAGTCTAGATAAAGAAATTAATCATGCAAAACAAACCCCGTGAGAGCTATGGCAACCCAAGACACATGCTTTAAATATGCCTTCCAGATTTACCCAACAAATGTTAGCACAAAACCGCACCCCTCAAGTCAATTATACTTGGAAAGGAAAGTCAAAACACCAAAAAAAACTTCGTATCCAACCAACTCAAATACAAATGGATTCCCAAGTCCAAACCACAGAAAAACCAACCGCCAACAAGCCAACCTGGCAACGGAAACCAACACAACCAAACCAACAAACACAGTCATCGTCTCCACCAAAATCTCAGTGGGTACCAAAGCCAAATCAAGGTCAAATAATCATTCAGCCAAGGGTACTCACAAAACCAACAATAAAGGAAAGGACACACCATCTTCAAAAGCTTTTGTTTGGACAACGCAGTTTAGATGGAACCTCTCCAATGAAAGCCACTAAACAATTAGTTTAGTAAATGCATCTTGCACAACATATTTTTTCCCAATGTATCTCTTCCATTGGCATAATAGGGTCCCATTACAAGGCCTTGCATAGACTCGTTTTTGTCCCCATGCATATTGCACAAACATTGGTCCGAGACGACTCAGAATGGGAAGGGGGGAGTAACAGTAGCTTTGGCAGCTTATTTGCAAGGTTTGAAGCTATAAGATGTCCACACTACATAAAAAACATCAAAAAAACCACACGGATCAAATACAAGACAAAAAATCTACAAACTATTAAGGGTTTATTGGGGCACCAAAACCACTCCAAATTCAAAAATATTTTAATTTGTGAACTCTCCACTGGGCAGAATCTGGCCATGTAACCACAATGCAAAAAGGGGGTCGAACATGAATCACAATACATGTTCCTCCACCTCTAAATCCAAAAATGTTTGGGCAAATGAATCCTCTCCATAGTGTCTACAAGCTGGTGTAATCAAAGATTGAAAAAGTTTCCAACATAGATCGTGATCCATGTACCCAACAGTGCCAGGAGGATGCAAATTCTGGCCCACAGTTAGATATCAGCTATGAGATATTATCCTAAAAATTTGAGTGAAAATGGACACAAATTAACCCCAAAACCTTGGCAAATCAAAAAGTTAGTTTGCAAATGGTCATTTTGACCCCAGGGGATGGAAAAATGATCCAATCTCCAAAATATTATAACCAATAGGTCAAGAGACCTATCAGGAACCTTCCCACCAAATTTGGTGAGATTTGGCCACAAAACATGGATCGTGATCCATGTACCTAAAGAGCAATTTTGGTAGAAATCGGGTAAAAAGTGCTTGTACAGGCTAATGATGACAGGATATGGCAATTTGGTTTCATGCAAACTTGGTTCAAATTCCAGTGTTTGGCAGTTTGAGAGTACCAAGTGTTATGTCAAAAGCTAATGGAATTAAAAGTGTGGTATGCTCAAATATGTGACAATGTAATGCAAAAAATGCTTATCAAATGGACAAAATTTACCAGCAAGGCTACGATAGTCAAACAAGCTACAAATGATCTGAAAATTGACAGGCAACTAGTCTTGGGAATAAACTTCAACTTCCAATTATCAGAATTCCAAGATTCAACTCAGTCTAGCCACAGGAATCAATCCAAGTTGGCACCACAAATCCAATATGGCAAAGTCGGACCAAATTGGATCATTTAGTGGAAAATTAGGTAAACTTAGGAAAAAAAAACTTGAAAAGATATCACCACTGTGCTAGGATAGGTTGTAGGGACATGCCTATAAATTTTCATCCCAAGTTGTGACCAGACATAGATTGCAATCCATGTACCTTTTTCACTTTTCTAGGCCAAAACCTAACTATCAACAACTCCTAACTGCCAAGTAAAGCCTAACCCTAAAGTTTCAAGCCATTTGGATATCAAAACCCTGACAAAGTGCCAAAAATCTCCAAGTCTACAAAAAAAATTCCAAATTTTGGCATAAATCCCAAACTAATGATGCTAATCACAAAAGTTTTGAACCATAGCATTACCATAACATATTTATAAAATGGTGCAAGCAGGTTTCCAAAATGTGTCCCAAAATGGATCATGATCAATGTACCCAAATTGACATATAACCCAATGACCTAGTGCCCATAGTTGTCCTAGTTGCAATGGTGAAGTTTGGCCAAATTTGGAGTTTTTTTTATCAAGTTATGCTCATTTTTCATTTTATGATGAAGTTTACTTTTTTTTGACTTTTTTGACAACTTTTCGACCAAATTACAGGCCTAAACATATGATTTTTTGGTAGCAAAATCCCTTGACAGAAAGCTTAAAAAAAGTGGGAAGCTGCTCCCTATGAGGTGATTGACATATCATCAAATGAAAAGGCTCACCTCAAAGATGAAGAGTTGGCCAAAATCCCAAAAAAATTGTTCATCAAAATGTCTCAGGCAGTGGATGGCACAAAAGTCAAGACCACCATCTTTCCAAGAGAATTGTGGACCTTGCATCAATAGAGAGAAGTGATAGGAGGGACCATATGTTTACAATTGGATAGCTTTTTTAGATTATCATTGTCGAGAAATTTGAGATCTTTCCAGAAAAGCACCAGGCTTTTGGCTGTGAGAGTTTGTGAGAGAACTCCAAAAACTATAGGAAGGAGATATACCATAGATGCCATGAATTCTAGGGTTTAAAAGGAAGTGCAACAAAAAAGAAAGCCCCACTCTTTCTCTCTTGCACTCACACACACAAAGAAAGAACACAAAAGATTATATCAAAACACATAAAGATGAAATATCAAGGTTATGGTTCTGTCATATCATGGGTAATATGAAAGGGTTAAAAGATGAGCTAATGGCATTCAATCTTTGACGACCAAATAGGCTACAAATTGTTCTTAGGAACTGTAGTTTAGTGCTTACTATTATATAAATGTTTTGTCTAGTGATTGGGGTTAATTGTGTGTACAAATCCTCCTGATTCATATCAAGATAACTACATTTATATCAAAAGAAAAGTTATAGTCTAGAAGGGGTAGTATGATGGGATCCGGTGAAAGAAGTATTTCATTGAGCCTTTTTGGGCCAAAGAGAAACACTATACATTGTTGAAAGTGTATTTTACTGCTAATCCATACATTAATTGTAATAGATCGCACAAAGTGGAAGTGATAGAAGTTCACATCATGTGGATTATTCATCTAGGATAGCTCTAGTATGTGCAAAAAATAGATATGAGAGAAGTGAAGACAATATAATTTTCCCTCCCAAGCCATATTCTTGCACATAGGCAATAAGGATACTTTAGGGAGAGATGTACCTATAACGGGGAGAGATGTACCTTGTGGACTAGTATTTCTTCACAAGAAGGTTGTTGATAGAGTGTTGTTTCTCTTGAATACCTTCAAGAGAAACAATTAGCACACAAGAGATGGAGATAGGAGTAGAGTAGAAGTAGTAGAAGACATGGAGGTATAGGTTGGGCTTGGAGATAAAAATAGAACAACAAAAATAAACAAAATAAGAAAGCAAAAAACAACTTACTTATCAACCCCTTTGAGAGTATTTTCCAATTTGATGAAGATGGCAAGCGATAGAAGACTTCAACCTTGACTAGCTGGAGTTGATGTTTACAAGGATGCTTTCAAGTTTACCTAGCCTTCCTCAAAGGCAAGTGTAGGGCTAAAGGCTAATTTGGCATGAATCCTCTCACTCCCTCTTGAATAAATTTCAAGGAAGAAGAGGATCCTTTTTATAGGTTAAGATGAATCTTGATTAGGGTGGGATTAAATGCTAACTGCAATCACCTTTTCAAAGTTGATGGTGCAGTGATGATGAAGCCTTCTTTCCACCACCTTGGTGTTTTTTATGATGCCCAAGTGGGGCCTAGAAGATGCCCCTGGCCATGTACGTGGTTACCTTAGATAGGATCCAAGTAGGTGATAATTGCTAAGTGAAAATGTACAAGGGTAGAAAAAGTTAGTAATGGTGTTAACAAAGTTAGAAAATATTGTAGTGCTGATTTTGAGTGTGTGTGATTGTTTTAGACCCATGAGTGACTCCATTTAAGCCCCTTGGCTCATACTTATTGGTCATAGGGCCATTTTTTGACACTAAAAATAGAGGAGAGAGAAATGGTCACCTCAAAAAGTAGGAGAGAGAGAGAGAGAGTCAAATTTGAAATCTCCTTTGGACTCTTGTGGAGAGGACTTATGTGTCTTTTCCTAGGTCCCATAGCCCTTCCTTTTGCATGTAATCCACACCTCCACATGGCTTATTAGGCCCCATTTCCTTGAGTCATCACCCACTTGTCCATTGAATAATATTTCCAATGTCTTCTAGCCCTTCCATCTTGGCAAATATAATCCTTCCATATCCCCATAATTCAAAGGTGGGGACAAGTGTGTCTCTCCTTCCTCTTAAGTTTTCTTTGAATTATAGAGATGGCCCTTGAAGCTTTGTCCTCTTCTCCTAGAGTAGATTCCTCTTCTTCTAGGTTTATAAAAATAAATTCCTACTAATAGATATTCAAAAGGAAATGTGAGAAAATTATAAAAGGTATTTATATTAAGAATTACATTAGCTATAGGATCTATCTATAGTATGAGATAAGAATGAGATGGTAGAATAAAAGCAGCAATAATTTTTTTCCATTAGCGATAAAGGTTACTCTTAAGATAAACACTAGGATGCGGTAGAAAGCTTATACTTATACTTAGAAATACATATGTACATTATGAAAAATATTCTCATGCATCTAAAATTCAAGAATTAATCTCTTAGCATTTGTTTCCACTATGTATGTGCCACAACACGACATCCACCCCCTCTAAACCTGCACATTCTCCGGTATGTGCCACATTTGCTCTTTGCAAGATCACTCCTCTTGTAGATCTTCCTTGCTTTCTTCTTCACTGACAAATTCCAAATCTTCATCTCCACTTTGATTGTCACTTGTGTTTTCTTCTTCACTGGACAGATTCCAAATCTTCATCTCCACTTTGATTGTCGCCTGTGTTTTCTTCTTCCTTAGCATCTGTTGGACCACTGTTTTCTCTTCTCTTAAACACCTTAATTCTTTTCCCCACAATGGGAACCTTTACCTTTGTCCCATCTAGTTCAAACAAGCTGTAAGTAGCATTTTCATGCACATGTCTTATAACATACGATCCAAACCATCTTTTTGAGAACGTAGGCATGACTGTGTGCTGGTTATCAAGGCTACTATCATACACTAAAACCCAATCACCTTTGTCAATTGCTTTACTCCTAAGCCAATGTCGCTTATCAAAGTAGTCCTTGTTTTTTAGCCTTGCATTTTTGAGTCGTTCTTATGTAGCCTCAATGTCTCTAGGTCTTCTCTCTAGCCTTATGTGCAATGCAAGGAGACCTTCCCTGCTAAGCCCCTCTTGCCAAGGTAGTACATTCCATGTGGAAATTGTATCTTCAATCGACATCACTGGCTTTTGACCATAAATAAGCTCCGTAGGCATATAGCCAATTACTGAGCTATGTGTTGTACGATCAGCCCATAAAGTAGTTTTGGCCACTGACCAACTCTTCCTTTGCAAGACTTGGCCAAAGCTTTTATGATAGCAGGATGCCCTCTTTCACTGTTTACATTGCCTTTAGGGTTGTAAGTTGTAGTAAGAGAAATCTTGATTCCTAATTTGGAAAAGAACTCCCTTGCTTCCTTGGCATCCATTTCATCTCTGTCAACAGTGATCTTTCCCACACAACCATAACAACAAATCACCTCATCAAGAAGGAATTTGCATACAGCTTCTGTGGTTTTAACTCCTCATGCTCGCCCTTCAACTTGGTTAGTTAGGTCATCTCCTGCAAGAACTAAATATCTCGTCTGCCAAAGTCCTAAAGGTATTGTGACTAGAACCGCAACCCATTTATAATGCATGAATAGTGGATATGTAGGGTGCAATCCATCACGAGGTTGGACATTTGAATACATTTGACAAGTTACATGCGACTCTACAAATTGACATACATCTTTATACATACCCTTCCACCAGTATTTTGATTTCCACTTGGAGAAGGTTGCCCACACACCCTTGTGTTCAGCCCATAGACTCCAATGAAACTCTTGCATGAGATTTACTGGAGTCTCTTTTTTACATATAACCCTTTGTGGTGTAACACGCTTTTGTTTAAGATGCTTTCACATGTAACCATCCCTTAAAAAGTACTAATATGCTTTTTTGTGTATCCTCCTGAATTCTTGTCAAGACCAATCATCTTGTTTTGTTAGAGTACTCAAGTAGCTTTCAATAAGAAGCCAATCACCTTCATAAAGCTCTTTCAAGAACAATTCAAGTGGATTAGTCATGCAGTCATTGTTGCCTTTGACATAAGAGATAGAATAGAACTTTGTGCCCACATCATCTCCCTTGTCAATAATCTATGACTCATCTTCATACCTTGCCCTTGATAGCATATCTATCACTGTATTGCCTTTACCCGCAATATGATTAAACTTTGGATTTAACGAAGGGCTAAAGGCTAATTTGTCATGAATCCTCTCACTCCGTCCTGAATGAATATCAAGGAAGAAGAGGGTCCTTTTTATAGGTGAAGGTGAATCTTGATTAGGGTGAGATTAAATGCTAATTGCAATTAACCTTTTCAAAGTTGATGGTGCAATGATGATGAAGCCTTGTTCCCACCACCTTGGTTTTTTGCATGATGTCCAAGTGATGACTAGGCCCAAAAGATGCCCCAAGCCATGTAGGTGGTTACCTTAGCTAGGATCCAAGTAGGTGATAATTGCTAAGTGATAATGTACAAGGGTAGAAAAACTTAGTGATGGTGTTAACAAAGTTAGAAAAAGTTACTAGTGCTGATTTTGAGTGTGTGTGAGTGTTTTAGAGCCATAAGTGACCCCATTTAAGCCACTTGGGTCATACTTATTGGTCATAGGGTCAGTTTTTGGCACTGGCAGAGAGAAATGGTCACCTCAAAAAGTAGGAGAGAGAGTGTCAAATTTAAAATCTTCTTTGGACTCTTATGGAGAGGACTTATGTGTCTTCCCCTAGGTCCCATAGCCCTTCCTTTGCATGTAGTCCACACCTCCACATGGCTTATTAGGCCCCATTTCCTTGAGTCATCACCCACTTGTCCATTGAATAATATTTCCAATGTCTTCTAGCCCTTCCATCTTGGCAAATATAATCCTTCCATATCCCCATAATTCAAAGGTGAGGACAACTGTGTGTCCTCTTCCTCTTAAGTTTTCTTTGAGTTATAGAGATGGCCCTTGAAGCCTTGTCCACTTCTCTTAGAGTAGATTCCTCTTCTTCTAGTTATAAAAAAATAAAATCCTACTAGTAGATATTCAAAAGGAAATGTGAGAAAATTATGAAAAACATATAAAAGGTATTTATATTAAGAATTACATTAGCTTTAGGATCTATCTATAGTATGAGATAATAATGAGATGGTATAATAAAAGCACCAACACTTTTTTTCCACTAGATAAAGTAAAAATATGTTACCCTTAAGATAAATACTAGGATGTGTTAGAAAGCTTATATTTATACTCAGAAATGCATATGTACATTATGAAAAATATTCTCATGCATCTAAAAGTCAAAAATTAATCTCTTATCACTTGTTCCCACTATGTACGTGGCATAGCACGACACCGCCCTATGGGGACTAATTTCGAGAGAGCACACAAACTCATGAGCTCTATATAGTACAACAAAGAGGCATCACTCATTGACAAAGATGGAGCCTTGTCAAAGTATGGATTACTGACGAGCTCATTACCAGGCTCTTTACCTCCCCGTCGGCAACCACAATCTACTAAACAAGACCAAGGCCATAGATAATGGCAAGGCCTTTATTAAGCAGGAAGGTCATAGTTTACATACAAAGATTTGATTTATTTAAAGATCAAGCTGCCCCCCTTACGGCTCATAGCATCTTAAAGTAGAAAAACTATCACACTACATAAAGCCCAACCTACATATTACAGTGGTGATGGAAATGGGGCTAGCAGAAAGGAGGGTAATTCGATGTTATCTTGGGAATTAATTCCTTTAGAACCTAGTCGAAGCTAGCCGCAAGGGCAGTAACAACAGTAAAACCTACATGAATGCGAGCCTAGTCCTCACAAGTATAGCATATCAGGCTCTTGGAATGATAGATCAGCTACCTATAGTAGAATCACCGCTTGACTTGCTACATACAACCAAACATATTTTCCAATCGATGGGTAGCTCCTCTACAATATCGATAAAGAGAAGAAACAGGGAAAGAGTTCAAGGGCCAAGACACTAGATAGTGAGGCCACAAACTTGGATTTTGATCTCAGCAGAGAAATTTAGGCAAGGAACCAAGATACTCTCTCGGATTATCAATCCACTAAGGGGGAAGATTGTATTACAGTCCCACTCATCCGCAAGACCCAATCAACTGAACAGATCCCAAAGGCTCAAGTTCAGAGGTTGATGGAAGAAGCTTAGCATCTTAGAGAAGAACAGCTACCAAAGCTAGCACTAGAGAAAAAGAAAGTCAAAGATATTATCTCTGAAGAGGAGGAAAAAAATGATATTGAGCTTGACAAGAAGCTCAAAAAGATAAAAGCAAGCAGCTCAAGAAATTCAAGAACCACTTCTTGTTTGATCATCCAACTTTCTTGGATGGGGTTTAGAGGTGGGGCATTTGGTGCTAGATTCTTAGCCAACAATGACAATAGTCTGAGGAGGTTTTGTTAAAGTGTGGACTTGTCCTATCTCCGTATTCTCTCCTTCCCTGGTGGTGATCTTGTCAGCACCAATTGTGGGACGGGTTTGCAACCTTCTATGGGCAAATTTCTTGATGTTCAATGACATGTTTTTTGTGATCCTTTGGATGATAGGTCTGCAAGTAGTGTTCGTAGTTAGTGGGGACATCTAGTTCCTACTCCTGCAGTCAACAACATTTGGATGCTTCTTCCATACATCCTTTTGGAGATCTCCAACCTTGGGGGAAGTTCTTAGGGTGTAGATCTGGCCACGGCTAGCAAGTATAGTAGGTTCTTCCTGTGCGGCTTTTGCCCACCTTTTTGGCATGCTACATATCAGCCCCAACAAGCGACACAGATGCAAGAAGGTGGAAAGATTTGGAATTCCCAACGGACTCACCAAAAAGTCAAAAATCAATGCATGAAAATTTGCATAAAGAGATGAAGCTACTAGTGAATGGCAACAGGAGACAGTCTCCCCAAAATAGGGAACTCCTCCTCCTACTACTGAAAAGCAAGAAGAAATGAAAGATGAAGATGGAAAGAAAGAATTTGAACAAGATCAAGAAGGTAAGCAAGTGGAGTAAAGAGAAGTTGAAAAGACAAAGACCACTCAAGACTAGCAAGAAATGGAACAAGATCAACCAAGAGACCAGCCCAAGAAAGATGTGGAGCAGAAAGAGTCAATGCCAGAGACTTCTCAACAACATGATACTCGAGTGCTAAGAGAGGTTCCCCCAATCTCAAGAGCCACACCTGAAGCCGTTGACAAACTCATTTGAGAGTTTGAGCTAGAGGAACATTTAGAGATGATATGGCTTCAATGCCGGTGCCAAAGAGCAGTTTCAGACTTGAGGGAATTAGATGCTAGGGACGCCAAAAAAGAAGCAAACACAACAAACAAAGAAGTCGAGTGACTATGACAACAACTAGAGTGCCTGCATCAAGAGAAAGAATATCTCAAGGCTTTCTTAGAGTGCAAAAATAAAGATGTAGCAAGCATCTTCCAAGATTTGGAAAAGCAGATTGAGGCAAAAATGCAAGTAGAGCAACAGGCACTAGAGGAGACTGTGGAAAGAGAGTATTAAAAAAACCTAAATTGTGTGAGTCCTATGATGTGATGAAGAATACACTCTCAGCTCTCATGACCATCCAAGAAGTCCCTCCTCCTGCCTTTACTTCTCAAGCTCCTACTACCATAGCAGAGGAAATTAAAGAGCTTAAAGCGGAGTTAGCCCAAGAGAAGCTCCAAAGATAGATGATGTTGCCAAGATAGATGGCCACAAAAATCTAATGGGATTAGGAGATCAAAGAGCTCCAAGAGAAGTTGGCAAAAGCTAAAGAAAATCTAGCTAGCCATGAGAAAAAGCATGCTTAAGAAATGCAAAGTAAAGATTTGGCAATCGGTGCACTTCAAGCAAAGGCAATAGTATTGTCCTAGCAAATTGCACAATTGGTGGTAGAATTTGAAAGGACAGACTTACCCCCCTTGGACCTACCAAGCACATCAACAAGGGGTGGGCAACATGACTTTGAAGAAGACACATAGCAAGAAGATGTCAGGGAGGAGCTCAGGAGGTGGATAGAGGGCATTCCTGACAACTCACACAAGGAGTATATGCTTTATGAGCTCAAAGTGCTTGAGTTAGTGGCCATACTAATGATAAAACTAGATGAAGTAGTCAAGAACATTGTCTATGAGATGATTCCATTGCCTTTGATGAAGTAGGAAGCCCTCCTCTGGAAGAAGAAACTTTTACCCTCTCTGAATCAAATGCCAAAGGGGACTATGAAGACGTGCTAGTCACTGCATATCAGGTGCTTAGATCTTGGAAATTCAACCTTTATGGAGGAAGAAGTGATATGAGAAGCAACCACAAGATGAGACTATGTACAAAAATGCACCACATTATCTCAGGATCGACCCTACATTTTGCCCAATTCCTTGACGACAATCCTAGGATAACGACTTCATCTGGAAGAGTCGCATGCTATTAGTGCTAAATTACCCAGTGCTAGAAAAGCCCATCAATAACTACAAGCCGACAAAGCCATATATGGTGCACACAATGCAAGCAATGATTAATCAAATGAGAGATGTGCTAGATTTGACTTGTCAAATGCTAACAAAAATAGCAAAGATGATCAGCGGGTGCATTCAAGATTTTGAAGACATAGATGCAGCAGAGCACCCATGGCAAGTGTTTCTCAAAGGTACTAAAGGTATTGCTTGGAATCTAGAGACTAAAATCCCCAACTGCAACATACTTATGGGGATGTATGCCAGGATTATGTTCCTTCCATTGCATTACATGAAAACTTTTGAGGAGGCGTTTGTGATGGGATTTTTTGAAATGGATTCTACCATTTTAAATCCCCTCACTAAAGACCTGCAAGCATGTGCAGTCCTCAACAACCTATTCAAGGACCTACCCATACAAGCGTACATAGTGGCTAGGGCTACCAAGTTCACAAGGATCACAAAGACACTAGAGAAATGGAAATTCGACTACTAAAGCTTGAAGTACAACGCTTGCACAAGGATGTGCAAAGGCTAGGAAGGGGGGAATTTTTGACAGAAACACTTAACGGGCATCCTCCTAGTCGACCATACCTCCTTTATGCCCATAAGTTTGATGTACTTTGGTTATTTTTCTGAAAGCTAAGTATAAAGAAGACATCAAGATTTTTGAGCCACCTTTTGTACACTTTGAGATGTAATTCTTTTGTCGTGAACCCTAAAAGACTTGTGAGTCGACCACTAGCCAAATGAGAAACCCTAGGTATAAAGCTCAAAATATCTAGATTGAAATCATCATGATATCACTATCTAAAGTTTTGGAAGAGCTCTCTATGTACGATTATGAGCGGCAAGTCAACAGCACATTGTAATCAATTTTTCTCCTTCTTTGGTAATCACAATTTAGTTTCAAAAAGTGCATCGTGTTCCTTTTCTCTTGCTCTTTTGTTAAAGTATAATCATTCTCAACTTTGTTGTGGTTTTTGACTATCTGTGTGTGAGCTAAATGTGTAGTTTTAAGTGCAAATTTGACCATAGGAGAGTGATCTTATACCATACGGCGACCTTTCTGGATAGTTTTCTGAATTTTTTATGACCTGAACCATGATGGATTGGGATTTTGGTACCTTATCCGATGACCACCAGACTTTGCAAAATTGTGTCCCTAGGCCTATTATTCTCCTCCTAAAATTTTGTTACATTCCAAGATCATTTGGTCGACAAAATGGAGTGATGACCTAGAACGGTGAGATAGGGTATAGGTAGATTTTCCTGATTAGAGAGTGATAGTTTTGCTAGTGCTGATGATAGCTTAGTTCCATAGGTTCACTTCTTGAGGTTGACACCCTCAAAGAGTCTCTGTGCCCCATCCAAGTCGATTCTCCCTAAGTATTGAAATTATGCTAGTGCCAGACAGCTATGCTATAGACATCCGATCGCAGCGACCTACTAATAGCTCCAAACAAAGCTTAAGTAGAGAAGTATAAGCTCAAGAAATCTTGCATTCAAGATGCGCTTTTGAACAATAATGAATATTTTAAGAAACGCACCTAATGAAAAAGGGAAGAACCTAATTTATGAAACAAAACCACTAATTACTCTTGATTTTAGCACTCATCTCTCGTAATGGAAGTAGTGGCCCATAGACTCTCTCTTGATTGTGGAATAAATTACTAATTAGAGCTTAATCTAAGAGAGAAGTAAAATTGATTAGCAATCAAGTGTGTAGGTATCATACACATAAGATCTAGCATAGATAAGAATAGATTAGGATCAAGGGGTGATTAGGAAATTCTAACCACATGTTGGCGGGTCGTCGCAGTCGGATGGAATAGCCTAACAAGAACTCAAACCACCATAAATATGTCAATTTGAGGATGTGGCTGACCCAACTAATGAATGGAAACATCAAATGCAACATCCTAATGACAATGTATTGAGGAGAAAGGTGTCACTCGCAAGCCAAGAAGCCACGAAAGGATAATGCCTAAGTCTCCTATGTGGTCTATCTATCACTCTAATGGTTGTTACAGTGCAAATGAGCTCCAAATGACATGGAACTTGAGATTAGGGGTCTCTAGATGTTGCACTTTTTTCTGGCCAGGAGCATGGGGACCTGAGTGGGAAGGAGCATTTCTATGAGAGCCTGTGTGCTTTTGCGATCTTGAAATATCATTTTATTAAACATTATCATGATAATACTCTCACTTGGTCTGCCTTGGGGAGCTATTTTTTGACAGGTGATGAAGTGCTTGAAGATACTAAAGAGATGCTATGCATAGGTGGTGCCAAACCATCAAGATGGAGATTAAGTGTCAAGAATAAAATGTTGGAAAGTGGTCCTAAACAAGTTTCAAGATATCAATGAAGGATGCATGTTGCTTTGATTATCGATGAGCAATGATCATACTTTATATGCTGCTTTTTATGGACGATGTCCTCTGCATGTGTGAATGGGAGTTTGAGGCCTTTGTTAAATTGATAAAAAGCTGTTTTAATAGGGTTTTTTTGAACGAGCAGGCAAAGGGTGGCATGACGGATGAAAGGGGATGTCGATTGAGACCTGCAAGGACCACCAGGGGCAGAGGGTTAGTGGGAAAGAGAGAGGAGCACCATCTGTTGGCATGATAGATGAAAGGGGATGTCGATTGAGACCTGCAAGGGCCACCGGGGCAAAGGGTTAGTGGGAAAGAGAGAGGAGCACCATCTGTTGGCATTATCGAGGCCGAGAGAGAAGGGCATCAGTTTGAGGAGTATGCAGTGACGAGCGGAAGGGGGGTCATCCTGTCACTGCCTGAATGAACGGGTGGTTGCAGAGCTGGTACGAGAAACAACAAAATGGCATGTGTGATGCCCATTGAGAGGGGAGCCGTGAGAGAGAGAGAGAGAGAGAGAGAGAGAGAGAGGGCTCGGCCGTGTTGACAACAGAGAGAGAGGACGATGCCCGTGTTGCAAAGCAAGAGAGAGAAAATATCTATGGTGTTGGTGAAGAAGATGGCGTGCCCTGTAAGAGGTCGAAGAGGGAGAGTCTCTCTATCGTGAATTGACTGAGAGAGAACAGAGGTGATATTTTCTTTTTTTTAGCCTTTGACTTTATTAGAATCCCAAAACGGGGGATCCCATAGTCGGGTGAAAGAGAAGGAGAGAGAGATATTCTCTTCATAAGAGAGAGCATGCTACCTTAGAGATTGAGAGAAAGAGCGAGAGAAGCTCTTGCTACAAAGGGGTTGTCATCGACAGAATAGAGAGAGCTCTCGTTTTTAGGCTGGATCCGAAGAGGGATCGAGAGAGATATCTATTGTCATGCTCCTTGTTGGAATCAAAGGGAGAGTCGTGTGTGTGTGTGTGTGTGTGTGTGTGTGTGTGTGTGTGTGTGAGAGAGAGAGAGAGAGAGAGAGAGCGAGAAAGAGAGAAGAAGTTAGCCATTTGAAGGGGCCGCAATGAGAACATCTACAAAATGTAGATAACAAAAAAATATCATCTTGAAGCTGGCCTGAAGAAGCCCTTGGGGAGATGTGACGACAAAGCCGAGCCATAGATAAGTTTCTTTTTTTTCTCATGACATTGGATGTATATTTATGTTGATTTTTGATAAAATACAAACACTTGCAGTCTCTCTCTGTGTCTCTCTCCATTTTCATAATAAACACATAAATGTCTTCATGATTCTATTCTCGAGTCTGAGCGAGTATGTGTAGCCCGAGCATTGCATGGGTTAGAGAGAGATACATGTTTTGGCAGTTGATTTAGCTGCACATACATTGTCTAGGCTCCTTATTTTGGGAGTGAGCGTAGCATATTGCTTGAGCTCTTTTGTTTGCTAGGTTTTTCTTGGTCTTGGTCTGCTCCATGGTCTGGCCATAGAAAAACATATATCAGTGGCACGCCTGGTGGTGGGACTAGCTTTCAGCATCTAGGTGCTCTAGCGAAGAGCCTGCATCCTAAATGGAGTTTTTTTTTTTCATGTTCCACTTCAGAAGAAAATTTGCATTATATCGCATTTTGCCCAGATTTTTTGGGATATGCTTTTATGTGAGAAACTTATTTCGGTTGGCCACCACTCATTGCCACCATCCTAGCATGTGCATGTAAACTTGGACCCAGACACCTATACATCCCTCCGTAAACTCCCATAAACCTGAGTGTTTTAGGTCATTGAGAGGGCCCCACTTTGAGGTCATCAAGGATCATTAGAAGTGCTAAGTCAGGTCATCATTATCATGCTAAAGGGGGCGGTTGTTCTATTTGCTTTTATCATCTTGTGATTAAATGATTTTCACCTATTTTTCCTTGATATCTTTTAGCGATGCCCAATGGATAAGGCACCAATCTTACCCGAGTTCTGGGTTCTCTTGTTATTCGCCTAGCTTTTACCTGTAAACTTGGACCCAAGCGCCTATGAATCCCTCTGTAAACTTCCATAAACTTGGGTGTTTTAGGTCATTGGGGAAGACCCACTCGAGGTCATTAAGGAGTCATCAAGGATCATTAGGAGTGTCAAGTCAAGTCATCAGTGCAAGGCTAGGGGATTATTGCCATTTTGCATCTTTGTGTGATTGCATATTGTCCGCCTCTTGGTTGTTCATATTTTTAATTTCTCAACATACATCATCTACAGCCCAATGGATATGGCATCAGTCTTAACCGAAGTTCTGGGTTCACACTAGCAGGCTAGTTTTCCCCGCAGGACACCACTGTTGCACTTTTTTCTGGCTAGGAGCATGGGGATTCTGAGTGGGAAGGAGCATTTCTATGAGAGTCTGTGTGCTTTTGCAATCTTGAAATATCATTTTATTAAACATTATCATGATAATACTCTCACTTGGTCTGCCTTGGGGAGCTATTTTTTGACAGGCGATGAAGTGCTTGAAGATACTAAAGAGATGCTATGCATAGGTGGTGCCAAACCGTCAAGACGGAGATTAAGTGTCAAGAATAAAATGTTGGAAAGTGGTCCTAAAGAAGTTTCAAGATATCAGTGAAGGATGCATGTTGTTTTGATTATCGATGAGCAATGATCATACTTTATATGCTGCTTTCCACGGACGATGTCCTCTGCATGTGTGAATGGGAGTTTGAGGCCTTTGTTAAATTGATAAAAAGCTGTTTTAATAGGGTTTTTTTGAACGAGCAGGCGAAGGGTGGCACGACAAATGAAAGGGGATGTCGATTGAGACCTGCAAGGGCCACCAGGGGCAGAGGGTTAGTGGGAAAGAGAGAGGAGCACCATCTGTTGGCGCTACCGAGGCCGAGAGAGGAGGGGATCAGTTTGAGGAGTATGCAGTGACGAGCGGAAGGGGGTCATCCTGTCACTGCCTGAATGAACGGGGGGTTGCAGAGATGCTAAGAGAAAAATGGCCTGTGTGATGCCCATTGAGAGGGGAGCCGGGAGAGAGAGAGAGAGAGGGCTCAACCATGTTGACAAGAGAGAGAGAGGACGATGCCCTTGTTGCAAAGCAAGAGAGAGAAAATCTCTATGGTGTTGGTGAAGAAGATGGCGTGCCCTGTAAGAAGTCGAAGAGGGAGAGTCTCTCAATGAGAGAGAAGAGAGATGATATTTTCTTTTTTTTAGCCTTTGACTTTATTAGAATCTCAAAAGGGGGGATCCCATAGTCAGGGTGAAAGAGAAGGAGAGAGAGAGATTCTCTTCATAAGAGAGAGCAAGCAAGGGATAGGGAGTTGTGGGTACTCACATGGGGAGAGAGGAGTAAGGGAGAATCGGTTCACTATAGTGCTACCTTAGAGATTGAGAGAAAGAGCGAGAGAAGCTCTTGCTACGAAGGGGTTGTGATCGAGAGAATAGAGAGAGCAGAGCTCTCATTTTTAGGCTGGATCCGAAGGGATCGAGAGAGAGATCTATTGTCATGCTCCTTGTTGGAATCAAAGGGAGAGTCATGAGGGAGCAAAGGAAAGAGAGAGAGAGAGAGAGAGAGAGAGAGAGAGAGAGAGAGAGTTGCTCTTGCTGCAAGTTGTGTGTGTGTGTGTGTGTGTGAGAGAGAGAGAGAGCGAGAAAGAGAGAAGAAGCTGGCCATTTAAAGGGGCTGCAATGAGAACATCTACAAAATGTAGATTAAAAAAAAATATCATCTTGAAGTTGGCGTGAAGAAGCCCTTGGGGAGATGTGACGACAAAGCCGAGCCATAGATAAGTTTCTTTTTTTTCTCATGCCATTGGATGTATATGTTGATTAATAAAATACAAACACTTGCAGTCTCTCTCTGTGTCTCTCTCCATTTTCATAATAAACACATAAATGTCTTCATGATTCTGTTCTCGAGTCTGAGCGAGTATGTGCAGCCCGAGCATCGCATGGGTTAGAGAGAGATACATGTTTTGGCAAATGATTTAGCCGCACATATATCCTGTCTAGGTTCCTTGTTTTGGGAGTGAGCGTAGCATATTGCTTGAGCTCTTTTGTTTGCTAGGTTTTTCTTGGTCTTGGTCTGCTCCATGGCCTGGCCATAGAAAAATATCTATCACTAGACTATGGAGAATAGGTTCTTGATAACCATACCTATAAAAGTCATTGTCGGGTATGTGAGCAACCACGATCATTGCCATCTCTTACCTTCACCAAAAATGACATATGAGGGGTTGTTTGGATTCTCCTAGGGCCTACCTACCTCTGTCCATTTTTAGTTTCACTTAAAATACCTATAACATCTCACAATGAGCAAATAAACACACAAGATGACCTAGAGCCAAAACCGCTAATTGCGTAGCGCACACACTCTCAAGCACAACACACAAGACATGTACAAGATGCTAAGAGTGAGAGGAAGCAACACAAGAAGTTTCATTAGCAATGCTCACCTGTACAATAACTAGTGAATGTGCAAGTGTAGGCATACTCTTTACCACGTGCTCTCAAGTTGGAATGGTTATTCCCCCAAAAATGAGGCCTTTTCTCATATATGTAGGGCTAGAGATGGGGTGAGGGCAAAAATTATGAGATTTTACAAAAAGTGAGAGCTAGCAGTGAATCCAATGACATCATTATACTCATTCATATCTTTGGATTTAGTGCAAAGTAGCATTTATAAAAGATGGCTTGGGTAATTTACATCGCCCATTGTCAAAGTGATGTAGGCAAAAATGTGAGTGTCATCTTCTCCCACTGGTCTTCTTTTGCCTGATGAAGAGGTGTGAATATAGCATGTCACACTCATGTATCATGTAGGCGACAAATCTAGCATGCAAGTCCTTGTAGACTGCCATGAAGATTGTGTTGTCCATCTCGAAGTAGCCGGTGTAGAAGGCTTCTGTCAATGTCTTCCAAAAATGAACTCCGCTTTATCTAAGTGGATTTTGTGTTTCTGAATGTGTTGATGCATGCGGACGGCATATAAAAAATCTTTAGCATGATCTTGCATGCTATGTCTAGCCTACTGCACACTAATCTGATCATCTGTTTGAGTGCCTAGTACATATATCCGATGGAGGGAGCAGTGATGGGCTCTACGAACACTGAATAGTTGAGCCAGCATGGATGAGTAGTCAGCAAAGTCCGACGAGGTCCTACGTTTGATAATGGGACAGTATGTGGGGTCAACCTATAGGTACACTACGTCTAATAATGGGACAATATGTGTGGCCAACCTACAGGTACACTGGCACAAACGAGTTTACTTTAACTACATTTTTTTTGCTCAACCATGAAGGCTCTCTTCTATTCTAGGCGTGCTGCTATAAGATCCTCAGATGTCCAATCTGACAGGTCGCATTCTTGATAATTTCCCTTTGCATTTGGCAGTGGTAAGGAAAGTAGCCTTTTATTTTCTTCGATGGTCATCCACTTGAGCAAGGCAAGAGCAGGGCATAAGGTAGTTGGGGCTCAAGAACCTCTTCTCTGAGCTCTATTGGGGTAATGAAATTTAGCGAGTTAGATTTCAAGAATTCTTTGTCATAGAGGAGGTTCCTGGCCACCAAGCATTGAGTCTTTTTCCAGTACTCCTCCGGTAGATGGGCGTAATGTAGTGGCATGACGTCCTCAGAAGAGTTTTGCCTGGTCTATCACCCCGTGTTTGTAGCAGCTCAAGGGTGATGTTCTTCTTGTGAGTGAGAGCAGCTGCTTCTTTTGCACTTTACTGTGCCTGGGCATACAACTCTTCCTCCTCTTCTAGGGCTAGCTAATTGATGTGCGTAATGCCCTCCCAGATCTGTTCTATTGTCTTCTCATGTTCATAGAGCTCTTTAAACCTGCTTGCCATTGCCTTGCCTAGATGTGAATGAGTTGGGCATCCCTTCTTCTCAAATCCCCAAGAACGTCAATGTTTGTAGTGGTGTGCTGGAAACTTTCTTGCTCGAGCGTCTCTGGGCACTTCTGGGAGCTCACCACTATTATGCTTAATAGGTTGTTGTTCTATTGTTCCTGCTTGAGTAACATGATTTACTTGATCATTTCCTTGTCCAGATCCTCAGCATGCTACTTTATGAGAGCAACACGCCTGAGATTTGACATGGGTGTGCTTGTTGCCGTTGCAGGCATGGCTAGCTCCATTAGTAGTGTTGGCTTGACTTGCACTATTTCTAGCTCAAGGCCTTGAGCAAATCCTCAAAGGTTGTAGGTTTTCTCTCACTTTTGGTCTTGTGCACCTGGCAAGGGATGATGGTTGTGAATAGCGGCCGACGTACTGTCCGCTTTGCTACAATCTTCAAAATCTCTATAACCTTCTTTTTTTTTTCATCTTCCACCTTTGCAAGAGGTAACTCCTCCATCATCGAGTTTTCTTGCTCCTTTTGCAAGCCCTTAGGCAACTTGTCGCGTTGAAGTACCTATTCATTTTTAGCTTTTTTCGCATTCAATCCTTCCATCATTGGGTTTTCTTGCGTTTTTAGTAAGCCCTAAGGTTGGATATGCGTTGTCGTTTTGCTGCTAATAGCTCTATCTTTGCCTTGACAGCCTCTTGGGATTCCTTGACATTGTAGTTGGCCTTGAGCAAATCTTGCACTATTGCTTCTAGGTCAAGGGAGGCAGATCTACAAGGGGAGGCTCCTCCTCTTGCCCTTGCTCCTAGACCATGGCTTATTTCTGCGCTTCAAGTGCTGTGGCCCTTGGTCTTGGCCCTTGCTTTCTATTGGCCTCACTTCTGGATCTTCTGGTTGTGCTTGTTGTGCTTCCTTATCTTCTTCCTATGCTATAGGAATCTCCATTGGCTGCTCAAGGAGCGGCTCCTTAATGTCTTCTAGCTTGTAGATAGTGCATACCCTCATCTTTTGGTAGGTGTTTGATCATGTAGCGAATGGCAAAAATCCCAATTTAGATGGACAATTGTCAGATGTTGGCTATTCGTGCATTTAGTTCCCTCCCATTTAGTTTGGTCAGTAACTTGAGGTCAAAGTGTCCAAATTTGCCATGTGAGGTATCATTGGGATCCTCTTGGCAAGGGCCATCCACCAGTACGTACCTTTTGTCTTAAAAATTTGCTAGGTGGCACTAATTGTGGTAGCTATCATATGTGTCCATTCAACTTGAAATTGGTACCTACTGGTTCCTCTTGATGTGTAGACTCCTTTTATGCTTTCCTTGTTCCATTTGGTTCACTAAAATGATCATATTACAATATTTCCTATTTCTACTAAGCTATTTTTATCTATCTTTCCATTGCACACTAAGAAACACGCTCTCTATTGTGTGCCTTGAGATTCCTTCGTCTTTTCCAAGGTGTGTGTGTCTCTTTGCAACCCTAATTCCAACAGTGCTATCTTGACTTTTGGTGGTCCATTTAATGATTTTTAAGCATGGGAGACTTGTACAAGGCATAGGGAAGCTGTAGGAATCACTTGTTTAAGCATAAGGTTTTGGTGGCAATAATTGCGATCACTGCCACCTGAAGAGTTGTGGTGAACAATGCCATGGTCAGCTCCCTCCTACTTTTGTGTTCCTGTTGGTGCCCTGCTTGTGCCATTTGGAGACTTGGTTTGGACTTTATGAATTGTTTTTTCCTATGCTAACACATTCTCTATTTTTCATGTTTGGAATTTTTATGCCCTAGATATGGCAGGTTTACCTTTTGGATCACCATCACATTTAGATCAAAATTTGACGTCTTTAATTTGCTTCCAAAATTTTTCATTGCTTCTCTGTATTTTTTAGTAGAATTTTAGAAATAAAATCCAAAAAGGTACTTAAAACTTTACAATAAATCCAAAAATTACCCAAATTTTAGGTAAAGTATTCCTTATGAAGAAAATAAAAAATTTTCTATATACAAAAAAATTAGGGCATTATTGGTCTATTATTTGTGCTTTTTTCTCAATTTTTTACCATATAATTAGAGGCAAAATATGAAAACTTAAATATAAGAAATATAAACAAGAGTATGGGGTTATTTTTGTCTCTGACATGAACCAACCCCCATTTAAGTACTTATGGACATTACTTAGCATTTGTTGGAAAATTCAAATCACAATAAAACGCAACAAGGATTAAACCATTGTTAAATAGTGCCCGATAACATTTTGCAATGGGTTCTGTATTGAATGCCTCCCCCCTCCAATAGTGAGTCCTCCCGGACAATGGCCAATAAAAGTTCTTGAGGTGGGATGATAAACATATGGCATTTGGTGCAAAGGTGGTGCTCCATGTTTGAACGATTGTGTGCACTGGAGTTTGAGTTGTAGTTGAAGTATGCAGTCCTTGATAGGTAAGTTTGTTGGAATTAGGGTTGCAGGAAAATACACACAGCTTGGAGAAGATGAAGGAAGCTCAATGCACACAACATAGAGTATATTACTTAGTGTGCTATGGAAAGATGGATAGCCCTAGAATGATGGGCGTATATATAATGCACGGGGGGAAAAATCTCCAAGTGAGGGGAAAAATTCCCCAGCGGTCCTAAGTGTGTTCACACACATCACTAACACGTGTGTATGGTAACAAATTCCCCCTCGAGTGATGTGGTGAATGAGAGCTGGTACATGAGTAAAGGAAAGTGCCATGCCCTGAGGACATGATCAGTCCACAAAGGGAAGTAATCCCAAAACTTTGCAGAAAGATTTGAACTTCTCATAAGACAATGCCTTTGTGAAAAGATCTGCAAGGTTGTCCTGTGTTGGCACATAAGCCAAGCTGATCTCTCCTGCTGAGAGCCTCTCCCTGACATAATGGCAATGCACCTCAATGTGCTTTGTGCGAGCATGAAAAATTTGGTTCCTCGCACCTGTCAATGCCCTCTGATTGTGAGTGTAGATAGTGTTGGCAGTGTCCTATCCAACACCCAAATCAGCCATAAGGCGTCTGAGCCATACACACTCAACTAGAGTTGTGAAGACTGCCCTGTACTTAGCCTCACAACTAGAAGTGGCCATAGTAGGTTGCTTCTTGCTCAACCATGATATACATGAATTGCCAAGCATGAAAAAAAACCACTTGTGGACACACGTGTGTCAAAAAAACCAGCCCAATCTGAGTCTAAAAAAGCATGTAAGTCTAGCGGCAATGATCCCCCCCTTGGGATAAAACAAGCCAGGATGTAAAGTGCCACTCAAGTAGCGGATTATCTTCTTTACATCCTACCAATGCTTAGACCCTGGGCTATGCATAAATTTGTTGACCTGTCAGACAACAAACTGAATATCCGATCTCGTGTTGCATACATAAATGAGGCATCCAACAACAATTTGGTAAAGATGACATCTGCAGGATCACCACAACATCATGAAGACTCAATTTCAAAACTATTTCCATGGGAGTGGCAATAGGTTTGCAATGCTCAAGTCCAAACTTACATAGCAATGTCTCTATGTAACGTTTTTGACATAAAGCAATACCATCATCACACTACTTAAGCTATAGAGCCAAGTAATGATGCAATAGCCCCAAATATTTCATCTTGAAAGTATCATTCAAATCAACCTTAAACTAAGCAATATGTCTCTCATTTGTCCAGTGATCAGCAAATCATCTACATAAAGAACCACAATGAGAAGTACATCAGCCTCACGCTTTACATACAATGTGCTTTCTATTGGACTATTACAAAAGTCTCGTTTGACCAAATGGTGTCAGCCTTCTCATACCAAGCACGAGATTCGTTCAACCCATACAAATCTTTGTTACATTTGCACACCTTATCCTCTTGTCCTTTCTTCAAACCGCAAGGCTGCGTCAGATAAACTTCCTCAAATATGTCACCATGCAAGAAAGCAGTAACAATGTTTGATTGATGTACATTCCAACCAAAATGAGCTACCAACGCACATAGAAAACGCACAATAGTCATACGACACGTGGGAGAAAAGTCTCTTCATAATCTATGTCTTTTTGTTGTGCATAACCCTTTGCAACAAGTCGAGCCTTATAGCAATCAATCTTACCATCCGGCTTGCGTTTCAACTTGTAAACTTACTTCGTACCAATGGTCTTTTTGCCAGGAGGAAAACCACATAACATCCATGTGTCATTTTTTTATAGGTGCATCATATTCTAATTGCATGGCAGCATCCAATTTTTGAATTCTGTGCTTCATCAAAAGACTAAGGTTCCTCACTACTCCTGGCTATGGATTTACTGGCCCTAATGCATACCTTGGTGGTGATGTTAGTCTATTTTGTTGATACTAAGGATTTACTAGTACATTAGGATGGTATTGGGGGTTAGGATAATAAGGCATTTCCCTAACTTGTCCTCTATTGTAGTAACATTCCTCAGTGATATGGTTTGTCCATTTGTTCTCAATGGCACACCACTTATGCTTAGGATATGGTTGTGGCAACATGGAGCACTATTGTGTCAGATGATCTCCTCCACATGTCAAACAGTGCCTCAATGGTGGTACTGTGTGGTTCTGGATCTCTGCCCCATTCTTATCACAAGCTCGTCTGCAAGTTTTTCCTCTCAACAACACCATTTTGTTGAGGCATAAAAGGCATAAAAGGAATTGTACATTGGTTTTTTATTCCATGACTAGCCATAAATGCATTAAATTCATGAGACATATACTCCCCCCCTCGATCGGAACGGAGGGTGCCCATAGTACATTTTGAGACATTTTCAGCCATAGCCACCCTTTCTTTGGGCAACAATAAAAGCCTGTTCAACTGCACGTTGTCTAGTCCTATTTTTTTGGAAAGCAACTCTTGCAACAACAATGTGCATAATGCATCAAACTTGAAAATTTCAAAATTTCCTTGGGTCATAAGTCTCCAAGTACTAGAAAAAGTTTGGTAAGAATCTGGCAAGGCATCAAGAACAGTCTGCACAAGGGAACTCTCTGAAATGACTTCACCTGCAGAAATAAGTTGCTCATTGTTATCCTTGACACTAGCAAGGAAAGTGTTCATATCAACTTCTCATGCACAATCTTTGATTCCAGCTCTTTATGCAGCTATGCAATTTTAGCCTCATTGCGACTTGCATAAAGACCAGCTAGAATATCCCAAGCCTGTTTGGTAGATTTTGTTGAACAAATGTGGTGAGTAATAGTGCACTTCTGTTAATCGACAATGGTGACCCTTAACGGTCAGATAGTGGAGTCAATATTGGGCGAGTAGGTTTGGTAGATTTTGTTGAACAAATGTGGTGAGTAATAGTGCACTTCTGTTAATCGACAATGGTGACCCTTAACGGTCAGATAGTGGAGTCAATATTGGGCGAGTAGGAAGATTGGGCGAGTAGGAAGATTGGGGACTGCCCAACGCTCCCTATCGCTTGGTGTTGACCTTGGTGTTAAAGCCATTACAAGTGACAGTAAAGACCTTGGGATAGTGGAGTCACTAATGGGCAAATAGGAAGCTTGGGTACTGCCCAACGCTCCCTATTGTTTGGTGTTGACCTTGATGTAATTGACGATGGAGACCCTTTTGGTGTTGTGACTACAATTCATGCAGTGGAGTCAATACTGGGCGAATAGGAAGCTTGGGGACTACCCAATGCTCCCTATTGCTTGGTGTTGACCATGGTGTTAAAGACATTACATGCGATAGTGAAGTCGGCACCGAGCGAATAGGAGGCTTGATGACTGCCCAACGCCCCCTATCGCTTGGTACTGACCTTGGCAAATGGGCATCGGCTCAGTAAACATCCACAGACATCACATTGTTTTGACTCAGGGACCAGGCTTTTTGATCCAATAAGTGTATAGGTGATCGTCGATGAGAGGTGCACCACATATCTCATTTGATCTTGATCGACCACTTTGGGCGCCCATCTGTGAATGGGTTAAACTCTTAGGTCTATTTTGACCTAAAATCCTCATCCTGGGAGGTGTAAGCTAAGAAGTGCTCTTGCTCCATCTCTGTCTCCTTCTCTTTCATGTGCTCACAGGTGTGTGTTTGTTGTGTGTGTGTGTGTGTGTGTGTATGCTTGAGAGAGAGAGAGAGAGAGAGAGAGAGAGAGAGAGAGAGAGAGAGAGAGAGAGAGAGAGAGAGAGAGAGATGTGTGTGTGTGTGTGATCGAGCATTGCGGCGACATCGGCAGTGATGAGGCGCTAGAGCGCGGCATTGGCGGTAGCTTCTTCTTCTTCATAGCACAGGATCCTTCACGAAGGAAGCATTGAGCGGTGAGTGACACACCATTTGAGCTTGCTAGGACTCTCTAGTAGTGTGTTTGTAGTCTTTCGAGGCTTGTACATGGTGCATAGGCAAGTCCCTAGCCTTCGACACGTACGGCAAAGCGTACATTTTTTGCACCGTTGCCAAGGACTGCTTTGCACTAAGCTTGAGGAGCACTCAATGCTACCTCGGGAAGCCTTCACTTCTGCCATTGTGTATTTTTTTATTGAGTTTGTGTAGACAGTGAGAAGGTTGACTGTCTGTGAGTGTGTAGTCCTATGTTTGATAGAGTGTTAGCATAAACGACATGAGTAATTGACATCATTTTTGTCAACAAGTACATACATGAATATGAGCCAATCCTTCCTAGGGATGTAGAAAGAGTGATAACTCCATAAGTGCCGATGATTCTGAAGAGAGGCAAAGGTCCATACATACCCCTAGCAAGTCCACAAGTCCCTTCGTAAATGATTACGACACACGTCACATACAAATAGACAACCGCTACCCAACCCTCAAGACCAACTAGCAACACCACTATCATTGCAAGCATGGCTACACACAAAATGCATTGTGGAGTTTGAGGAAACAAGGTGTATGTGAGGTGGTGAGAGTGAAGAAAGGTGAGAGCTCCATTAAGGGTATAATCCCTTTGTGGCATACTTCTGTACTAAATCCATTGAGTGGTTGCTTTCCCATGGATGTATCCCACATTGGGTGAACCACGTATATCATGTGCTCTCTCTCTTTTTCTACTCTATAATCTCTCGTGTGTGAAAATTATCTCTCTCCATTAAGTAAACTACTCTAATATCTACTTAGCTATGCCATATTTCCTAACAAGAATGAGAGCGAAGATAGAGGGTTCAAAGAGAGGAACAACCACCCGTGAGAACAACTAGAAATTATGGATTGGGAGCACTTGTAGTGGCAAAATCCTTACAATATTTCAAACTAGAAAGAGCTCATAGAGGAGGACTGGGAGACCCTATGCTTAGGTTTGTAGATCACCATAGGATCAGACCATCCCAGGTCCAAAAATGGATGAAAAAGAGGTATTACGGGAACAAAGATCCCAAGAATCATGTGTCAACATTTGTGCACGTAATTAGAGCTGAGAAAGTCTTAGAATTTCCAATGCAATTTGTAGGATTTGGACCAACTCTCAAAGAGGACGCCGCCACCTAGTTCGATTCCATGGAACGTAGGAATTTTGAGTTGATCAAAGAAGTGTTTGATGAGTTTATCAAGGAATTATCTCAAAGAGGGATAGCTCATAACACCGTCTTGCAAATCCATAAATTCAAGCAGAAACAAGGCAAATTTGTACAAAAAGTAGCCTTAAGGCTAAAAAGATTTGTGAAGTTCTGTCTAGTGGAATAGCTACCAACCTAGTTAAGGTTAATGCTCATTTTTATCCACCAAGGACTCAGGAATGCAGATCTCTAGAAAGATCTACACATGAAAAAGAGAACTACATTGAACGAGTTAACGAAAGAAGCTCTATGTTTGGTAGCTAATTGTGATGTCTACAACAAAGGAGATTACAAGGATTTGGATGATGATTCCTCATCACAACATAGTGGATCCAAGCCTACTAAGCCAATACAAAAATCCGAATCTCCACCAAATCAAGAACAGCTCATCGAAGAAGTGCTCAAGAGGATTAATCCATTTGCTAAGCCACAAGTTAAGCAACCCACGTGGTGTGTGATAGATCAAAAATGGACAAATCACACAACTAAAGAGTGCTATTACAACAAGGGGTACGTAAAAGAATGCCAGTATGCCTCGCAAGCCCTTGCAAGTATCACAAGTGCAAGTCCCATCAATGCCAAGATACACAGCAGGAATGATTTTGGGACCAGGAGGAGTTGAAAGACCACAACCAATCTTAGGACAACAACCTCCACTACCAGTAAGAAGACCATGATAGGAATGAGATATGCACCAGCTATAGAAGAGCTTGAGGAGCAAGCGCTTGTGTCAATCCATGCATAATATGAGGAGCCTAGTGGATATATGACAAATACGAGATAACGACAACGTCCACTACCAGTAACAAGACCTATAGGAATGAGATATGCACCAGTTGTAGAAGAGCTTGAGGAGCAGGCGCTTCTGTCAATCCATGCATATTATGAGGAGCCTAGTGGATATATGACAAATACAAGATATTATCCACCCAAAGAACTAAATGCGCAGGAACCATGGAGCATGATTGGATCTATTGGACCACCGCTTGCTGCACACACTTCAACAGAAGGTAGTACAATTTGGATGAATGTACGTTTCCATTCATAGATAATGGAGTATTAGCAGGATCAAGACCTGCTTATCCGCAGAGAGATGCTCAAAAAGCACCTCAACAACCTAGATGACCATGTTATAAGTGTGGTGGTGACCACTTGATGAAAGATTGTCCTCACATGGAGATCATAAGAGTGAATGCATATTGTCCTAATTGTGGAATCAATCATTTGATTTCTGATTGTCCGAAGAACCCTCACATAGGAGCAAAATTAACATTGAATATACTCGAGACAATACCATATAGTAGTGGATTAGAAAATGAAAATTTGATACCAATCTAGGTAAACAAAAGAGCACAAGCTAAAAAAAATGGCAAATGAACCTATCATAGAATAACCAAAAATAGATACGCCTAGCATTGAATGTAAGAGTCAGTGAAACATGTAGAAAGCTAGGAAAGCTAGGATGCAAGCTAGGAAGGAACATGAACAAACTTCCTTAGCTCAAAAACTAAAACAAACAAAAGAAAACTAAGGATACTTAAAGAAGAAATAAACAAAGAAAAGGAAATTCCTGAGGTAGTACCAAAGCTAGGCATAGTGGAGAAACCCAAGAGTGCTAGTTCAGGAGGATCGGTTTTGGTAGAAAAAGTTAACGAACCATTAGATGCCCTCCTTAAAGCCTATGACACATGGCTAAAATAATCAACCTCAAGAACAAAGGTGGATGACATATCCATATGCAAAACTAGAGAAGCAAAGGCTTGAAATCTGCCAGAAAATGATTCAAATAGCCCAAGATTTACTCGAAGCTCTAATTGGGAGACCAAAAGATGTGATAATTGTCCCACCATCACCAATAATTCCACCAAACCAAGAACAAATAGAGCCAGATTCTAGTCAGAAGCATGAACCAAAACCCAAAAAACCAACACAAGGGCCAAGAATAATGTTGAATACCACGGATCAGTCTTCCAATGATTTTTCCCAGGCATACCAGAGGAGTGTAGAGAAATAGATGGTCTTGATGAGTTGTGGAAATAGTTCAGAGAGGCCAACGAAGATAATTATCTAGGCAAACATGTAAACCATACCAATGATAGAAAAGGAGTGTTTCTTCCATCGATAGCAAAATTTTGAGGCATGATCTCAAATTAATCTAGAAATGCAATCGTATTGGGGAGACCAAGGATCTGTTCTATCTATAGACAACCAACCCTATTTGCTACGAACACTATCGCCCTCTATGGGAGAGCATGAGGCCAAATCAGATTTTGTCGTAGTCCCATCACATAGACTCTCTTCTAAGAAAGCAATTGATTCAAAGGTTTAGTAGACATTTTTTTGACACCAGTGACATGTACAATAATGTTAAATGAGCTATTATGGATACAACCTAACATATGGACTATGGTAGGAGACTATCTAGAAAATTTTGATGTGAAGGATCCTTTGAAATTCAAGGGGAATTCGAGAACTCAAAAAGCCTCAGCTAGATACCAGGCCGGTACTGTTAAACAAAGTAGGAGAATACTATGAAGGTGAAGAAGGAAACATGACTCTTCCTGTGGAATTTCAAGGTGGCACCACCATGGAAATTCTTGACAGTGGGGATGGGGTAGCCATTGCTACAAAAGAAACATGGAAAAAATGGGGAAAGTCTACTTTAAGAGCAACAAGAATGACACTACAGCTTGCAGATGGATATATGAGAAACCGGTAGGACTTCTAGAGAAAGTACTTGCCACCTCTTGAAAAATTGAATACGAGCATACATTTGCCATTGTTGATTTTGGCAAGAAGAACAACTATGACATCATAATTAGAAGACCATTCATGAGATAGTTAAAAATGGTCCAAGATTGGGGTATGACTATATTTACCTAAGGCATATGGAGACCACAACCATGATAAATTTTAAAGACCATACTTACAAGGATGTGACAAGAACTCCTGTGGAAGAGTTCGATTCAGCTACATTGGCCATATCTGAACTTCCAGCATAGTTAGGCTAGTCCAAATAGCTATGGATATGTGGAGCTTCAAATTGTGGTAGCTTAAAACAAGAAGAATACTATATCCTAGAACCCTCCCCAGAAAAAGCACTAGTGACTTTAGAATGGGAACACATTCTGGCAATCTTGGATGTGTGTGCTATTAAAGACGGTCCCACTACAAAGTTCTATGACAAGGATGGCTATGACGTGATACCATATTACATGGTCAATGCAATTAAAGAAGAAGACAAGTGTCAAGCCTCAAATGAACCCAAAACAATAGAGCACGATGAAAAGGAGGAGGAAGAGTTGTTCTATGAATCTCCAGAGCATTTTGGATTTGACAATAATGCAGAACATGCTAAAAAACTTAAAAAGATAGGGATGGGACCCTTTGTAATTAAAGATCTATCGCCAAGCGGGGGCATCAAGCTTGAGACATTAGAAGGAGAAGAGATGTCTAACTAGCTTAGTGGATGCAGGATCAAGAAATATCAAATGCCACGCTACAAAAGATCCATGTGGAAAAACAACGTGCAAAAGAAAAGGCCAGAGTGGTAGAAGAAGCTCAAGCAAAAGCTAAGGAACACATTGCAAGATGCAAACTTGTACTACAACAAAAGCTAAAAGGCAAGCAACAAAGCTTTCAACAAATGATCTGGGTTCCCAAAACCATGGTTCAAGCACAAAAGGGTCGATAGTTCATGTGGATTCCCAAATAGATGGTGCCTCATGGCTCAGGAAGAACCAGAAGCCATGCCCATCCACAACAGAGACAAGGAAAATCCCAACGGCTAAAGAAGAGTGCATACAAGCAAAAAGTTAAGAACAGAAACATGCACCCTTCCAGCTCAAGAAAAAAACCAAACAACCAAGCTGCCCAAGCATGGTCCAAGTCCACAAGATCAACCCATGAAATCTAGATTTCAAAGCTCCTCCTTCAAGCACAACAACACCAAGTGAAGGTTTGGGTCCCAAAGCCCAAAATATCGCCTCCAATATGACGAGCATTTATGTCACTTATGTCAACAACCAAATAGTTTTGGCAACCCAAGAGTCAAGTATCCACAGTCAAAACAGAATTCTACAACTTTGTTACCAGATACATGTGGTAGTGATGTCCGTCGAGGCATTTTTTCCCTCACTAGGAGGTTTTTCCCCCCATGCATTGTATGTACATCAATGTAGGGTTATTTATCTTTCCATAGCACACTAAGTAATACATTCTCTGTTGTGTGCCTTGAGCTTCATTTGTCTTCTCCAAGCTGTGAGTGTTTTCCTGCAACCCTAATTCCAACAATTGGTATCAGAGTAGGTTACACCCTCCCAGGCATAGTTGCCAGTAGCTCCAGCACATGCCTGCTCACTTTCTCCAATTTCAATGAGCTTTGGCAGGTCGACAAAAATTTTGGGAAAACTTGAAGAGTCTAGTCTGCTCAGATTTCTAATTCGAGCTCATTTCGGCCTTCATTTCCACTACAGGCAGTACTGCACAGGCTATTTTTTCATTTGTGTAGAATTTTTGTCAGTGTCATTTTCTGCATAATAGGTCCCTTACAGTCGTCTACGGTTTGTGCTATATAGCACATGCCGTTCTCGCTTCATTTCTCCTCTTTTTTGGGCAGTTTTCACATCAGGTGCAGCATTTACCATGGCTGACAACAACACAAATGTGTTCAATATGTTTGCTGCTGAGGACAGATTGGATGGGGACAATTACCCTATGTGGGCTTATATGATGCAACATGTTCTTGTGTCAAAGGGCTTCTAGAATATTGTGCAGGGCATTGATGTACGTCTTGGTTCTGAGGATGTAGGCAATGTTGAGGATGTTGCAGGTCTTGCTGCAAGGATTGCTAATATTAGAGTTGTTTTGCCTACAGCTGAGCAAGCTCGTTGGGATGTAAAAGATGCACATACTCATGCATTGATTGTGTTGAATGTGAAGCTGTACACTTTGCCGTATGTGCCGACGAAGACTGGGGACTTGCATGTGCACCATGTGCGAGCGTTGAAAGGCTGCAAAAACACTACTAGAGAGTCCTAGCAAGCTCAAAGAAACAATGGTGTGTCACTCACCGCTCAATGCTTCCATTGTGAAGGATCCTGTGTCGCGAGGAAGAAGAAGTTGCCATCGATGCCGCGCTATACCGCTGGTGTCACCGCAATGCTCGATCACTCTCTCTCTCTCTCTCTCTCTCTCTCTCTCTCTCTCTCTCTCTCTCTCTCTCTCTCAAGCACACACACACATACACACACACACACACACACACACACACACACACACACACACTTGTGAGCACACCAAAGAGAAGGAGATAGAGATGGAGCAAGAGCACTTCTTAGCTTACACCTCCCAGCATGAGGATTCTAGGTCAAGATAGACCTTTTATAAGAGTTTAATCCATTCACACATGGGCGTCCATAGTGGCTGGTCAAGGTAGAAATAGTATCATATGAGATATGTGGTGCGCCTCTCATCGGCAATCACCTACACACTTATTGGACCAACAAGCCCGATACCTGACTCAAAACAATGTGATGTCCGTGGATGTTTACTGAGCCGATGCCCATTTGCCAAGGTCAGCACCAAGCGATATGGGGCGTTGGGCAGTCACCAAGCCTCCTATTCGCTCGGTGCTGACTTCACTGTTGCATGTAATGTCTTTAATGCCATGGTCAACATCAAGCGATAGGGAGCGTTGGGCAATCCCCAAGCTTCCTATTCGCCCAGTATTGACTCCACTGCATGAATTGTAATCACATCACCAAAAGGGTCTCCATCGTCGGTTACACAAAGGTCAACACCAAGCGATAGGGAGTGTTGGGCAGTCCCGAAGCTTCCTCTTTGCCCAGTAGTGACTCCACTATCCCAAGGTCTTTATTGTCGCTTGTAATGGCTTTAACACCAAGGCCAACACCAAGCGATAGGGAGCGTTGTGCAATCCCCAAGCTTCCTATTCACCCAGTATTGACTCCATTGTCTGACCGTTAAGGGTCACTATTGTTAGTTACATGCCCCCCTTCCTGATGTAGATTCCATCCTTGGAAGCTATTGAGATGAAGTTTGTTTGTCGAGGTGCAAGAGCATCTGAGATTGAATAACCTTAGCCTTCTTCAATCACTACAAAATCAACCAACATTTGCACAGTAATTGCATTCTCATATTCAATTAAAAAACATATGCAGTTGTAGACACACAAATTGATTGGTAACTGAATATTAAACAATTTGTCAGTAGTAAACATTAACTGTAATATAATCAAACGCATAAACAGTTGTAAAGGTAAAAAGCTAAACAAGTTGAGGGTCGTTAATTTAACGATCAAAAGGCACTAGAGGTCAATTATCAATACCATGTGAAAGTTTCTCACTTTTCTCTAGTCAACTAAGCTGTTTAATCGCGAAAGCCAAGTATTTCATGTCCGAGGGCTGACTAGAGGCTATGCCTAGAAGACCTTGTAGTTAAGCTACGATAAAAGGAAATGCTCATGAAATCATCACCTGATTCATTTCCTTTTCTTTGACCCTCCAAGGTGTTTTTACATTGATTCAATTTTGATGTGTGTGCTTATTTTGTACGCCTTGGGTTTTTTGCTTTTCAAGGAAAAGCACACAGACTGGGAACCTCTAGGGCTCTAGTACCATAGCTGATACATGTGAGTGAAGTACCAAGGAAAGTTGGGATTTCTCTTCCAACTTAAGATCTTACATTGTGGCACTTTTGATTTTTTGTTTTCAACATTTTAATTTTGTAACTTTGGGGGTTCATATAACATTGTTACCCTCCCCAGGCTCATCGCACTAGTAAACTCCATATATAATACTTTAGCTAAAGATAAGGGGCAATGCTAATGGACAAGAAACACTTGTTTGTGTTGATGATCACGCTTGATTTGAACAGTGAACGAGAGAAAGATTCCATGAAGGTCCAAATTCTAACAATAGCAACATGTTCCTGTACACACTAGGAAACACAAAGAATACCTCTAGGAGACACATCAGTGGAAAAGGTACCAACTCTTATTGAACACAATTAAACAACATAAGGAACCCTAACCTAATTATTTGCACTCCCTTGAAGAGTCAAGGGAATAGGATATTGTAGAGATTAGGGGGGGGGGGACCCTAAGGCTAAACCCCTATCCTCGTTGTCGAGAAAAACAAAGTCATCATCATTGAAACTATATGTGTCATCCATGTAATCATGTAAATTGACTTCATCCATAAGAGGCACAAATGTTCACTAAGAACATCACTAGACGTTCTCTACTAAGTATGCATCAATATTGGTCAAGAGACGTATCATCCATTCTAACTCCTCAAAATTCCTATCACATGCTAGCAAATCTACCAAATCCCGTCACATGCAAGCACTGGGTAGACTATGTGAAACACTTGTAAAAAGTAAAAAGGGTACCTCTCACCCAAGGCAGGAGTGGATGACTAGCATAATAGCCATATCTGTACACACAATAGATGATGGTTAGAGTGTAAATATTATAAGGGTCATGTCAAATACACAAGGTCGTGCCCTTGTGTATAATGTGTTTTTATGATTTTATGTTATGTATAGACTTGTAAGTTTTTAGATTATTGTTTGGTTGCTCTTGCTCTTTTACTTTTTTATCTCGTTTTTGTGAGTATAAGGCTTTATTTATACATTCCCTAAGATTGGAGATTGAGAGGTCAGGGAGGAAGGTTGAGAGGGGAGTGAGTGAATGATGAATGTCAGCAAACACTCCCCCCTTCCTTGGGTAGATCATACCTTTTGGAATGATGTCATCACCTTTTGGAACCAATTGTTCCAAGTTGTCTTGGGTGAAGACTATGGTCAATAGTTCTTGACCGCCCTAGGCATTTCATCTAGTTGCAAGGGTGGTAAGGTACTCTCCCATGATTTTATTTGCAACGTTGTTGTAGGTGGTGAACTAACAACAGGAGGTGAAAACTCTTTCTTGTTTGTATGTATAAGTACAATGATAGGTAGAGGTTGTGTCGAAGGTTCTATGTCCATATAGGAACTAAATGAAGAGTAAAAAGCTTCATTTGACTTCCATGTTCCTGAGCTAGGTGGAACAAGTTGTTCTTTCTTCGGTACCCAAACTAGCTATGGAGTGGGTGTGTAGCATTCCGTGATTTTTTCCTTTCCACGATCTTCAATTCATTTTGGAGCTACACGATTGGGCTCACATGGGTCAGGTGATAGGTAAGAGCACTATTTACGTTTTGGCACCCAGATTTGATCATTTCCTTCATAGTAGCCTTGGGCTTCCAATAGTTTTTTAGGAATCCAACAAAATATTTCTTTACATTTCTTGGGGCGAGTGGACGTCTCTTACCAGGCTCCTATTTTTTAGCACTAGCAATGGTCGCTAAAGAAGCTTTAGGGACTCACTTATATGTTTTCTTTGCTATATTAGGATGGGTCTTGTCAAAAGATATATGCATTCCTCCTATCATATTTAAAGGTACGAGCGATGGAATTTCATCCCCCTCAGGTGTTACCCAAGTCGTTCCCCTGTTTCCCCAAGTGTTTATGGTTGCTGCTAGGTGGACCCAATCCACATTGTCTGACTCAGTCATCCCAGGTAGAACATCCATATAAGGAGAATCTTCCCCAACATCAGTGTCCGCTTTACACGTGTAACAATACTGCAATGGGACTGAATAAAGTGTGGTGTCACATCTATGATCAATTATAAATCTGTTTCCTAGAGGATGTGCTCGACCAGTTATAAGATCTACTTGAATAATAGAGTCCTAGAACTGCAAAAAGACATCGTTTTTAGACGATCCGTCATGCACCATTTTTGCTTCCCTCATGAAAGGACGTCCTAAGATCATCTCAGATGCCATAGTGTGCTTGGAGAAATCCATAACAATGAAGGTATTTCTTATTTTATGTCCAAAGACCTTGATCTTGAGATTTTCTATCATCCCAATAGGTTTAACAATAGACCCATTGGCCATCTTTACTACTATGGTTGTGGTCCCAAGGTGAGGTCTTCCCATAGTTTACCAGCAATTTTTAGTCACAATGCTAACCCCAATGCCACCATCAAGGATTCCCTTCACAGTTAATCCCTTGGTAGTGATTGGTATGGTCGCATTGGATTCATCACCCTCAAAGTATTGTCCCAACTTGTTATCAGGTATTTCTACAACATAGTTCTCATCTAGGTTGGGTTGTGGATCTAAGTGTTCCCCCTCTATTGGCATCTCCCTAGCTCCATCCATCTGTGAAAATTGTGGTAGCCCGACCTTCAGTTCTCCATTGAGGAAAGCTCGAAGAGCTAGGAATAGCTCGGGGTCTCCATATAGTTTGGACATGATGGTGGTTCTAACTTCTGAAGCCATGAAATCCATCAATTTGGCAATGTTTAACGACATCTTTTGGGCTTCAATCCCTTGACGTGGGGAAGATGGGATCTCCATTTCTTTGATAGGGTTAGGTAGTCCCTCTGTAAACATTCTTTCCAATATGAAGTGAGTACGCCCACTTTCCCATGACTTTAAGTCACTTTCTTCTTGGATGACACTAGGTATGGCTAAGGGTCTATGGACTTGGTGAGGTTGTTGTTGCGTAGGAAACAGTGTGTCTGTAATCTGGATCTGCCTAGGTGTTGGCTCTAGATCCCTTTGGGTCTCTTCTACCAAACTCTTTAATTGCTTAACTTGCTTGATCTCCTCCGTAGGGTTTGGGTAAGTTCCTATCTTTCTTCTTGGGTCCTGGCCATTGTGACTCATGACGATCTTCCTTGTTGGTTTCTTTCCTAGTGGTTGTTTTGGTCTCCATGGTTTCACCTGAATAAGAATCCTCTTTAGCGTCGTTCGTATATAGGGGGCCGTCACCAGTCCCTATGTTGGTCTTTGAACTGGGGTCTGACTTCGCTGCTTTTTGCGATCTCTTTCTTCGTGTTTTGTTCTTCTTCTGAGATTGGGCAATTGGTCTTGTCTCTTTCCTCAAGAATATAATTTTGTTTTTGTAGCATTGATCATGTGAGTACATTTACTGGTACCACATGTATACTTTGTGATGGCCCCTTGGTAACTTCAATCAAGTTAAATGGTGTGATCTTCGGTGCATTTGGATTATTCAAACATTGGGCAATCAAATGATCTATGCCACATTGGTTACACATGAGTATCGGCATTGTACACGTGCTCGCTTGATTGGTTTGCATTAGTGTAATATTCTTTTTTAGCCTAATAGGACACTCGGCTACACGACGTGGACCTCCAGACTCATAGCATTGAAGAGATGGTCTTGGCAGTATAGTTGATATTTTGGCCTCTTGCAGCAAGAGCAGCTACTTGATAGACAACCCCAATAGTCCTCCATGTAGTATTGTGGACTTTCTTCAAGTGCATCAATCCCATACGCAATATTAGGGTCTATATCTTCCTCACAGCCTTCCAAACAAGCAATAGATGACTCACAACCCACTTGATTTACATAAGTGATTCTCGGATGTGGTAGTTGCGGTCCTAGCACTGGAGGTGGCAAAGGTGTTGTTTGAGCAACATTTTGGGCCCTAAGGACCATGTGTTGTGATGTTTGGTCAAGAGGTGGGGCCAGCATCAAGGCAGGCACTCGAGGTGTGTCTGTCCATGCTAAGGTTGGTCTATTGGCCATTGCCTGCTTAAATACTATGCAATGCTTAGCTTGATGACCATTCCTCCCATAGGCATTGCAATTTGTTAGGAAATATGATGTAGCTAAATAGATATTTGAGTAGATTACTTAATGGAGAGAGATAGATTTCGCACACAAGAGATTATAGAGTAGAGAGAGAGAGAGAGCGAGTACACACACGATATACGTGGTTCACCCAATGTGGGCTATATCCATGGGAAAGCAGCCACTCAATGGCTTTAGTACTTCAAAACAAGAAGTAGTTTACAAAGGGATTGTACCCTTAATAGAGCTCCCGCCTTTCTTCACTCTCACCACCTCACACTCACCTTGTTGCATCAACTTCACACTATGAAATTTGTGTAGAAATGGCCTCCTTTTATAGGCCAAAAGGACTGCCCTCTCTCATGAGAGGCAGCCATATGTAGCCGCCCTTGTGTAGATAGGTCCAAATCGGACCCTCCACTGTTCGCCCATGTGTGGCCGCCCTGGAGAAGACAAGTCCGCTTTTGAATTCGGCCACCGGACATTGAATTCGGCCACCGGCCACCGGCATTCTCTTCCGACCACCAGCCATCGGCCATTGACTACCGGCCACCGGCCAACCAACCGGTCATTTTCCGACCACTTGTCGGCCGTCGTCCGACCATAATATTCCGACGAAAAGGAATATTCCGGCAAAGAAAAAAAAAGTTGCCCCTGAATTTTGGCCATGAAAATTTTGGTTTCCACCGAGTGATTTTCCTTCACGCATGATGGCTTCTCCTCATTATGGGGGCCTTACAAATGTGCATTTTTACCACAGAAAATTACAAGGGGTAAATCAGGCTCCATACTTAACAATCTCCCACTTGGAGACTGATTTCCAAACCAAACCTGTGTGACTGCTTTCCATCCTGGCTTCTTATCCTTGAATGTCGATTGAAGATGAGCAAAAGCTCAACTTCTCCTTGTTGACCATCTTTGTAAACATGTCTGCAGGATTTTCACTTGGTTGCACCTTTCCTAGCTTTAGTTGTCCCTCTTCCAAACGAGTGCGTATGAAGTGATATATAACCTCAATGTGCTTTGTCCTTGAATGAAAGGCTGAGTTCTTTGCAAGATGGATAGCACTCTGGCTATCACTGTACAAGACACAACTGCTTGTTTGAATCCAAGATCTTCTAAGAATCTGTGAAGCCACATAGTTTCTTTGCTTGCCTCCGTCATCGCTACATACTCTGCTTTCGGTAGAAAGTGAGACCACTTTCTGCAGTTTTGAAGCCCAGCTTACTGCTCTGCCTCCAACCGTGAACACATAGCCAGTAGTGCTCCTTTGAGTATATATGTCACCTGCCATATCTGCATTAGCATATCCTTCTAGAAAAATATTAGTTCCTCCAAAATACAAAGCATTTGTTGTTGTCCCTTTTAGATACCTAAGTATCCACTTCACAGCTTGCCAATGATCTTTACCTGGGTTGTCCATGAAGCTACTCACAACTCCCACTGCATGTGCAATGTCTGTCCTTGTTCAGACCATAGCATACATTAGAGAACCTACCGCTGCAACATATGGAACTTTAGACATATAGGCTATCTCCTCTTGTGTCTTTGGACACATATCCTTAGTTAGTTTAAAGTGACCAGCCAAAGGTGTAGAAACTGGTTTTGCATTTTGCATTGCAAACCTTTCTAGTACCTTCTTGATGTAATCCTCTTGAGATAGCTTTATTGTCTTCTTCGTCCTGTCCCTTGATATTTTCATACCAAGTATTCTCTTTGCAGCACCTAAATCTTTCATGGAAAGATTTAGACAGCTCCTCTTTTAGGTCTTTGATGTCCTGCATGTTAGCACTTGCAATCAACATGTCATCAACATACAACATTAGGATGATGAATTTCCCATCTCCCAAATTCTTTGTGTAGACGTAGTGATCCAAGTTTCATCTTGTGAATCCATGATCCAACATCCATCGATCAAAATTCAAGTACCATTGTTTTGATGCTTGTTCTTCTTTAATCTGCAAACCATTTTCTCCTTACCTTTTACTTCATACCCCTTTGGTTGAAGCATGTAGATTTCCTCCTCTAAATCACCATGAGGGAATGTCGTATTTACATCCATTTGCTCAAAATTTAGATCATGAGCAGCGACAAGGCTTAAGACAAGCCTAATTGAGTTCATTTTTACAACAGGAGAAAATATTTCATTGAAGTCAATATCTTTCTTTTGAGAAAACCCTTTTACCACAAGCCTAGACTTGTACCTTTTCCACCTTCTTCTTCCTTCACCTTGTACACCCATTTGTTTTGAAGTGTCCGCTTACCTTTAGGCAACTCAACCAACTCCCATGTTTGGTTGCGATGTAGTGAGTCCATCTCCACTTGCATGCTCTTCGTCCATTCTTCTTTGGATTCATGTTGCATAGCTTCTTCGTATGATTTCGGCTCTCCAGAATCTGAGATCAAAAGATGGTTGAAGGAAGGAATAAACCTTTCTGGAGGTTTACTTTCTCTTGTAGATCTTCGGGGAATAGGTTGAGGCTCCTCAATTTGTTGACGTTGTTGCACATTGTCCCCGTTTGCAGTCCTTGAGTCTTCACCATCCTCAAGCTCCATGAACTCATCACCTGTTTCTTTTGTTTGTTTTCTTTCCAAGTAATCTTTGTACATATTTTGTTTGTTAAGAATTACATCCCTACTCCTTAAGAATTTACCATCTTCAGGATTCCATAAGCGATACCCAAAGTCACCTTCTCCATAGCCAATGAAGAAACACTTTTTGGACTTTGCATCTAGCTTTGATCTTAGGCTTCTATCTATGTGCATGAAAGCCTCACACCCAAACACTTTGAGAAATGCATAATTCACCGGTTTACCTATCCATGCCTCTTCTGGAACTGCCCCATCCAATGCCGTTGAGGGTGATCGATTGATTAAGTACACAGACGTACTTACAGCTTCCGCCCAAAGCTCAAGCGGTAGGCCTACATGTAGTTGCATGCTTCATACTCGCTCCATGATTGTCCTGTTCATTCTTTCCGAAATCCCATTTTGTTGAGGTGTCCTTGGGGTTGTCCTTTGCCTCTGAATGCCATTTCTAGCACAAAATATTTCAAAAGCTTGGCTGCAATATTCGCCTCCATTGTCGGATCTGAGGAATTTAACCTTGGTACCTATTTCATTCTCCACAAAGGCTTTCCAGCTTTGAAATATGGAAAATACATCGAACTTATTCTTCATGCCATAAACCCATGTTTTTCTAGTCGCATCATCTATGAATGTTACATAGTACAATGACCCACCAAGTGATGGTGTACTTGCAGGACCCCAAAAATCACAATGAACCAACTCAAGTTTTTTATTTTTTCTTTCATTTCCTAATTTTTGAAATTTTACCCTCTTTTGTTTACCATAAACACAATCTTCACAGAACTCTAAGTCCACTTCTTCCAAACCTGGCAGAAGCTTCTTTGTTTTGGAGGATTTGCATTCCTTTGGCACTCATATGCGCAAGCCGGTAGTGCCACACTGCACTGTCAACTTCTATAGTTGCTGCACAAGCTGAAGGTTGCGTGCTCATAGTACACAAGTAAAGTGTAACGACCTTTTCTCCCTTGGCAACCACCAAAGATCCTGATGCATGGTTTTTAGGACCCCTTCTGAAGATGCAATAAAGGCACAGTCAGTTGTTGGGGAGATGAGGATACTCTAGTCCAAGGGATCTTGAAAGAGAAGAAAAATCTACTTCACAAGCACCAAAGAGTAAAAAGTGCCATGGACAGAAGATACGTGGGAACGAGCTCTTATGCATGCCTACAACCTATATCTTACAGAATAGCCCATTCTAGGTGTGAATTTTTAGTGAAATTTACACGAGGATGTTCGTGTGGACTCACAGCACAGCATACTCCGTTTTCACTTTTTTACCGACAGTAAATATTTTTTACCACAGTAAATATTTTTACCTACATTAAATATTTTTCACCTACATGGTAAATACAAATCACTTTTTACCTACAGTAACTTTTTTTACCCATGGTAAATATTTTTTACTGCACCATAAGTATTTGGTAGGTAACAGTTCACTGTTACTAGAAGCAGTGATTGGGCATCAACAATGCAGTTACAAGAGGAGAAAAGGGAAAAATCTTATGGTAAAGGTGAGTCAACAGGGATAAAGACTTTTGAGTTGAAAAGAGACATGCTGATTTTTTCAAAGAACACATGTCAAAAGAAGCCATGGTTGAGGATTTTTTGAGAATTTGATATTCAGGAGGACCCAGCTGCCACCTCCCCCCCGCAGGTCCCCCCCTGACATGTGCAGAACCTCTAGTTTCAACAGCCACCTAACCTGCTCTTAAATGCTGGTCAAGGCCTTATCCCCATGTGTCACAATCAGAAAAATCAGCATTTACCCTCCCCTCTCACATCACTCTAGAGAATATCTTGATGGTGACATATCAGGTGACCTCAATCTGTTGACCACCCTAAGCAAAAAGTAACCCCAATCAGCGGATTTAAGCATGTTTATCCCTAATCCTAAACCCTCTCAGAAACCTATATAAGGAGGCCTTCTCTCACTCAAAACCAACACTTCACCAAGCAACGAAGCTATGACGACATTGCTCACAACGAGGAGCTATGGATGGAGCTCTACTCTCTCTCCCTCTCTCTCTCTCCCTCTAGTATGCTACATTACTAGCCCTAAAACCTAAATAAGGAGTCTTCTCTCGTGCTCCATGGCCACCATCCTCGCCATCATTCTCTAAGGTATTGATGTGTTGCTAGTAGGATCATACCTACTTGCTGGGTTGATTGTTTTTGACAAGGGATTATGCCATCCTTGGCTTGCTTCTCTATATCCTTGTTATGTATGATCAGATGCCGTTGTATTGTTAAGCTGATGTCTTGTGTATATCTATGCTACATGAGGTCCCTAAACCTCTTAATTTAGGGTGGTGCCCCCTTTGTTTTGTTCTTTGCTTGTTTGCATGAGGCGTGGTTTGTGGAGTGTGCACGAGTACAGAGGCCACCCGATTGCACTGCTCTTTTTCCCGCCATCAGATCCCTTTGAGATCTTCCACCTTTTTTTTCCGAATGCAATGTTGTGACCTTCATCGTCCAATTGTCCTGTAGAGATCAAATTTTTCCGAAGAGAAGGAACATGCCTAACATCTTTAAGCTTTCCATTCATTTTCGTTAGCAGTTTTGACAGAAATTGTACCTTTGCCGACAATCTCACAAGCTTCATCATCTCCCAAGTACACATACCCAAAATTACCTTTGGTGTAATCTTGGAAATGTTGCTTGTGTGGTGTCGCATGGAATGAAGCCGCGGAATCTACTATCCAGGAATTAGACACATTGTTTCATGAGAGAATTAGAGCATCTTGCTCTACTTTACCTGCCACATTGGCCTCCGATGTTGGCTTGTTGTCTTGAGACTCAGTCTCCTTCTTCTTCTTGGACGAGCAATCCTTCTTGACGTGGCCCTTCTTGCCGCAGTTCCAACATTCAAGAACTGACTTTGTGCGTGACTTGCTCCGTCTTGAGCGATTACGACCCTTTTGGTTTTTGAACCTCTCCTTAGGCCTTCCTCTTGCTTCCACTGACAATGCAGCACTTGATGATTCTCTTATTCTTCTCCTTCGTATTTCCTCGCTTAGGAGAGCACCCACAACATCATCAAACTTAAGAGTATTTGTGCCACAAATAGAATTACTTACAGCCATCACAAGGCTGTCCCAACTATCCGGTAGAGATGATAGTATAAGGAGAGCTCGCACTTTATCATCGAAATTGATTTTCACCGATCGAAGTTGACTTATGTTTTTGTTAAAGTCATTTAAGTGTTCTGCAACTGAACCATTCTCTGCCATCTTAAGATTGAACAAGCGCTTCATAAGAAATACCTTATTGGATGCCGATGGTTTCTCGTAGAAGTCGTCAAGTGACTTCATCAAGTCCTCCGTGGCCTTCATCTCCGAAACATTGAAGGCCACCGTTGATGCCAAGCTTAACTGGATTGTTACCAGTGCCTTTCGATCAAGGACAATCCATGCTTCATCTGCCATTGTTGCGGGCTTCTTTCCAAAACCTCCTAGTGGCAAATAGAGGTTCTTCTGGTAGAGATAGTCTTCAATTTACATCTTCCAATGTTCGTAGTTTTTGTCGTTGAACTTCTCAATCTTGAGCTTCCCTTCCTCCACCATAACTCCCACTTAATTCAAGGAATACTTTCCTTGAGATAACTTAGCTACGAGCAAACCTTGCTCTGATACCAGTTGTTAGGAAATATGACGTTGGTGCAGCCAAAGTGTGTCGACTCTAGAAGGTGGCATGGCCAGATGTATGCAGGCAGGCAGAAGCATGACAAAGGGCTGGAGCAGGTAGGAAAATCATGGGATGGCAGGTAGCAGCGGAATTGTATGCATGATGCAGATTATAAACCAAGGGAGGCTCCATGAGGGGCTAATCTGGGTAGCAGGTGAAGGAGATGAAAAGTGCAGCCTTTGGGTCCAGGAATGAAGAGCTTGAAGTTCTGAAGGATCAGGTCCAGACGGCTCATCAAACCGAGCTACGGAGCCCAAGTTATTGAAGGTTGAAGCTTTAATGGTTTGCAGATTCTTGCCAGACAGGGCAGCAGGAGACAGATAATCCAAGAGGAAATTGAGGTATGGATGTGTAGAGCTCAATTCATGGAGCCTACCCGTCTTTTCGGATTGCGGATCGGAGTCTTGGCTTGCAAGAATGATCAATTGAAGTTTTTTCGGGGGCCGCGTCTGAGCCCACTTGGCTGCATTGGAGAATGTGCCATTTGGCATCTTTTGAGCATCGACGAGGTTCTAGAGCAGGGTGTACATCATACGAAGCTAGCACGAAGTGACTTCATGTCAAATGGAGTCCGGAGCAAGAAGTTACAGCAGTTGAAAAATGGGGTGTCTTTGTCCAAAGTTGGTTGCCGATGATTTTTTCCTTTTTTGAAGGTCTTGGTTCGAGGGTGTCGATGAATCAAAATGCAGAGACAGAGAGTGTGGTTGGAGCCGGGAAGATCGAGTTTCAGAAGGTTGTTACAGCTTGGCAGTCCAACCTTGGAGCAGAGAATGGGAGCTGGGGGAAGTGGACCAAAAAAAGTTTTTTTCTATATATTTTTTGAAGGGGGTTTATGACCCTTGGGGTGCAAATCAATGTGGAGCCACCACGTGGCCGGGAAGATGTCCCATATACGCAATGGAAGAGCCGGGGGCCGCACTACATAGGGGAGAGCGTGGGCTCTCCATTGGACACAAGAAGGGAGAGAGAGGGGAGCTCCCTCCCTTTGGCCATGGCGCGCGGGCTTGGCGCTGCGCAGTGGTAGTTGGTGGCGATTTTGGTGGCGGCCGACGAGACGGGGAGGCGCTGGGCGCCCGCGTGGTGTGGCATTTTGGTGATGATGTGGCAGCTGATAAGGGATGGTGCCCACACCCGCTAAGGGCCAAAAAATTTGAGGAAGAGGGTGTACCCCCCCCCCCCCCCCCCAATAGCGACATCGCTATTGCCTCGACAGGGGAGGGGTCTCGCTGCAGAGAGATGAGCCGACAAGGGCACTTTAAGGGCAAGGGAAAGGACACTCAAAAGCCCAAGGGGAGCTCCGGGCGGCCAAATGGAAGGGGCAAAGGACAAATGTGCACACCATGGGATTCTTTCCAAAAATAAACTATGCCAAGTGTTGGCAATGCAATCAAATGCTAAAAGAAGCACTAAGTGAAGGCCACGGGAGGGGAAACTCTTTTTTTTTCTTTTTTTGGGCCTCCTAGAGGCACCCCTATAAAAGGTTGTAAATGCAAAAATTTGAGGGCTTTTTTGCCTAAGTGTGTGATTGGAATCTTGAAGCTTGTGTGTTGTTAAGCTTGCCATTGAAGCTGCATACATTGATTGTACTACTCCTATGCAATAATACCACTCATTTGCCCCAATCTCTTGTGTTTCTTCTCCCCATTCCCCTCCTTTTCTCCCGCTCTTCGTGTGTTGGCCATTGCTTGCAGAGGGTTTGCCTGCAGCTTGAAAGGTGCTACCAAGAGGGCAGATTAGGAGTGTTTTGTGAGTCGAAAAGGGTGAGTTGAGCAGTGTGGGTGCATTTGTGCTGTGGAGTGTTTTTTGCAAGGTGTGAGATGTTGTTTTGTATGCTAAAGTGGAGGTGTTAGTGCAAATTAGCCAATTCGAAGGTGTTATTTGAGAGGTTAGGGGTGTTGTGGAATCCCTGGGCTATAGAGAAGAAAATATTGTGTGTGCTAGGTGTGTTCCCTATTCCCCCTCTCCATCTTCTGGTGCCCCCACGGAGGAGCAGCTGATTGCTCATCGGTGTTGATCAAAGACGGTTATTTCCATCAAGGAGGGATGGAAACACATAGTTATGGACCAGTTTTTGCCGGAGAAGGAGATCGGGAAGAGTGGATGGCCGATTTGAAGTTGTATATGCTATCATTGCATATGCCGGATGAAACTAGCAAGATGCAAACGATCCCGTTCTTGATGTGGGGAAAAGCCAAGACATGGTTCTATGCGTTGGAGGGAGAGCCAAGATTTATGTGACCGGCGTTGCGGGCTCGTTTTCTGCAAGACTTTCGAAAAGAGGTGTCTCCTGTCGACTTGGATGCAAGATTGAAAATTTTGAAGCAGGACGTGAATGAGGAATTTAGTGTCTTCCTCACCCGCTTCGAAGAGTGCTGGAGGGATTTTTCAGTGGCCATGCAGTTGGTCAATGGTGGTGAGTACTTTAAATTGGAAAATTTTATGTCTTGTTTACACCCCAAAGTTCGTGAAAAGGTGGATTTTGAGGGCCCGGAGAATTACAACGGGGTAGTTGCTATTGCGCGGTCTAAAAGACGTAGAATAAAGAAGAAGATTGAGCAAGGTGCATTGGGATATGAGGCGATGATTCCCAATCCGACTTCGAGTCCGAGAGAGAATTTCAAACGGAGAATCGGGCCAATCGAGGGGTAGCAACCGTTCCTCAACAATGGGTACGTACAATTCATGATTTGTCTGAGCAAATGCAAGAGTTGCGTTTAAGTGTTATGGACAGAGGTCAAGCGAGGACAGGAAGAGGCAGAGCTAGGCAATTGCCTGGCAGGTTCTACAATTGTGGTGAGGAGGGCCACTATGCTCCAGATTGCCCTCACCCACCAAGGGAAAGGGGCGGCATGTATCCTCTGTTTGGTCGAGGTCGTGGTCAAGCATAGTTTAATGGCCAAAGAGGGCAACAAGAGGTTGAAAATCAAGCACAGGCGGCTCCATCAGGTAATGATGAAATACCAAGGGTTAACATTATTGGTGTTGACAGGTAGGATGTTGACATCATGGCCAACAAAAGAGCACAAGGTAAAAGAGAGACTGAGACGAAGCGTGAAACTAGAGCAAAGAAGGGGAAAGAGAAGATAAATGAAGGTAGAGAGTGGCCAGAGCCAAGCAGAAGAAGGCGAAGAGGGAGAATTACCCAAAAGGATTTTCAATTGGGACGTGGTAATCCGGAGTATGATTTGGTAAGAGATGTTCAAAATCAAAAGGCTAACATCACTTTTGGGAAGCTGCTCGCATTAAACCCTAAGTTAAGAAGGCAATGGTCAACCAGTGTCAGCACGAGGCTTCCTCGAGTGGGAGGAGAGGTGCATACAGTACAGAATCTAGCCTTGAAAATGGGGAGTCCGACCGATGTGCTTCCGGTGGTGGATTTTTTGATCGAGAAGAAGAAACAGGTTCAAGCCTACATCGATGGTGGTGCCCAAGTCTGTGTTATTACGGAGTCGGCTATGAGGGATATTGGTATTAAAGCTGTTGTCAGATCCAATGTGCAAATGAGGATGGCTAATCATGCCAAAGCTCGTTGTTTAGGAGTGGCATAGGATGTGAAGGTAAAGGTTATGGGAATTGAATGCTTAATCGATTTTTTTTTTCATGAAAGCAGGTGAGAATGCTTATCCAATTATACTAGGGAGGCCATGGCTGTTGGCAATTGGAGCCAAACAAGATTTGGGGACTGGGGTGTTTACCTTGCTAGGGGAAAATGGTGGACAGATTGTGTTGGATCTAAAGACCAGGGAAAGTCATTTTCATCCCTCAGTAGGTGGAGACAATCGAGATTTCAGTACCAATTATGAGTACGAAACAGAGTCTACTTATGATGAAGGATTGACCAGTGTCGAAGAGGAAGAGAGTTATGAGGATTTATTGAAGCTGGATACAGATTTGTTTGGAGTCACAGTAGACTCTACCACTGCACGGAGAGGTATGCAAGTTCTTGTTTGTAGTTTGCAACGTAAAGAGGTGGAAGATATGCTAGGTTCTGATTTAACAAAGTAGGAGAAAGAAGGCTATATGGACCTATGTGCATCCTACCCTAACTTATTTGCAACGGAGTATAAGGATCTGAGGGGAGCTAAAGGAGTGGAGCATCAGATTCTACTTAAAGAAGGATATAGGCCAAAAGCAAAGAAGCTCAGGAGGTTGGGAGATATTCAAAAGGAATCTCTATGGCAGGAGATCAACAAGTTTCTCAAGGCACGTATTATATATCCCGTAAAGGAGTCTGAGTGGGTTTCTCTTGTTGTCATTACCCCAAAGAAGAATAGAAAATGGTGAGTATGTGTAGATTATAAGCCTTTGAATGCTGCAACCAAGCGGAAGCATTACCCTTTGCCGTTTCAAGATGAGATTTTAAACCAGGTTGCCGGACATGAGTGCTATTCCGTTATGGATGGGTTTTCAGGGTATTTTCAGATCGGTATTGCTTTGGAGGACCAGTTGAAGACTACCTTCATTTCTCCATGGGGTTGCTTTGCCTACCGCAGGATGCCTTTTGGACTGGTGAATGCGTATGCGAATTTTCAAGATTGGATGAACAAGGTGTTCGTGCCTTACTTGGGTAAGTTCATCAGAGTGTTTATGGATAATATTGGTTGCTATAGTTCCAGGGAAGAACATTTGTCCAAGTTGAGGCTGTGTTTTCAAAGGCTAGATGAAGAAGGAGGTCAATTGAATCCAAACAAGTGCACGCTTGCACAACCAAGGGTCCAGATGCTAGGTCATGCGGTATCATAGAACGGAATTGAAGCAGAACCAGAGAAGGTGAAATCATTGGTTCTTATGGAGCCTCCAACCAGTGCAACGAAATTGGCTTCGTTCGTGCATAAGTTAAAGTATTTATCCCGCATTTTTTGGATGTTATCTCAATATGTCTACCCTCTTCAGAAAAGGGCTCAACAGGTGCATGGATTTCAGTGAGATGAGGAATCTCAAGAGGCCTTTGATAAAGTGAAAGGTATTCTATGTCAGTTACCTACAGTGTGTCCTCCTAATCATGAGGATGATTTTTATATTGCTATGACGGTGGGAACGGTGGCTATCAGAGCAGTATTGCTACAAAAGGTAGGAAGGAGTTATAAGCCTATTTATTTCGAAAGCAAGGTCATTAGTCCAGGGGAAGCTACTTATACAGAGGCAGAACAGTGGGTTATGGCTTTGGTCTTTGCCTGCAGAAAGTATATTTGGTCGTTCGAAAGTTTTATGTATTGACTACTAACAATCTTTTGCCTAAAGTGGTGCTACACTTGAAGCCAGGGAAGCGAATCATGAAGTGGGTGATCGAGCTTCAAGAGTTTGAGTTTGAGTTCAAAGTGGATTACACTCGGCGGTCTCATTTGGCGGATATCCTAGTCAACAAGGAGGTTGAGTTACCAATTTATCCAAGGGTGGTACAAGAGGAGGATAAGGAGGAACCTGATTTGGAAGGGGCCTTCACGATGTGGTTTGATGGTGCTTACAGACGAGTAACACAGAAAGCAGGTGGAGGTGTAGTCATTCAGGATCCGCACGGCACAGTCATTTTTTCCAAAGCTTACGACTTGGAGGAGGTGCATACCAACAATGAAGCAGAATATCTTACTTTACACCTGGGGCTCAAGCAATGCATTGACTTTGGCATATCGAGGTTGGTCGTAAAAGGTGATGCTCTACTGGTTATCAAACAACTTTTGGGCCAATGGCAGGTAAAGAGGGATTCTCTCAAGAATTGGTTTTTTTCCATAAAGATGCTATTGAAGTTTTTTGAAGCAGTGCAGTTCAAACATGTGAGGAGAGAACAAAACCAGGAAGTTGGTCGTTTGGCTAGCAGTCCTGTTCAGACTCAAGTGTCGAGTTTGTATGTGGGGCCGGCCACTTATACAGGTAGAGAGACTTTGAAGGATATTGATGATTTCTTGAGTACATGTCAATGTTCCGACAGGCTTTCCAAGCTACAAAAGATAAGAGTTGTTCAAAAGGCTAAAAGGTTCACTCTTGTTGGCGAAGATCTTATGGTGCATGGTCGAGATGGGGTGCTACGTCGTGTCCTTTACAAAGAAGAGATTGGCATGGTATTTGAGCAATGCCATGAGGAAAGCGGTCATCAGGGTAAGAGTCAAGTTTTGTTTTGTATCTTAAGAAGTGGGTTCTGGTGGCCTTCTGTTGTGCGAGATGTGCATTATTGGTGCAAGACGTGCCATCAATGCCAAGTGATGGGTGAAAGACGATGGTAGTTGAGCAACAAGGGGATATCATTGCACATGATGCCTTTGAAAAGTGGGGTTTGGATGCAATTGGTCCATTGCCCAAGTCAGCAAGTGGTAAGAAATATGTGGTAATGGCCATACACTACCTTACATGGTGGGTCGAGGCTAAAGCAGTAAAAGAGGTAAATGCGCATACTGTTGCTCAGTTTGTATTTGATTGCATATGTTTTCATTTTGGAGTGCCTTGGGTGCTTATATCAGATCGAGGACAAGGATTTAGAAGTAAGTTGGTGCGTGCTCTAGTGGACAAATTGGGGATTCAACACCGATTTTCATCTCCATACCACCCGCAGTGCAATGGTTTGGTGGAGAGTGCAAATGGGCAGATAGTCAAGATGCTTACAAAGTATATGTACCAACAGGTTGAAGAGTGGGAATCTAACCTTGATAAATGTTTGTGGGCTTACAGGACTTCATATAAGGTGGCAACCAACTTCACTCCCTACGAGTTCGTATATGGCAAGGAAGCGGTCCTACCTATGCATGTGCAACTAGGGGTTTTCAAAGGTTTATGGCGAATTCATAAAACTCATCAAGATATTTTGCAGGATAGGATTACAAGTCTCAAAACTTTGAAGATGGATCATGAGGCAGCGGCAGATTTCTATGTGCGGCAGCGAGAAAGAAGGGTAGCAAACTTCAACCAACATTTGCCAGCCAAGCAGATTGAGAAGGGCGATCTAGTGATGAAATACGAGAGTTATCTTGATTTCACCTTTCAGAAGAAGTTCAAGAAAAAGTGGAGGGGACCTTACAAGGTTCATCAAGTTTTTCCCAATGGTACTTATGCACTAGTCAGGTTGGATGGTCGGTTTCTTAAACATAGGATAAATGGTCTACATCTCAAGCTCTACTTTGAAAGGGAGTTAGTGCCAACAGTGCATCAGATTCTTATGCATAGGGTGGGGCAACCCACTTGAAGGTTTGGCAATAGAGTGCAATAAAACAGTGTACATATGTTTTAGTTTTCTCATAGTGTGTGCCAGGTTTTGTAGTTTATAGTGGAATAAAGCTTTTATGTGGTTGAGCATGAATACTCAACAGGGGGGTAGGCAATGATGGTGCAACCAAAGTGTGTCGATTCTAGAAGGTCGCATGGGCAGATGTATGCAGGCAGGCAGAAGCATGGCAAAGGGCTGGAGCAGGTAGGAAAATCATGGGATGGCAGGTAGCAGTGGAAGTGTATGCATGATGCGGCTTATAAACCAAGGGAGGCTCCATGAGGGGCTAATTTGGGTAGCAGCTGAAGGAGATGCAAAGTGCATCCTTTGGGTCCAAGAATGAAGAGCTTGAAGTGTTGAAGGATCAGGTCCAGACGGCTCATCAAACCGAGCTACGGAGCCCAAGTTATTGAAGGTTGAAGCTTTAATGGTTTGCAGATTCTTGCCGGCACAGGGCACCAAGAGACAGATAATCCAAGAGGAAATTGAGGTATGGATGTGTAGAGCTCAATTCATGGAGCCTACCCGTCTTTTCGGATTGCGGATCGGAGTCTTGGCTTGCAAGATATGATCAATTGAAATTTTTCCGGGGGCCGGGTATGAGCCCACTTGGCTGCATTGGAGAATGTGCCATCTGGCATCTTTTGAGCATGGAAGAGGTTTTGGAGCAGGATGTACATCATATGGAGCTAGCAGGAAGTGACTGCATGTCAAACGAAGACTGAAGCAAGAAGTTACAGCAGTCGAAAAATGGGGTGTCTTTGTCCAAAATTGGTTGCCGATGATTTTTTCCTTTTTTGAAGGTCTTGGTTCGAGGGTGCCGATGAATAAAAATGCAGAGACAGAGAGTGTGGTTGGATCCGGGAAGATCGAGTTTCAGAAGGTTGTTACAGCTTGGCAGTCCAACCTTGGAGCAAAAAATGGGAGTTGGGGGAAGTGGACCAAAAAAAGTTTTTTTCTATATATTTTTTGAAGGGGGTTTTTGACCCTTGGGGTGCAAATCAATGTGGAGCCGCCACGTGGCCGGGGAGATGTCCCATATACGCAATGGAAGAGCTGGGGGCCGCACTACATAGGGGAGAGCGTGGGCTCTCCATTGGACACAAGAAGGGAGAGAGAGGGGAGCTCCCTCCTGTTGGCCATGGCGCGCGGGCCTGGCGCTGCGCAGTGGTAGTTGGTGGCGATTTTGGTGGCGGCCGACGAGACGGGGAGGCGCAGGGCGCCCGCGTGGTGTGGCATTTTGGTGATGATGTGGCAGCTGATAAGGGATGGTGCCCACACCCGTTAAGGGCCAAAAAATTTGAGGAAGAGGGTGTACCCCCTCCCCAATAGCGACATTGCTATTGCCTCGACAGGGGAGGGGTCTCGCTGCAGAGAGATGAGCCGACAAGGGCACTTAAAGGGCAAGGGCAAGGACAGTCAAAAGCCCAAGGGGAGCTCCGAGCGGCCAAATGGAAGGGGCAAAGGACAAATGTGCACACCATGGGAATCTTTCCAAAAATAAACTATGCCAAGTGTTGGAATGCAATCAAATGCTAAAAGAAGCACTAAGTGAAGGCCACGGGAGGGGAAACTCATTTTTTTTCTTTTTTTGGGACTCCTAGAGGCACCCCTATAAAAGGTTGTAAATGCAAAAATTTGAGGTCTTTTTTGCATGAGTGTGTGATTGGAAGCTTGAAGCTTGTGTGTTGTTAAGCTTGCCATTGAAGCTGCATACATTGATTGTACTACTCCCTATGCAATAATACCACTCATTTGCCCCAATCTCTTGTGTGATTGGAAGCTTGAAGCTTGTGTGTTGTTAAGCTTGCCATTGAAGTTTCATACATTGATTGTACTACTCCCTATGCAATAATACCACTCATTTGCCCCAATCTCTTGTGTTGCTTCTCCCCATTCCCCTCCTTTTCTCCCGCTCTTCGTGTGTTGGCCATTGCTTGCAGAGGGTTTGCTTGCAGCTTGAAAGGTGCTACCAAGAGGGCAGATTAGGAGTGTTTTGTGAGTCGAAAACGGTGAGTTGAGCAGTGTGGGTGCATTTGTGCTGTGGAGTGTTTTTTGCAAGGTGCGAGATAGTTGTTTTGTATGCTAAAGTGGAGGTGTTAGTGCAAATTAGCCAATTCGAAGGTGTTATTTGAGAGGTTAGGGGTGTTGTGGAATCCCTGGGCTATGGAGAGGCAAATATTGTGTGTGCTCGGTGTGTTCCCTATTCCCCCTCTCCAACGTAGCTAAATAGATATTTGAGTAGATTACTTAATGGAGAGAGATAGATTTCACACACAAGAGATTATAGAGTACAGACAGAGAGAGAGAGAGAGAGAGAGAGAGAGAGAGAGAGAGAGAGAGAGAGAGAGAGTGCACACATGATATACGTGGTTCACCCAATGTGGGCTACGTCCATGGGAAAGCAGCCACTGAATTGCTTTAGTACTTCAAAACAAGAAGTAGTTTACAAAGGGATTATACCCTTAATAGAGCTCCCACCTTGCTTCACTCTCACCACCTCACACTCACCTTGTTGCATCAACTTCACACTATGAAATGTGTGTAGAAATGGCCTCCTTTTATAGGCCAAAAGGACTGCCCTCTCTCATGAGAGGCAGCCATGTGTAGCCGCTCTTGTGTAGATAGGTCCAAATCGGACCCTCCAATCCGCCCATGTGTGGCCGCCCTTGAGAAGACAAGTCCGCTTTTGAATTTGGCCTCCGGGCATTGAATTCAGCCACCGACACTAGCCATTGATTTTCCTTCACGCATGATGGCTTCTCCTCATAATGGGGGTCTTACAAATGTGCGTTTTTACCACAGAAAATTACAAGGGATAATCACGCTCCATACTTAACACAATTCCCATTGAATTTTACTCTAAAAGTAGTGCATTTGCTGGTACTATGCAGACCATAGCATACTAAGCACCATTGTTGCTCCCTTCTTGGATACATATGATTGTTTTGTGGGCACGATTGTCTCTAAGACTCTCTTGAATGGCCTTGGTGAGATATGCTAAAGTTATCTTAGATATCTTTGGCACCTTAGCAATAGGCTTTAGGGTCATCGGTTGATGCCTTGATGCTTGCGAGCTAGTAGATTTAGGCTCAACATACACTCTTTCTCCTTGAAGCATTAAATTGTCCTCCAATTGGATCACATTGGTGGTGACTACTTCCCAAGTGGTGATTGTTAAGTATGGAGCCTGATTTACCCTTGTAATTTTCTGTGGTAAAAGCGCACATTTGTAAGGCCCCCATTATGAGGAGAAGCCATCGTGCGTGAAGGAAAATCACTCACCGGAAACCAAAATTTTCACGGACAAGAATGAGGGGCAACTTTAAAGGCCTCAGGGGCGGAGGCCCCCGAGACTTTTTTTTCCGCCGGAATATTCTTTTTCGCCGGAATATTATGACCGGATGGCGGCCGGAAAGTGGTCGGAAAACAACTGGTCGGTTGGCCGGTGGCCGGTGGTCGGAAGTCAATGGCCGGTGGCCGGTGGCCGAATTCAAAAGCGGACTTGTCTTCTCAAGGGCGGCCACACATGGGCGGATTGGAGGGTCCGATTTGGACTTATTCGCACAAGGGCAGCCCTTTTGGCCTATAAAAGGAGGCCATTTCTACACACATTTCATAGTGTGAAGTTGATGCAACAAGGTGAGTGTGAGGTGGTGAGAGTGAAGCAAGGAGGGAGCTCCATTAAGGGTATAATCCCTTTGTAAACTACTTCTTGTTTTGAAGTACTAAAGCCATTGAGTAGCTGCTTTCCCGTGGACGTAGCCCACATTGGGTGAACCACGTATATCGTGTGTACTCTCTCTCTCTCTCTCTACTCTATAATCTCGTGTATATAAATCTGTCTCTCTCCATTAAGTAATCTACTCAATTATCTATTTAGCTACATCTTATTTCCCAACAGTGATACCTCTAATGACTAGGCCATTGTAGATATCCTCATCTCGTAATCCCCTAATGCATCTATCAAGCAATTGGTTATTTTTTGAAGTTCTTATTGGATTACAACAAGAATTCAAATGCTACAAGCAACTAATAAAGTCTCTCACCGACTCTGCTTCCTCTCATTGGGTTTTCTGGAGTTGAGAGGCTACACCCCAAAGAACTCCCTCTCGTATGTACTCTTTCAAGAACACTCTACTAAGAGTAGGGTAAATCACTTTTTCTTCCACCCTTAGGGTTCTATACCAATTCCCAGCCTCCCCACTTAAGGACATGCTTAAAGCATTACTCTTATGCAGGTCATTGTGTCCTCCTAGAGAATCACATATTTGTTCAAATACTTCAATATGCTTTCTCACATCCCCATCTCCACTAAATTTTTGTGTGAGCTTGGCTATTTGTACTGCCTTACTTCTAGGCTCTCTATCAGGCGTGTTACACATATTCTCAGCAATAGGTCGATCGATAGCTTGAGGAAATGTTCCCAAGTCACCTAAGTGAGCAGGCACCATGGGTGAAGGCTCTCCAGAGACTACATGTGGAGTAGGTATTGGCATTGTGCTTGGCACATAGGAAGCCCTTGGGTTCCAAGTTTGGTACGGTGTTGTGCCATGTGGCGGCCGAAAGTTCATATGTGTGGCCCTAGGCATAGCAGATGTCAGATGTGACATGTTAATGCTAGCCGGTATGGTCCCATTGAAATAATAATTTGGGTGTTGTGGTCATGGAACATAGGTTGTTGAAACAATGGGAGGGGTAGGAGCTATATGAGTACAAGGACCTATAGGTGCATATGATTGATACACACTTGTAGGTATTGTTGGCAGGCATTGAGCTACCATGTAGTGGTACTTTACTAACAAAAGAGGTCCATGGAGTGTTTCTTGGAATTCTTATCACTGGGGTAGGCATGGTAGCCGTGGTGTCATCAAGGGAAAGATGAGCTAGACTTGAAAAGGTAAAGCTATCACTTGTGGGCTCAGATTGTACTGAGACCCCTGGCGAAACAACATATGGAGGATCCATCGGACTTACCGAGGGAGTCTCCATTTGCGATAAGGTTGGCTGTTTAGCCTTCCCTGTATCGAAGAATCTCATGAGACCCGTTGAAGGCATGTGGATCCCCTTGGTCTATCTCTCTAGCTCAATAACCCTATGGATAACCTCACAAACTCTTTTTTGTTGATCCTCTACACTAGTGGAACCCGTTGTGGATTGTAAGACATTTAACCAGCCCACGTGATAGGTGTGACCTATGTATAGGTCGGTTAGAGTTTCCATTTGTAGTTCGTACTCCCATTTTTGTTTAGGAACGCTCCTTCCAAGTTTGAGGTGCTAGGGGTGTCCTTTGAACTAGATGCAATGTGGCTCTCTATGGGTTGGTGGTCGCTAATTCAGGAGCACTCGATTGCTCGCCTGGCATGGATGTTGACATAGGGGCTTTCACTTTTAACTCTCTCCTTTTCTCTGCCCTACGCAAGCTCTCAATTTCCTTTTCCCTAGCCGCAATGATATACCGCTCAACCTCTTGCACTTCGGCAAGGCTTCCCCCATCAGGTAATATAACCTCGGAGGTGAATAGCTCTGAAGAGTTCTAAGGGTGAGTGTGAAGGGGATGGTGGAGGACTTGAGGAACTTGTCCCACATACCCTCCCTTCACTTGAGATCCTAGTATTTATATATAAGGTAGTGTGAGTAGTATATCATAAGATTGAGGACTGAGGCCTGGGCCTGGGCTTGGGCTTGGGGAAAGATCCCAATCTCTTCCTGTTAGAATAATATTTTTTTTAAATTTAATTTCCGAATTTCTTTTTAGTCCCAAATATCCTTAGTGTTTTTTTTCATAATTTTTTTTCCTGAGGATAATGTGGCCGTGTGGGCGCCGAGCTTCCACATGCACAGAGCTCCTACGAACTCTATCCTAACACAACTAAATACAACTAATTAATGCTAACTACCTATAGGAAAACAAGTACACAACCTTGTCTATGCTTAATTCATTAGCATATGGTTCATTGCATTGGTAGTAAGAGATGACTCTCGCATCCCCCATGCTTGTAGATCCTTACATTATCATGAATAGTAGCCACTCTTGTCACTCTCTTGTCACGAACACATAAGGCTCTAGGAAGATCTCTTACGAGGTAGTTCTTGTGTCTCCATGACCATCTTCCCTTTTGCCATGCTATCTCCATACTAGTTGTAGTTTTTCGGCTCTCTGACAATGAGGTAGTGTTTCCCTCCGCGGAATCTATCACCATCATCATATACTCGGATTATTTATAATCCTTGAGCAGTCCGTTCTTCTATACAAATGCATTTGTGTCCTCAAGCGTCTACATAAAAGCTCCATGAACTTTTATTCCCTTTAGGAAGATTGTCGTGTATTTTAGTGTGGTCGATGGGGTTTGGGAGGTGCTACCTCCTACAACCTCATATTGCTGTTGGAAGCCTCCTAGTTGTTGGTTAGCCATCAAGTAAAATGACTTTTTGAAAGAGGTGTCAATCTCACTCTAAGATTGGAGCTAGGGGATCTAACCCTGCTTGATTCATGCTCTCTTGTGTTGACACTTAACTGACTTCGCCTACACCTGATCTATGTTCTCTCTAAAGATACTTGCCCAATCTTAAATACATCAATTTACACAACTTTGGATTGTCAACTCAAACTTCTTACTTGTTGAGTTAGCAATCTCCTTGGTTGTTGCCTTGCCTTTTAGATAACCAGGATGCATGTATATACAAAATTAAACACTTTGCCTCTTGGCCTTTTGAGTGCTTGTCCAAAACTTTCTTCAGAATCTTCATAAGAATTTACAAAAATTGTAAAAAATTAAAAATTTGAGGTCAAATTTTGAAAAGTCAAGCCCTAACTTCCACAAGGTCGTTAAGAGCGATTTTGGAGTCTCTTTGACTGAACAAGGGTACTTCTGGGAACCTCCCAAGGTAACCTATGTGCAGGTATGGTTAAAACTCAAACTTGGGCCAGGTGGCAGTGATCGCGATCACTACAATGATGACTTTTTTAGCCTAGTCACTTCCTACTGATTTGCCACTGCCTGGTGAGTCTATATACACCCTGTATGAAGTGTCTAGACATTTTTTGGCATTTGTTTCACCTTGGTACCACAATTTGAACTTGGATTTAAGTTCATGGGCAATTTGAAGGTCTTTTCCCTATCCAAATTGAATATGGAGGGTATATTTGGGATCCTTGGACTGCTTGGGGTTGATTGGCACCACTTTTGCCAGATTGAAACATGTATGACAGTGACCACGATCACTGCCACTTGGTGACTTTTGAAGATTTGATGCTTCTTGCAGCTAGGGCTCTCTTTGTGGAGTCTTTTGCCCCTATGCTAGTCCTGAATTGGTGAGATTTGGTAATCTAAGTGTCACAAAACCTACAACCGTGGTCAATATGGACACTTTGATTTATTTGGCAATCTGTAGACTTCCTAAATTTGGGAAAGGTGTGCTTCTTCTATGAAAATGCTCTAGGTGACAGTGAGACCGCAATCACTAACACTGGTGTGACATTGTAACTTAGATGGTTCATGTAGCTTCCTCTGCTCCTATGCTACTCAATGGCACCCTACACCACTAAAAATCACCAATTAAAATTTGTTCAATTTAGATGTTCTCTAAGTCGATCCTAAATGCAAAATTTGCTCTTTTGGATAGCTGATGACTCAAACAACAACCGAAATTTCTAGATATGTCCTTTTAAGGTTTATGCAAGTGCACAAACAAGAATTCCTCAATTTGCACTTCCACTTCTCAAGCTATGCACATTTCTCGCATGTTCAGTCACTTTAAACTGTCAAAAATCGCAATATGGCACTCAAAAGCAGCTTTGGCTAATCTATGCAACACCAAAACTAAGCATTAACCTAAATACTACTCCTATCTCTAACCTAAAAAAATAAAGTAACAAAAACACATAACAAAACCGAATAAAATGAAGTGATAACGTGGTAAAAGATGAGAGAATTTCTGACTCTAATCACAACTCATCGCAACTACCTACTGAACACAAACTACAACAACACTCAAAGCATGGACTCAATGCACAATGCACTAAAGCCAACAACTAAGGTCGTCCTAACCTATATGGTAATCGAAGGAGAACACCTGACTCCTCAGTCTACTTGAGAGCTTGGCATGCCTCACTGACTCTCCTACCTAATGGTAAATGTAATGAATTGTCACACTCACGTACTGGGTAAAGAAGAACCTCATCGTGACTTACTCTGCTAGTGTAAGTCCTACGTCTCAGGAAATGGCACCAATGTTGGCGGCCCACCGCAATTGCACTGAGTAGCCTAGCAAGAACTCAAACCAACATAAATTTGTCAATCCAAAGACATAGTTGGCCCGGGTAGTGCAGGGAAATGTCAAATGTAATGTCCTAATGACAATGCACCTAGGAGAAAGGTGTCACTTGCAAGCCAGGAAGCAACTAAAGCGATAATTCCTAAGTCTCCTGTGTGCTCTATTTATCACTCTAATGGTCATTATTGTGTCAAATGATCTCCAAATGACATGAAACTTGAGATTAGGGGTCTCTAAACTATGGACAATATGTTCCTAACAACCAAACCAGTAAAAGGCATTGTCGGGTAGGTGAGAAACTGTGACCGTTACCATCTCATACCATCACCAAAAATGAAGAATGAGGGGTTTTTTAGCTTCTCCTAGGGCCTACCTACCTCTATCAATGCTTAGTTTCACTTAAAACACCATTAACAAGTCACAATGAGCAAATAAACACTTGAAGAAACCTAGAACTAAAACCGCACAAGATGTTAAGAGTGAGAAGAAGAAACACAAGAAGTTTCATTAGCAATGCTCACCCGTACAATAAGTAGTGAACGTGCAAGTGTAGGTGTACTCTTCACCACGTGCTCTCAAGTGGCTTACAATAATTATTCCCCAAAAAATGAGGCCTTTTCTCATATATCTAGGGCCAGAGTTGGGGTGAGGGTAAAACTAAGACATTTTACAAAAAGTGAGAGCTGGTAGTGAATCTAATGACATCATTATACTCATTTATGTCTTTGGACTCACCGTGCACAGTAGAATTTAAAAAAGATGGCTCGAGTAATTTACATCACCCCAAAAAGTGATGTGTGTAAAAATATCATACAGGGCGAGGATGCGATGAATTTAGTGCTTCTTGCTAGAGTGTGCATCTAAAAAAACTTGTAGCTATTGCTCGGTCTCAACACCACACTATTAGCTTTGATACAGAGGCGGTCCGGGGCGGGCAACAAGAAGAGTGGCCTCTAAGCACCCTTCTAGGCTCCCGTGCTGCTCAATTGGGTTGGGGTTGGAAAAAACAACAAACACACACACGAACCCGCAACCTAACCCTACACAAATTTGGGGCACCACCTAGTTTTGGATGTGAACTAGGACGCGTAGAGAGAGAGAGAGAGAGAGAGAGAGAGAGAGAGAGAGAGAGAGAGAGCTCGGGCTGCTTTGAAATGTATCGGCAATGATCAAGCAAACACAATTATATATGTAAGAAAGAGAGGGAAGGGGGAGGGGGTTCTTGCTGCACTAATACCTTCTTACAAATCTGTCATGACCAATGAAAGTGAGATTAGTATTTTTTCAACATAGCTTGAGTAAATTACACCACAACACATCACAAGAAAAGCCACCCCAATCACTGTCTTAAGGCCAGGGGAGTCCTCTCCACCCTGTCGCCCTCTTACTGTATGTGGGATTTATCGCTAAATTGATGACAACACCCAGAGACAAGCTATCAAGAACTTAAACAAAAACACCAAGACACTTACACATCATTGTTGTCCATTACTTCACGTTGGAAGAGAGACAAAGTATCCAAGCTTAGTCCAAATCCACCCTCCTTGATTCAGCAAATGTTGGGCTTACACTAGTAGGAGAAATGATAGATTTCCTACTCTCAATTGAATGATCACTCTCTCTCTTACAATGGCATAGAGTTTCCTTGCTAATCACCCCTATTACAACACATGCACATGCATAAGACAATGAGATTCCACTCAAGAGCTCCTTCTAGAGAGGTTGAGCTTGGCTTCTCAAGCTATAGCATAGTGCTCTTGCTTATGGCTCTCCCTTTTTTGTGCTAGCTACACCTTCCTTTTATAGCAATTTTGAGGGCTAGGGTTACTCCTCTAACCTTGGTTGGGTTAGATTTTCAGCACTTATCTAATTTCTTTTGCTTGGAATTATCAACAAGTTGGTGGGGATAGATGAAGAAGAGAGAGAGGAGAGAAGTGGAGGTGATAGGACTTTTCATACTAAGTTAGTGTTAGTAAATTAGTAAAGTTAGTATTTTTATTGATTTACAAATGAAATTGGATATTTATAATGGGAGTATCCATGTAGGATACAAATAAGGAAGAAAAAACTCTTAATAGGTAAGAAACATGGATTTCTTACAATGTCGATGCTCCAAGTGTCTTGAGTAGGGTCAATTTTGACGCTTGTTGACGGTCCACTAGCTTTGACGGTACGTTTTTTCTCCACTCTTGACCTTCCTTGGGAGCCAAGGTAAGTGAACATGAGTAATCAATCACCATGATGCTGTCTTTCAAGAGAAGAGGCTGAATTTTGTGGTATTTTTTATAAATATGGGTAATATGGAAGAGAAAAAATGAGACTAGGTGGTCAATTTTGGAATGGAAGTGTGTGTAGGAGACATGAGTTCACCATGGTTTCTCTTATTCTTCACGGTTGAGAAGAAGGTGAGTAGGGTGCAGAGAGGAGTGGTGAGAGAGGTGGGGATGATGAGTGGAGAGGTGTGTGTGAAAGAGGAAAATGGTAAAGTGGAAGAGGGAGTGTGGCTGCATAGCATGGGCAAACTGGGGTCCACCAATAAAATCATAGCTCACAGCTCGTAGCTCAAAAAATTTTGAAAAAATTTGAGGTAAAAGTTCAGTCCACGAGCTACAACTTTTGTTTGTATCACCTTTCAAATTCGGGGAGCATGTGATCTTTAAAAATTCAGCAAAACCGACTGTTTTTTCCACTGCACAAGGTCCTTGTGAGGTCCTTCTTTGGATGATTCTTTTGAATACCTCCAAGAGTGAGCTCCCCATGGTGCATGCATGCATTCCACATACCCGTGACCTTATTTGGTAGGTCTATAGTTGAAGATATTGTTGAGATCATGATATAAGTGAATAGTACAACTAAGAAAATCAAATATTGAGGGGTCTAAAAAAATATGTACATGTCAAATATAAATAATATAGGTGGAAAAAATATAAAGGGGTCAAAATAAATCTCTCTCATTATAAGTCTACCGTAAAAAGATGAATATTTTTGGTGTTCTAATTTATGAGAGTAAAAGAGAATAGATGTAGGAAGGAAAAATCACAATAGTGAAAAAATATACACATAAATAAAACTAGTTTTTTTGGATTTTTGTTGGGATGGAGTTACACCAAAAATAAGAGAAGCTTGCATGAAATTATTTTTATATGGAATAAAGAGTATGCAAAATGGTAAGAAAAAATATGGTAATGGTGAGTCAATGTACATAGCATAAATAACACACCATAGGTAGAAATATTTAAATAAATACCAAAATAATTATGAAAATTCCTTTTATTTAGGCCCTTACTACAATGAAATATTTACACACAAATGGGCCATAATATACTTATATTTTTTACATATATATATATATATATATATATATTGGCTCAACTAGCCCAGTGACTAGCTAGCTGAGGGTTTTTAAGAAGATATGGGAAAAGTCCCATAACTCACACACACCTATATACAGTGAAATGGTAGGGATAGCCACAATGTTTGGATGATTTTGGTAGGGTGGGTTAACTCACTATGGCAATTACGGAGAGCCAAAAAACGGCTATCAATACCAATTGTGAAGCTATGGTGGATAAACACAAGAACCATTCATGGAGAAAAATGACATAGTAGAGCTTGACTATGGAACTTGAAATGACTACAAAGGTGCGTCTTTTATAGGCATAGGCTAGAGCTTGTTGCTTACATCATAGATGAAGGGTTCGAGAGCTCAAGGACGAGCCAAATGGGGAGAATCAAGTGGAAAACCCATATGCACCCTTTTAAGAGCTAGTTTGGCATATCTCTTGGCTCCATATGCAAGTGGAACATGTGTAGAAACACCCATGGGTTATGTACCTATGTACAGGTATCATATGGGATGGAAAAACATGCATATATGGCTAGGAAAATGCTCCATAGGGAGGGACAAAGGATGTCACACACTCCAACAACTTCCTTATTCTCTTTTATTGGCAAATCATATTGTGAATTTTTTTGATAGGAAAATGCTCTTGGTAGGTTGTGTACACTTCTTGCGAAGGGGGAGTAGGTGATTAATGAGTCTAGCCTTGTTGAACAGGGGGGGGTCTAGACCTTGGTGAGGTGAAAGTTCCTTCTCCATAAGTCTCATTCACATGCTATGTCTATATTACTTCATTGCATAGTAATTCCTCAAAATGTCATTACTAGGAAGAGACTTTTGTTTGTCTACTTTATAGAGATTCACGTACATTGTGTTTCTTTTTTGCACAATTTTGATGCATGGCCACTTGTGGGAACTACATTGCTATAACAGCTAAATTTACAAAAAGTGTGCAAAATTTGGCTTAGATCCCCATTTAGGGGCCATGAATCAGGCAAACTCAGGGGGCACATCAAAAACTCGTGCTCAAAGATCCATTTGGTGGACTACTAACCTCATCCTTTTGATTTGTTCCAATGATGGATCATACCTCACTTCCCTATTATGCCTCCTTGGGCCCTTTGCACAAAGTATCATGTTCCAACTAGCATCCACATTGCATGCTCAACCCTGGTAGACTCCTAACATCTCTTATATATAGCCCTCTCTACAAAAATTGACTCATGTATATGTTCAAGACAAGGAATGAAATAAAAGTAAGCACAACATCAAGAGCAACACATAGCACAACGTGGGTAGATGCCATTTAGATATTTGCTTGGGTTTTAGTTTCCTCGGGCAATCTCACTTGGGCTAATGATGTCATTTTTGGCTCAACTAGCCCAGTGACTAGCTAGCTGAGGGTTTTTAAGAAGATATGGGAAAAGTCCCCTAACTCACAGACACCTATATACAGTGAAATGGTAGGGATAGCCATAGTGTTTGGATGATTTTGGTAGGGTGGGTTAACTCACTATGGCAATTACGGAGAGCCAAAAAACGGTTATCATAAGCCCTCCCCCAGGATGATGGTATATTCATGTACCATCATAGAGCATCTTCTCCAAAGAGAGTGCTTGAGAGTCCTTGACGAGGTCTTCATTGTTTGGCCCCTCAGAATTTTGGTTTGAGTTACACTCATGCTTCACGGAACAATACCTACATGAGATAGCTGCCTTTTGACAGATCTTTGGTAGATCCTTTGGTAGAAGGCGACTCAAATAAGGCTTCAAGCGATACCTGTTTACCTTCTTGGAGTGCTCTTTCCCATTCAAGTCCGTAAGCTGATAATAACTTGAGTTGAAAGCCTTTTTGACTATGTATGGCCCCTGCCATCTAGTTTCAAATTTGGCATCAAAACGATTATCGAGTCGATTGTCATACCTTAGCACAAGATCTCCTTCATTGATGCCTTTGTCCTTCAGTTTCTTGTCAAGCTTTTCCTTCGTCTGTGTGGCTTTCCTCTTGTAGCACTCGTATGCTGCTTCTCTTTTCCACTCAAGCTCAGCTAGGGTAAGAAGTCGATCGATCCGTGCTTCTTGATCATCTTGTGCTGCTTTGCCATGAAGTCGCAATGTTGGAATGTTGAGCTCAATTGGTTGTAAAGCCTCTTGACCATAGACCAAGTGAAATGGTGTGAACTCCGTGGCTTCCCTATATGTGGTTCGATACGCCCACAAGGCACCATCCAAGAAGTCATCCCACAACTTTGTCTTGTTTTTCACCATCTTTCTAATGATGCCTGCAATGACACCATTAGCTTTTTCTACCAAACCATTTGATTGGGGATAGTAGGGTGTACTATGACGATGTAGAATGTGAAGTTCTTCACAGACTTCTGTGAGCAAGCCCTTTATAAACCCTGGACCATTATCAGAAACAATCTCCAAAGGTGTGCCAAATCTGCAACAAATGTGAGTGTACACAAACTTGCTAACTGTCTTCTCATTCACTGTTGCCACACTTTGAGATTCTACCCACCTAGTCATGTTGTCTATGGCCACCAAGATATACAATTTTCCATTTTTAGTCCTGGGCAATGGACCCATAGCATCAATGCCCCATTTTTCAAACGGACCATTTGCAAGGACTAGCTTACGTGGACCATGTAACAGACGCTTGTTTCCATTAATCTGACAATTGTGGCAGGTTTTACACCAATGTTGAACATCAATGTGCAAGCTTGGCCAAACATATTCGGCAAGCAAAATATTTTTTGCAGTGAGTTCCAGTGCAAAATGACCACCACATGCTTCCTCATGCAAACCTTTTAGAATGGCTGGGATTTCCTCAATAGTTGGTACTCTTCTGCACACTTGATCCTTCCCTCTTTGATAGAGGGATCCTTCTAAGAAGAGATACGCGCTTGCCTTTTTCATGAGTCTCCTCTTCTGAGCCTTCGTGAAGTCTTGTGGAAACTCACCCACCAAAATGTAGCTAATAATGGGAGTCAATGACTCCAATCCCTGGTATCTCGGTTGCTTGACAGTTGCTGCCACCATGATGACCTGCACTTCTTTCTCAATACATGTAACTGCTTGTTGTGCAAGTAAATCGGCATCTTCATTTTGTTTCCTACGAATATGATATAGTTGCACTTCTTCAAACTGATTAAACATCCTACGAATGGCATGAACTTTTGTCCGTAAGCTTTCATTCTTGCATGCCCAAATGCCTAAAATCTGTTTAACAATGAGAAGTGCATCTCCCTTTACCATGAAACGTTGTATCCCTTGGCCAATGCACATCTTCAAACCATGAAGTAGTGGGTCATATGCTGCTTCATTGTTGCTAGTTGAACCTGGTAGATTGACCTTCTCTTTCATGACCACCTCCCCACTTGGGTTGAGCAACACTAGCCCTCCCCCTGTTTTTCCTGTGACTCGTCGAAAAGCTCCATCAAAGAACAAGGTAAAAGCATTAGGAATATTTTTCGGTGGTGGCAATGGTAGGGTCTTTATTTCAGGCACCTTAATCTCCTTCTCATGTACCCTATAAGTAAGGATCCCTGCCAATTGTGCACGCACACTATCTTCCACCTTGAAAGAGTATTGGAACTCTTGCAATTCCATAATACACTTTGAGATCCTAGTGCTAAGATTCATTTGAGATGACACCCAAGGAAACAAATTTTCTGCAGTGAGAATTACAAAAGGTTTTGGTAGCAAGTAGGATCTAAACTTTCTCACCGCAAACATGAGAGAAAGCATCATGAGTTCTGCCTCCGTGTAGCCTCTCTCCAAAGCATTCATGACCCTACTAGCAAAGTAGATGGGTCGCATCCGGGTACTATGGGGATCTTGTTGTAGCAAAACCGCTCCAATTGTTTCTTTCCCAACACTAGAGCTAACAAAGAATGTGTATTCCCAACAAGGAGGCATGAGTGTTGGTAGTTCTGACAGGATGACTTTAATGTTACAAAAGTACTCTTCAAGCTCATAAGACCATGTAAATTCTACTTGTTGTGTCAACTTTTGCAAAGGATGAAGCAACTCCGAAGCTAAGTGAATAAAGCGTGACATATACTTCACCTTTTGAATGAATGAGATGACCTCTTTGAGATTCCTGGGTGATGGGAGCTCAATAAGAGCCTTTGCCTTTGAAGGATCCACCTCCATGCCTTTATAGGAAACCTTGTGACCAAGCAAGATCACTTCATCCTCACCTATGTGACACTTTTCGGGGTTGAGTTGACCTCCCATGTCGTAGAGCTTCTTTAAACCTTCTTCTACCCTTTGTAGATGCAATGATTTTGAGCTATAAATGCAAAAATCATCAATAAAAACCCTAATGGACTTTCCAAAGAATGCTTGAAACACCATGTTCATGAAGCGTTGGAAATTTGCAGGAGCATTTGTCAGTCCAAATGGCATGACTCTAAAAGCATAACAACCCCAAGGAGTGATGAAGGTTGTTTTCAACTGATCTTCCAATGCGATACCTATTTGAAAGTAACCCGAGTAGCCATCACACACAGTGTACTTCTCATGACTAGCTACCTCATTTAGTATCTCATCTTGAAATGGGAGGGGAAAGTGATCTCTTTTTGTTGCCTCATTGAGTGGACGGTAATCCACACACACCCTTCACTTGCCGTTTTTCTTAGGAGTGACAACAACGGGAGAGACCCACTCTGAATTCTCCACTGGATAAATGTAACCTGTTGCTAGAAGCTTTCTTACCTCCATGAGTGAAGCCTACTCCTTGATGACTCCTAGCCTTCGTAGCTTTTGAGCCTTAGGTGTGGCCTCTGGCTTCGACTCAATTTTGTGTTGAACAGCATCTACTCCACGCACATCGGTGTAGTCTTTAGCAAAAAGCATCGGAAATTTCCCTAGCACACATTTGAACTCCTCTCTTTCGTCCTTTGTAAGTGTTGTAGACAACATACCTTCTAACATTCCTTCATCTTGCACATTTTGGTTCTCTTGAGTACCTACCTCTTCCAAACCTGGGCAAGAGGTCTCTTGGTTGTTTGGCTTAAACCTTACCCCCATGACTTTGATGGAAGACTCCTCTTCAGTAATGCTGCGGCTACTTTCTCCTTCTGAAGTGCTATCGGTCCAGCCTTCCTCCGTCTCACTTTGAGGTGATTCTTCATGGAGCTCCTCTTGGCGTTGCTCCTTCATGTCAAAGACAACCTTCTTATGATTGTCATTCCTACAAATTAGCTTTCCACTCTCCCAATCCTGCAAAGCTCGCATTTTCATTAGCCATGGTCTCCCTAGGATAAATGAGTAACCATTTCCTTTGGTATACATGACATAGAAATCCACTGCCTTCTTAATGCCAAAGGCCTCCACAGAGACATTTTTACAAATGCCTACACACCTAGCTTTGCTATTGTTTGCCATCTTGGCTTTAATTTTAGGTATCTCATGGATGTGCATGCCTAGTTTTTGCATGAGTCCCTCTGTCATGATGCAAATTTGTACACCCCCATCCACTAGACCTTTCCTAACCAATCTTCCTTTGATGTAACAATCTAGCACAGGTGTAATATCCTCATTCATTTCAGCATGTGCAATTTTTACATCAGGCACACTCTCTTTTATCTTTCTTCTAGTGCTAACTGCCTTCGTTAAATCCCTCCTAACTTGTGGGCATAATGCAAGAAACTGAGGCCATGAGATATCAGGTGCCTTACCTCTCATGTCTTCCAATAGGTTGTATGGAGCCATACCATGTCCAAGAGGGAAGTCTTGGAGATTGATACGACGCCGAGTCCTCTTAGCTTCCTTGGTCTCCTTTGCCTTCTTTTCTCATCCATAGTCACTTTGTGATGTGACACCTGCTTTCTTTTTACCTTTTCCTCGGCCACGCTTAATGCCATTTGCTTCCATGTCGACCTCATTTGATTTTGTCACCTCTACTACATGCACATTTGTGTCTGGCAAAGGTGGAACTCCTTCCACTCCTTGTGGAGGTGGTCTTGCTCCATTTGGCCTTTGTAGAAGCCATGGTTGCTGACTAGTTACTTCACCTGCATTCATCACTGGGTAATTCAAGTTAGGTCTCCCTGGCTCCCCACGGGGCCAAGGACAATTATACATCCCATGTCCAGACTAACCGCAATTCCAACATTGCAAGACTCTCCTAGGTCGTGAATCTCGCTCTTCAGACTTCTTTGCTTGTCCCTTTGGACCTACAGCTTGTGCAAGGTGAATTGACAAGCTGCTTAAAGATTCATTTAACTTCTCAATCACTTCCGCCGTTACCTCAGGAAGCTCCCTAGATGTTGATGCTTGTGACTTACCTTTGGGTCTAAGACCTTCTATTGGAACCTCCCCCCTTAAGCACTTGAGTTTCCTATATTTCTCAGCAGCCCTAGTTTCAGCTGCTTCAAAGGTAGCAGGTGTACCGGCCTCAACTTTTATCTTAAGGTCAGGAAAGAGTCCATTATGAACCTCTCCTTCTTTAGGAACTCTGCACCATCACCAAGGTTAGCAACATTTCTCACCCATAGAGCCCAAAGATGTCGAAACTCTTGCTTGCACAAGTAGTAGTCATCTAAGTCTTTTTGCTTATGAGAAACAATGTCTTGCCATAGCTTTTGAGTGTTTTGGGGATCAAAGAAGTATCTCTTGAAATGATTCACAACTTCCGTGTAATTCCCTTTAACTTCCTCAGGCAAAGATTCAAACCAAGTGCTAGCATCTTTCCTAAGGACCACCTCAAACATCTCTACACGTTCTTGATCAGTTACTATCCTCTTGATACGACAAGACATCTTGAAATTTGCTAAAAATAATTCTGCATCCTCTCTAGGCTCTCCAAAGAAAAGAGGATATCCGGACATTTAGCGTTGGATCTCCATTGAATAGGTTTCAAAGTGACAACACATTTTTGTTTTTTCTTTCTTAAAAATTTTTCACAATAATGTTTTCTAAATTGCAATCTATTCTACAACAAAATAAAAATATTCACATCAAATGACCTATGATAATCAATAAGAGGCAGGATGACAGGGTTTGGTGATACGAGAATTTCTCCTACTCTTTGGGCACCAAACATAAACACCATACGTTGTTGAAAATGGATTTTTCTACTAATTGCAATGTTTATTCTAAAGTGTGGAGTGAAATGAAAGGGGAAAACCTCCATTCTTGGGCCATTATCCATGGTCTATGCATGACCTAATTCTTAAAACAAAATTAAAATATAGACGTCCAAACTAAGGTCGTACCTAATCCGAGGCAAAATAAAAGGATTTACTGATGCATTTATCTCTGCCAACCTAAGAGGACCTAAAATTCTATGAATTACACGTTGAAATTGCAACTTAGTACTAACAATTATGTGTATCTTTTCCTTGCAATGGGAATGAAGGGATCATACAAATTCTCGTGATTCATGCAAGCTACTTGATTATGCTAAAGGTTGAGCCTTCACAAAAATACACAAGCCGTTCCTCAGTGGGGGCACCAATTTGAGGCGGTCCGGGGCGGGCAATAAGAAGAGTGGCCTCTAAGCACCCTTCTAGGCTCCTGCGCTGCTCAATTGGGTTGGGGTTGGAAAAAACAACAAACACACACACGAACCCGCAACCTAACCCTACACAAATTTGGGGCACCACCTAGTTTTGGATGCGAACTAGGACGCGTAGAGAGAGAGTTTCATAAAATCTAATATCTAACCAACCCAAATGATTCTCTCATATTAAATTGATCACTTAATGTGGGAGAATAAACGGGAACAAGTGTTAAGATATAGATATGTGCTTATAGATCTATCTCAACACGGGGCCAATGGTAAAGGGGCCCAAAAGGGAGATGGTCTATCAAAGAGCAAGGCTAACCAATGGAGCATAAGACCTTAGGGTTAGCTTCATTGAAGACCTCCAATAAATGTGTGTAAAAGTCCTTTGACCTTAGGTAAGCTAGGGTTGAGCTTGAGGTGGGAACTCGGCCCAAGCTCGAGGTGCTTGTCCTGCTTGAGGTGCTTGTCGTGCTTGAGGTGTTTGTCATGCTTGAGGTGCTTGATTAAGATGCTTGAGGTGCTTGACTGGCTCCATGCTTGAGGTGCTTGACTTGCTGCATGATTAAGGTACTTGAGGTGCCTTGAGAAGCTTGCCTGAGATGCTTGTGGGAACACCCCCTAGTTCAAGTGCTTTGTCATGCTTGGTGAGTAAGGTGCTTGATCACCTAAAGTCAAAAGCATTCCTACAAGAGGGGGGGCGAGCCCTTTTCCTAGGGGCTAGAGAGAGAACACCCACTCACACACACAAGGGAAGCCCCAACTTGAAGAGGCAGCAAGGACACATATCAGGCCCCTACCCATGTTACCTTCATGTGTTGCTTGAAGCCTATTGGCTAAGCTTCAAAGGGATCCAATGATAAATTACATGAATTATCTAATTGTTTTAGCATTTATCTAGCCCTCTCTCTCAAAAAGGAAAGGGGGACACTTGTCTCAAGGCTACCCCTACTGCTTGTAATGCCTCCTGCTCATGATTGGCTAGGCCTGGGAGGGTCCAATGAGCTTCAAGCATGAGCTACAAGGGGGGGTCGACACAATCTAGCTAGGGGCTTGCTTGAGGGGTATACTCACCCACACACACTCACAATCACTCTCATGGTGTGCTATGCAAAGTGCAAGAGCTCCCTCTCCAAGCAAGTAGAGGTTGAGAGCCTACACCAACACTCTTGGCTATGGAGTGCAAATCCAACCAAGAGCCATGCTTCAATGCTTGAGCTTGTCATCTCCTTCTTCTTCATTACTATGCTATTATGTATGCTAGCAACAAGAGTATGATAAGTGAGGAACTAGTTCTTTCTCCTATGAAATGTTTCTTCTTCCTCTTCCCTACCCTTATTCCCTGCTAGCTCTCTCCACCTTCGAAGGTGTTTGAGGTCTTGGGACTGAGGCTTGCGACAATTAAAGCTTTCTTCAAGTTCATGTTATGCTATGATTGTGATGCATGAAGCTTTCCATCTTCATTGCATCACCTAGGTCACAAGGAACACAAAGAATGTATTGTAACAAGTCTCTCTTAATGGGAGAAATCATAATACAAATGCCTATTGGAGGGGGGACCGGCTCCACATAAATCCGGTCCTCAACTGTTGTCATGTTCTCTAAATTCTCTCTCTTGCAAAAGTATTGATCATGCCAAGTTAACTAATTGCTATGATTATGTTGCTATCTTCAATTATGTCTACCCGCTATGCTCACAAAGTTATTTCTCGAAAGTATTCTCATTAATTTCCGCTATTCTCAAGTTGAATAGGCTAATTCCATTACATTGGTATCAGAGCATTTGGTTTCTCTTTTCTTGCTTAAGAAGAGAGGTCCTTAAGTAGCCTATAAATGGTTGATGTTGTTAATTATAATAGGGTAGGTGGAACTGGGATCTAACATCGGTTTTGTTAAGCCCACTATGTGGGGGATGGTGCACACCTCGGGAGCTTTGGACTTAATAATGGAGTCTTTTTAGACTTGCCTACGGCTTTACCATTATTGAGCCATAAGAAGTCCGAAAGGAGCTAGCCCTTGGCAACTCTGCTATGTTAGACCTACTCCTCTACTCTCTATAATTAACCACTTTGAGCAGTGGGTGTAGATACTTAAGAGCCAATTTTCAAAGGCTAAGAGGAGTGGCAACTAAGGTTTTGAATTGCCAAAGCATACACTAAGTACCTGCATAAAATTTTGTTAACATGGCTGACAATAATCAAGAGAGTAGAATGAACATTGATAGCTTTGATTTTGCACATGAAGGTGCTAATGATGATGCTCCCATGTTTGTGAATTATCTTGTGACTAGGTTGCAACAAGCTATGGGCAACCCTACCTTGCAAGCCGAAGTTACTCAACAACTTCGTGCCTATGGAATTTCCCTTCCTCTCCATGAGGAGAGAGAGCTTAGGAGGCCTCTTGAAGAGACCCCCAAAACAAGACTCTATCCCATTCGAGAGGAGGAATCCAAAGAGAAAGAAAGCAATGAAAGTCTAAGTTCTTTTGAAGATGTGGCTCCACAAAGAAGGCGGTCTAGACGATCGCCTACTCCTCCCAAGAGGAAAAGAGCAACCCATAGTCCTTCTCCTCATCACTCTGAAAGGCAAGAGAGGAAACAAAGGAAGAAAAGGGCTAGGAAGAGGTCACCCTCTTCTCCTTCTTCTTCACCTTCATCTAGCAATTTGATGCGGCCTTTGGGGACGAGGGCTTCACAGAGTCCTCCAAGCTACGTCATGTAGCTATGCACTTCCAAAAATCAGCTCGTCAATGGTGGGCTAGCCTTCGTGGCAATGGAGAAGCCCCAAGGACATGGAAAACTCTACGAGTTTCCATCATGAAGCAATTTCTGCCAAGCGATACTAAAGATAAAGTTCTTACGGAATGGCGTGGCTTGAAGCTTCTCTTTCATGAGTCTATCAACAAGTATGTAGACAAGTTTTGGGATTTACATCTCAAAGCTACTGTCTTTCAAAAGATAGACTTTGCCGAGCAAAGACAGCAATTTTGTGCGGGATTACCTGAAGAGATGGCCGAATACATCAACTCTCAACGGCCCGGTACTATTACCGAAGTAATCCACCACACCATGGTTGCTTCACGCATCAATTTCCATCAAGGGGCTAGACGTAATGTCAAGTCCATGGAAAACAAAGATAAAAATGATGCAAAGGGGAAATCCAATGCTCAAAATAATTCCCAAGGCACTTCCAACAACAACAACAATCGGTCCAAGGAGAAGGGAGTTTACAAAGGTAAAACCAAACTCTCTCCTGAAGAGCTTGAAGCTTTTCGCAAGGACCATAAGTGTTTCAAGTGTGGAGAGCAAGGACATGGCTATCATTCTTGCCCCAAGAAGAATACTCGCAATGAGACTCCTAGAGCTTCCACCATCGAAGCTCCAAAAGAGGATGCTCATTGCAAAGGATCATCACTCTCCTATGCTTGGGGAAAGGTAAGAGAGCATGATTCCTTCATCTTGTTTGACCCTGGCTCTACTCTTAACTTCATATCAATAGAGTTGGCCACCAAGTTGGGCATTCAAGCTTTTGAGATGGGAGATATAGTAGTCGCTAATGCAGCTTTCAAGGGACAACAAGCCTCCGTTACTCCCTTGATTGGGAAGTTGAGGTTTCATGTCCAAAGCTATGTCAACAAAGAAGACTTCTTCATCTCTCCTCTCCAACATCGGGATGTTATCCTAGGGGCACCATGGTTTGATCGCATGGCTGTCAACTTGAAGTTCCCTGAAAGGAGAATTTACTTCACTTACAAGGGAAAGAACATGTATATAGATGCTAGTGAGCGTGGTCGCACTATTCCACTTGTAAATCCTCTTTCTTTTGATAAGTCAATGAAGAGCTCAGTTTCTGCGTACATGATTTTTGTCAAAGAGTCTCCAAAAGATACTAATGTTTCATCAAATGTAAATGATAGGAATCAAGAAGAGTTAGAGTTGTCTAATTTTCTAAAAGGATTCCAAGATGTGTTCATCGATGATATCCCTATGGACTTACCTCCAAAACGAGGGGATGATGACCATCGTATTGAGCTCCTTCCTGGAAGCTCACCACATAACAAGCCTCCTTATCGAGTCTCACAAGCTCAACAAGAGGAGATCATGAGGCAAGTACAAGAGCTGGTAGACAAAGGGATGGTGAGGCCTAGTTCCTCTCCCTTTTTTTCTCCAGTCCTTTTAGTGCAAAAGAAAGATGGTACATACCGTATGTGTGTGGACTATCGAGCACTAAACCATATCACTATCAAAAACAGATTTCCCGTACCCCGGGTAGAAGATCTGTTTGATAAGCTACAAGGCTCTACCTACTTCAGTAGGATTGACCTTAAGAGTGGCTATCATCAAATAAGGATAGTGGATGAAGATATCTTAAAGACCGCGTTTCGCACAACGTTTGGTCTTTATGAATATCTAGTCATGCCTTTTGGCTTGACTAATGCACCAGCTACGTTCAATCGTTTGATGGAGAAAATTTTTAGACCGTATCGAAAATTCACTGGAGTGTTCTTTGATGATATCATCATCTACTCCAAGTCTTTGGAGGAACATAAGCAGCATCTCCAAGTGATTTTTCAAGCATTGACGGAGAACAAGCTTTATCTCAACCAAAAGAAAAGCGAATTCTTCCTTCAAGAGATTCAATACTTAGGTCATATTATCTCTAAAGATGGTATCCAAATGGATCCATCAAAGTTAGAGGTAATAAAAGCATGGCCTAACCCAAGAAATCTACATGAGCTAAGAAGCTTTATTGGTATGTGTGCATACTATAGACGCTTCATAGCAAAATTCTCTCAAGTAGCAGGACCACTACACGACTTAACTAAGAAGAACGTTAAGTTTGTATGGACTGCTAAGGAGCAAAATGCTTTTGAAAAACTCAAAGAGAAGCTTACTTCCCAACCACTCCTCGTGCTTCCGGATCTCTCAAAGCCATTTGAGGTCCAATGTGATGCTTGTGGTGATTGCCTTGGAGCGGTTTTGCTTCAAGAAGGGCATGCCATAGCATATGAGAGCCGAAGGCTCAATAGTGATGAACGAGTCTTGGGCATTTATGAGAAAGAGCTTTTAGCTGTTCTACATGCCCTAGACACATGGAAGCACTACCTATTGGGGACTTCATTTATCCTACAAACCGACCACCAAAGTCTCAAGTATTTCATGACGCAAACCAAGCTTTCCGACAAACAGATGAGGTGGGCAAATTTTCTTTCGCAATTTAATTTCCATATTGCTCACATAGCTGGTAAGCACAATCAAGTTGCCGATGCACTTTCACGACGACCAAAAGTTAATGCGGTGTCTATAGCTACTCACAATGATCTATCCTCTATGATAGATGAGTATGCTACTGACCCTGACTTTAGAGACATAATGTCAGCCCTTGCTTTGGGGAGGAAAGAGGAACCATTCACCTTGCAGGATGGTTATCTTCTCCACGGCAATAGGCTATGTGTTACTCATTCCCTTCGTGAGAAGGTTATGTATGAATCCCATGCTCCTCCATATGCAGGGCATAGAGGTATTCAACCTACTCTCCGAGGAGTAGAGACGTATTTCTATTGGCCTACCATGAAAGTGGACATACAAGAGTATGTTTCAAAATGTGTAGTATGCCAAAAGACCAAGTATGATAGAGGGAAGCAACCTGGATTACTCTAGCCATTGCCTATTCCAAATTCACCATGGGAGAGTATATCCATGGATTTCATCTTTGGATTGCCCAAGTCTATCCATGGGAATACAGGAATATGGACAATAGTCGACAGGTTTAGCAAGCAAGCACATTTCATTCCTGTCAAAAAGACTATTAAGGCACACCAAATGGCAACTCTCTTCATATCTCAGATTTTCAAGCACCATGGATTACCCACATCCATCGTGTCAGATAGAGATCCTAGAATGACCAGTAATTTCTGGAAAGGTCTCTTTGAAAATCTAGGAACAAGATTGAATTTCTCTTCGGCCTATCACCCACAAACGGATAGCCAAAGTGAGATAGCCAATCTTACAATACTCGATCTACTCAAAACTTATGTTACCGAAGTAGATCAACGCTCACAATGGGAAAAGTATTTACCGCTAGTAGAGTATGCCTACAATAATACTGTACATACTTCTACGGGGAAAGCACCTTTCGAGATCATAGAGGGAAGACCTAAAAGTCCCTTGGTACTGAAAGTACATGGGAAGATCTTCGCCGCCGATGAGTATAGCTGTGACCTACAAGAATCTTTTCAAAAGATTAGGGAGGCTATAGCCATCTCTCAACAAAGGCAAAAAGCTGCTGCTGATAAGCACAGAAGAGCCTTAATGTTCAAAGAAAATGATTGGGTCTTACTCAAGTTTCCTAAGGCTCGATTAAGGCAAACGACGGGCAAAAATCCTACGGGCCATCAAAAGTATTATGCTAAACTAGCAAAAAGATACTATGGTCCTTTCCAAATCTTGAAGCCTATCAATGAGATGGCTTATCAACTCAAGTTGCCCAACCATTGGCTTATACACAATGCCTTTCATATAAGCTTACTTAAGCCCTACAAAGGAGAGCCACCAATTGAACCAATTATTGAAGACCCTCCCGAAGTCGAAGACCAAGAAGAGGTGCTACAACCCGAAGTTGTCCTTTGGCATGAAGACAAGGTACTACGACATGGTAAGATAATCCGACGGTATCTTATTAAGTTCAAAAATTATCCTTTTGAAGATGCTAAATGGATGCAAGGAGTACAACTTAAGGATAGTATGAACCTTGTCAATGCTTACAATGCTACATTAGAGTAAGCAAATGTACAAATTTCTTTTAAATGACTCATGTTTTTGTCTTATATGACTAGTCCTCTTTTTAATTGTGCACAAATTTAACTAGTATGCATGCTTAGAATCATCTTTGTGATGACGACGTCTCTCAAACACCAAGTAGAATTTGTCACTCTACTTTGGGAGAATGAAATGGACTAAAGAGCAGACATGCTTGCGGCAGCTATGTCTCCCAAGCACCAAATGGATTAGTCATCCATCTTCGAAAGATGTCGTAGGGTAAAAAGGGATCCTTTACCCGCTAAATACGATTGACTAATGACTAAGACTTTATCTCTTCTACCTCATAGTCGAGGACGACTATGATTTCAAGAGAGAGGTAATGTCATAAAATCTAATATCTAACCAACCCAAATGATTTTCTCATATTTGATCACTTAATGTGGGAGAATAAACGGGAACAAGTGTTAAAATATAGATATGTGCTTATAGATCTATCTCAACACGGGGCCAATGGTAAAGGGGCCCAAAAGGGAGATGGTCTATCAAAGAGCAAGGCTAACCAATGGAGCATAAGACCTTAGGGTTAGCTTCATTGAAGACCTCCAATAAATGTGTGTAAAAGTCCTTTGACCTTAGGTAAGCTAGGGCTGAGCTTGAGGTGGGAACCCGGCCCAAGCTCGAGGTGCTTGTCCTCCTTGAGGTGCTTGTCGTGCTTGAGGTGTTTGTCATGCTTGAGGTGCTTGATTAAGATGCTTGAGGTGCTTGACTGGCTCCATGCTTGAGGTGCTTGACTTGCTGCATGATTAAGGTACTTGAGGTGCCTTGAGAAGCTTGCCTGAGATGCTTGTGGGAACACCCCCTAGTTCAAGTGCTTTGTCATGCTTGGTGAGTAAGGTGCTTTATCACCTAAAGTCAAAAGCATTCCTACAAGAGGGGGGGCGATCCCTTTTCCTAGGGGCTAGAGAGAGAACACCCACTCACACACACAAGGGAAGCCCCAACTTGAAGAGGCAGCAAGGACACATGCCAGGCCCCTACCCATGTTACCTTCATGTGTTGCTTGAAGCCTATTGGCTAAGCTTCAAAGGGATCCAATGATAAATTACATGAATTATCTAATTGTTTTAGCATTTATCTAGCCCTCTCTCTCAAAAAGGAAAGGGGGACACTTGTCTCAAGGCTACCCCTACTGCTTGTAATGCCTCCTGCTCATGATTGGCTAGGCCTGGGAGGGTCCAATGAGCTTCAAGCATGAGCTACAAGGGGGGGTCGACACAATCTAGCTAGGGGCTTGCTTGAGGGGTATACTCACCCACACACACTCACAATCACTCTCATGGTGTGCTATGCAAAGTGCAAGAGCTCCCTCTCCAAGCAAGTAGAGGTTGAGAGCCTACACCAACACTCTTGGCTATGGAGTGCAAATCCAACCAAGAGCCATGCTTCAATTCTTGAGCTTGTCATCTCCTTCTTCTTCATTACTATGCTATTATGTATGCTAGCAACAAGAGTATGATAAGTGAGGAACTAGTTCTTTCTCCTATGAAATGTTTCTTCTTCCTCTTCCCTACCCTCATTCCCTGCTAGCTCTCTCCACCTTCGAAGGTGTTTGAGGTCTTGGGACTGAGGCTTGGGACAATTAAAGCTTTCTTCAAGTTCATGTTATGCTATGATTGTGATGCATGAAGCTTTCCATCTTCATTGCATCACCTAGGTCACAAGGAACACAAAGAATGTATTGTAACAAGTCTCTCTTAATGGGAGAAATCATAATACAAATGCCTATTGGAGGGGGGACCGGCTCCACATAAATCCGGTCCTCAACTGTTGTCATGTTCTCTAAATTCTCTCTCTTGCAAAAGTATTGATCATGCCAAGTTAACTAATTGCTATGATTATGTTGCTATCTTCAATTATGTCTACCCGCTATGCTCACAAAGTTATTTCTCGAAAGTATTCTCATTAATTTCCGCTATTCTCAAGGTTAATAGGCTAATTCCATTACAGAGAGAGAGAGAGAGAGAGAGAGAGAGAGAGAGAGAGAGAGCTCGGGCTGCTTTGAAATGTATCGGCAATGATCAAGCAAATACAATCATATATGTAAGAAAGAGAGGGAAGGGGGAGGGGGTGCTTGTTGCACTAATACCTTATTACAAATCTGTCATTACCAAGGAAAGTGAGATTAGTATTTGTTCAACATAGCTTGAGTAAATTACACCACAACACATCACAAGAAAAGCCACCCCAATCACTGTCTTAAGGCCAGGGGAGTCCTTTCCACCCTGTCGCCCTCTTACAGTATGTGGGATTTATGGCTAAATTGATGACAACACCCAGAGACAAGCTATGAAGAACTTAAACAAAAACACCAAGACACTTACACATCATTGTTGTCCATTACTTCACGTTGGAAGAGAGACAAATTATCCAAGCTTAGTCCAAATCCACCCTCCTTGATTCAGCAAATGTTGGGCTTACACTAGTAGGAGAAATGATAGATTTCCTACTCTCAATTGAATGATCACTCTCTCTCTTACAATGGCATAGAGTTTCCTTGCTAATCACCCCTATTACAACACATGCACATGCATAAGACAATGAGATTACACTCAAGAGCTCCTTCTAGAGAGGTTGAGCTTGGCTTCTCAAGCTATAGCATAGTGCTCTTGCTTATGGCTCTCCCTTTTTTGTGCTAGCTACACCTTCCTTTTATAGCAATTTTGAGGGCTAGGGTTACTCCTCTAACCTTGGTTGGGTTAGATTTTCAGCACTTATCTAATTTCTTTTGCTTGGAATTATCAACAAGTTGGTGGGGATAGATGAAGAAGAGAGAGAGGAGAGAAGTGGAGGTGATAGGACTTTTCATACTAAGTTAGTGTTAGTAAATTAGTAGAGTTAGTATTTTTATTGATTTACAAATGGAATTGGATATTTATAATGGGAGTATCCATGTAGGATACAAATAAGGAAGAAAAAACTCTTAATAGGTAAGAAACATGGATTTCTTACAATGTCGATGCTCCAAGTGTCTTGAGTAGGGTCAATTTTGACGCTTGTTGACGGTCCACTAGCTTTGACGGTACGTTTTTTCTCCACTCTTGACCTTCCTTGGGAGCCAAGGTAAGTGAACATGAGTAATCAATCACCATGATGTTGTCTTTCAAGAGAATAGGCTGAATTTTGTGGTATTTTTTATAAATATGGGTAATATGGAAGAGAAAAAATGAGACTAGGTGGTCACTTTTGGAATGGAAGTGTGTGTAGGAGACATGAGTTCACCATGGTTTCTCTTATTCTTCAATGAGACACAATATTTGGGTCACATCATTTCTAAAGATAGTATAAGGATGGATCCACAAAAGCTAAAAGTTATAGAGTAATAGCCCACCTTAAAGAACCTCCATGAGCTTGGAAGCTTTATTGGGACACGCTCTTACTATTAAAGATTTATAGAAAATTCTTTAGCACCAGTCCAGCCATTACATGATTTAACTAAGAAAAAGGTTAACTATCAATACCCAGCTTGAGAGAGCAAGAGGCTTTAACTCTAAAACATAAGCTGAAATCTCAACCTATGGGATTCCTACCATTGTCCAAGTGAGATTTCCCGAGGAAACTAAAACCCAAGCAAATATCTAAATGGCATCTACCCACGTTGTGCTATGTGTTGCTCTTGATGTTGTGCTTACTTTTATTTCATTCCTTGTCTTGAACATATACATGAGTCAATTTTTGTAGAGAGGGCTATATATAAGAGATGTTAGGAGTCTACCAGGGTTGAGCATGCAATGTGGATGCTAGTTGGAACATGGTACTTTGTGCAAAGGTCCCAAGGAGGCATAATAGGGAAGTGAGGTATGATCCATCAGTGGAACAATTCAAAAGGATGAGGTTAGTAGTCCACCAAATGGATCTTTGAGCATGAGTTTATGATGTGCCCCCTGAGTTTGCCTGATTCATGGCCCCTAAATGGGGATCTAAGCCAAATTTTGCACACTTTTTGTTAATTTAGCTGTTATAGCAATGTAGTTCCCACAAGTGGCCATGCATCAAAATTGTGCAAAAAAGAAACACAATGTACGTGAATCTCTATAAAGTAGACAAACAAAAGTCTCTTCCTAGTAATGACATTTTGAGGAATTACTATGCAATGAAGTAATATAGACATAGCATGTGAATGAGACTTATGGAGAAGGAACTTTCACCTCACCAAGGTCTAGACCCCCCCCTGCTCAACAAGGCTAGACTCATTAATCACCTACTCCCCCTTCGCAAGAAGTGTATACAACCTACCAAGAGCATTTTCCTATCAAAAAAATTCACAATATGATTTGCCAATAAAAGAGAACAAGGAAGTTGTTGGAGTGTGTGACATCCTTTGTCCCTCCCTATGGAGCATTTCCCTAGCCATTTATGCATGTTTTTCCATCCCATATGATACATGTACATAGGTACATAACCCATGGGTGTTTCTACACATGTTCCACTTGCATGTGGAGCCAAGAGATATGCCAAAATAGCTCTTACAAGGGTGCATATGGGTTTTCCACTTGATTCTCCCCATTTGGCTCGTCCTTGAGCTCTCGAACCCTTCATCTATGATGTAAGCAACAAGCTCTAGCCTATGCCTATAAAAGACGCACCTTTGTAGTCATTTCAAGTTCCATAGTCAAGCTCTACTATGTCATTTTTCTCCATGAATGGTTCTTGTGTTTATCCACCATAGCTTCACAATTGGTATTGATAGCCGTTTTTTGGCTCTCCGTAATTGCCATAGTGAGTTAACCCACCCTACCAAAATCATCCAAACACTGTGGCTATCCCTACCATTTCACTGTACATAGGTGTGTGTGAGTTAGGGGACTTTTCCCATATCTTCTTAAAAACCCTCAGCTAGCTAGTCACTCGGCTAGTTGAGCCAAAATATATATATATATGTAAAAAATATAAGTATATTATGGCCCATTTGTGTGTAAATATTTCATTGTAGTAAGGGCCTAAATAAAAGGATTTTTCATAATTATTTTGGTATTTGTTTAAATATTTCTACCTATGGTGTGTTATTTATGCTATGTACATTGACTCACCATTACCATATTTTTTCTTACCATTTTGCATACTCTTTATTCCATATAAAAATAATTTCATGCAAGCTTCTCTTATTTTTGGTGTAACTCCATCCCAACAAAAATCCAAAAAAACTAGTTTTATTTATGTGTATATTTTTTCACTATTGTGATTTTTTCTTCCTACATCTATTCTCTTTTACTCTCATAAATTAGAACACAAAAAATATTCATCTTTTTATGGTAGACTTATAATGAGAGAGATTTATTTTGACCCCTTTATATTTTTTTCACCTATATTATTTATATTTGAAATGTACATATTTTTTCAGACTCCTCAATATTTGATTTTCTTAGTTGTACTATTCACTTATATCGTGATCTCAAAAATATCTTCAACTATAGACCTACCAAATAAGGTCAAGGGTATGTGGAATGCATACATGCACCATGGAGTTGGAGGTATTCAAAAGAATCATCCAAAGAAGGACCTCACAAGGACCTTGTGCAGTGGAAAAAACAGTCGGTTTTGCTAAATTTTTAAAGATCACATGCTCCCCGAATTTGAAAAGGTGATACAAACAAAAGTTGTAGCTCGTGGACTGAAATTTCACCTCAAATTTTTTCATATTTTTTTGAGCTACGAGCTGTGAGCTATGATTTTATTGGTGGACCCCAGTTTGCCCATGCTATGCAGCCACACTCCCTCTTCCACTTTACCATTTTCCTCTTTCACACACACCTCTCCACTCATCATCCCCACCTCTCTCACCACTCCTCTCTGCACCCTACTCACCTTCTTCTCAACCTTTCTCGTGCAAAAATAATTCACTCTGTGTCCCAATTTATGATCTAAGGCTTATGATCATACATTCTTGAAAAAAATATCTTAATTGATTCTTTTGTTCATCAAGAGGTTTGAAGTAGACAATGATATCATCAAATAATACTCCTATGTAAGCCCAATGCTTACAAAAGAGTCTATCCATCATCATGTCAAATGTAAATGGTGCATTAGTGAGTCTAAAAGGGATCACTCTATATTCAAATAGATTAAAACTGGTAAATCCAATCCTAATAAAGTAGAACAAGTATGGTAGTTTATCAAACAAGTCCTCAATCCTTGGAACTACAAATATATTATTAACAATGGTTTTGTTTAGTGTGTGATAGTCCCACACACATTCGGTATGAACCATCCTCCTTTTGCACTAAAAGCACTGGAGAACAAAAAGGAGATGAACTTTGTCTGATTATACCCTTCTCCAATATTTCACTTACTTGTGTCATAAACTATTCCTTTTGTGCATAAGAGACTCGGGTGGTTTGTTTAAGAGTAAAAAGCTCAATCTTTTGTTCATCTTCTCCTCAAGAAGGAGGAAAGAGTCAATAAACAAGGAAGCAAGCTCATCTAGAAAGTTCTTTTAATGAAAATTTTGCTTCAATTTATTTAGAGTTATGAGGAGAGAATAGCTTGTCATTAGTTTTAGACTCCGTAACGTAAATCATGTAGGCAAAAAATATTCTTTTTTATTGATTTGAGAAAATCTTCTTGAGAGACAATGGGAAGTGTGCTACCCTTACTATTTACAGGAAGGGCTATATTTACACCTCTATGCTAAAATTTAATGACTTTATCAAGATATTATGAATTAGTTGACATACTATAAACCAACAAGAGTCTAACAAGACATCTTCTTGCTTCAAAAGAGAGATGTATAAGTCCTCTTGATCAACATACACTATGAACTCAAAGTTTTCTTATTTAAGAAGTAACTTGTCCCTCAAATGCCCCATCTGTATCTTTGGTGAAACCCATTTCAAAGGAGTGGATGCCCAACTTGTTAGATACCATGGCTTCAAGTGAACTAGGGTGGGTGAGCCTAATCATACTACTTAAGTGAGAGAGAGAGTGTATGTGAACAAAAGATGTGACTCAAGCGAATTAGGTTCCAAGATGGATTAGCTTGGACTTATAAACACGTTCTTGAGTTAAGTATCAGTGATCACAAGTTCACAAGAAGCATTGCACCTCATGTACACAAACTTGGATGATCTTTCATTGAGAAATGGGCCTCTTTTATAGCACTCCATACACTACTACATTGCATATGGATTTTGTGACCCTTCTCCTTCCACCAACCTTACCATAATCTTCAACACCCCCCCTCAAAGATACAATCTTTGCACTTTCCTAATACCCATACAATATAAGTGAGAGAGAGTGTGTGAACAAAAGATGTGACTCAAGTGAATTAGGTTCCAAGATGGATTAGCTTGGACTTATAAACACGATCTTGAGCTGAGTGCCTGTGATCACAAGCTCACAAGAAGCATTGCACCTCACGTACACAAACTTGGATGATCTTTCATTGAGAAATGGGCCTCTTTTATAGCACGCCATACACTACTACATTGCATATGGGTTTTATTGCCCCTTCACCTTCCACCAACCTTACCTTAATCGTCAACACAACTTGATGGCCATATCTCAAGAGATAAAATTGTAAGAAGAACCAAGGTGAAAGATTACAAATACATCTTGATCTCAAGCTTTTCCTCGAGCATAATGTAGTGAAGCTCCTTGTGGACCTAAGCTATTGTATGAAAGAACTAAGTAGCTTGTAAGTTATCTATTTTGGCTCCTTTTTTGGAGGATACAAGATAGTGTACCTAGTTTCCCTACATTTGAAATGTTTATTCTCTCTCTTATATCTCTCAACCTCCTTGGGAGAGAGTTTGTTGTTACCTTTATAAACTCCCTTCTCCTTTTTCTTATTGTTGTTATTGTTTTGGTTTTTGCCTTTACAATCTCGACTAGACTTCTCTACTGCTTTAGGCTTGTCTCCTTTCTATACAAATTTGTGTGTCTGCAAAAAAATTGTCGTTGGCCTTTGTGCATTGATATATGCTTGCATTACTTAAGGATGGCCTACAAAAAATTATTGACATTGCTCAAAGAAATATATTCTTTTCAAGGCAATGGGTTTTAGATGTAGATCCCAAAACTTAAAAAAGTTCTCCTTCAAATTTTAGACTTCTCTAAGCAGAGAGAACTTCATCCTTTGCTTCCTTTATGAGAAACTATCGCATGATATCAACTCTGCGCTTCTTTCGAGTCCTTGTGGCCTCTTCTTGAGCTTTGAGGCTAGCCCACCACTACCTACAAGTCTTATGGATCTACATAGATATGTGGCATAGCTTGGATCACTCAATGAAATTTTCTCCACCAGCTCTTAGCTATGCAAGTGCCCTCTCTTCCTCTTGTCTTTTGAGACATACCATTAGAGAATTATTTTTAATAAATCAAGGGAAGAAGAGGATGGATGTGATGTAGTGGATTATGATAAACATTTTATTTATTGCACTTGATAGGTGGCAAAAGCATAACTGATTTATAGGCTATGCAAGTGATAGCTAATTTATGGACATTTTATTAATGGAGAGGTATTTAGGAGAGCAATGGCCCTTTTTATGTCCGAGCAAACATTTGTACAGTTGTGATCATTTTTTACCATTGAAGGAAATCTATAAATAAATACTTGCAAGAGGGAAATGCTCACTCTTGCATTGGGGAGGCGATTATACCATGTGCATGTGTCTCTCTTCTCCTCTACTCTCCTTCCTCATCTCTCCCATCTTCGTGAATGTGTAGCAAGATAAATGCTCCATGGGAAACTGACCAAGGCGACCTTTAGATTTACTTTAAAAAATGCTTACTGAAAAAAAAAATTGACAAGCATAAGTGATCAACAAAAAGCATATGGTCTAGCATCTTGCTTAACAACCCTACAATGGTCAACTCCAACCCAATAGCATTAGCTAGCACTGTTGTTTGGAACACCAAGTTGATAACTACAGTATGCAACATATTCCCCAACAATTTTAGTAGAAGAATCAACTATAGGTCTGCAACCACTAGCCCTCATCAACGACACATACTCTGCCATCGGATAGCTACAACAAGTTGCTAAATTCTCTCGCCCCACACACATAACTAGATGTCAGAGGGTGGACCATGTAGTTAGGTGGCCCCTTGCAACAGCTAGGGGGGATTGTCCACACAAGGTCACATAAAAAATCTAGCCAATGGAGTTTTTATTAACGTTTAGCTTGCATGAGAAATTGCTAACTTTTGAAGGATAGATACTAGAAGTAGGTAGATCACCATAATTTTCCAAAATTCTTAAATAGACAAAAAGGAAAATTGAAGGCTGCTAGGACTTTTATATCTCATAATGTTGCTTTTCAAATCACTTGTTATTATCACCTCTATTTTCAACCAATGCAAAATGAACCTACTTGCACCTTGAAGGCCAACACTTTGACACAAGTGGAAGAATTGATGATGAGATTACCCAGAAAGGATTGACAAAATCACAATCACGAGCCCAACCTCTATCGCTTGAATGACTCACTTATCTCCCTATTTTCAAGGGAATATAGAGGAGGGGTTGCAAGAGGTAACATGGTAGTGGAGGTATGAGCAGACAAAAGTGATGATAGATTTGGGGTTGTAGGGTAAGGAGGCCTGAGCTTGAGAGGGAATGTAAGGTTGATGAGGAAAATCGTTTTTGCAATTTGATGCATGAGAAGATACTAGGCCAAGACGATAGCAAAGTTAATTGAGTTGGACAAAAGAAAGAGGGTGGAAGGGGGAGCGAGCAAGCACCCTGTAAGCATGAGGAGAGCATGGTGATGACTTGTCAAGTGACAAGCTTTCAAGGAATTTTGGCACTTGCTATAGGGGTTCCCAAAATACTTTTTCCTAACCAAATAAAGTAATTGCACACTTTAAACCTTTTCAATTTTTATGTATTTGCCAATATTTACAACAATAAGAACCATGTAAAGGTTAAAAAGGATGACAAGCAAAACTAAAGAGCATCATCCTCAGAAGAAAAAAATTCAAAGCATACATTGAATTTGGTGATCCTAATACCCCATGCATCATTCCACCATATTGTGCTCCATCTCCATCATTCCTTGCCTATTTTACAGCTCCAAAAGACATGCTTGACTGATTCAACTTGACCACATTTGGCACATTTGCCATCTCCTTTTCCTTTCTTCTAGATGATGTGAGCAGTAGGAAACCCTCCCAAAAGCATTCTTCAATTGAAGACTTTAAATTTGAACAAGCAGTTAGAGTCCCAAACCTTGTCATATACTTTCGACCACCATGCTTGTGATTTTCTCATAGACCATACTATGTTACATCTGGTCTTTGTTAGTGGAATCTTGCATTAGCACCTAACAAAACTATTTTGTTTTGGATATCCACCAGTTAAGTTCATAGTTAGGGAGAGACCAATCTCTTAGTCTATTAGTAGCAAGAGTTTTCAGAGGTACATATAAGTTGTGTATAGAGGTACATAGCAAGTTCCAAGCAATCCTAAGTCCATGTTGCAGTTTGAATTCCCTCCTAGCCAAATTTGGGGGAAATGGTTAGAGTCCAATAATTGACTAATGAAGCAAATGCCTTTCTTATGCATAGAAAGGGTAATTTTTCCAAGCAATAAAGCTGGTGGTTTTAAAAACATGACTACAAAATACATGTTCCAACCCAAGGGAATTCTCTTTGTACCTAATCCTCCAATTCTAGATTAGTTTAGAGCAAACCTGTTTCCAAGATTTTATCAGGCATGTGGAGGTATCAAACCTAGTTTTGAGTATTACAACTAAAAATAGTTTATCCGAGGAGTTCATTTGCCAAGTACCATGAAAGTACACAACAAAAGTGTCTATTGATGCCTAAAGACAGGAGGTCCAGTCTCTATCAAAGTCTATCATGTGTTTATCAAGCCTAGTTTTGAGTATTACAACTAAGTATACTTTATCCAAGAAGTCCATTTTCTAAGTACCATGAAAGTACACAACAAAAGTGTCTATTGATGCCCAAAGACAAGAGGTCCAGTCTCTATCAAAGTCTATCATGTCTTTTAGAAGGCATGCTCTTTTGGACAATGCATGAGTGTGTAAATTTATGATCCCAATACCTCCTTGTTTTGTAGGTTGTGTGAGTGAGTCCCAAGCTGTAAGAGAAGCATTTCTCTTATATTTTCCCCCAAGAAAGTACAGAAGATATTGGAAGTTTTTATGATCATATGTGGTTTTGAGATTTCACACCCTTGTTGGGTGTTAAAAATATGATTAGTGGGCATCAAGTAATTTGTCGGATATTTTTCAGCTCTATGGACAATAGTAAGGCTTGTTGTACTCACATACTAGTCTATAGTACACTATGATCTTTCATATGGTGGTGGTACATTTCTTGTGCCATGTCCACATAGTATTTTGCAATAAAGATGCCCACATATTTGAGACTCCTCAATCCCTTATTATCTTTCACTCTATGGGCATGGTAATGATGCCTTAGGGGTGATGTGGCCTTGTAAGCTCTTTCTTTGCACTTTGATGTAGCCTTGGATTCTTTTCAACTTACTCCTTTTACTGTTGAGGGTACTTTTTCAATGGATTAAAGAAAGTATGCTTGGAACATATGGGGCTTCTATGTACTGAGTGGCTATGGAACTTCCAGAGCATGTATGCATACCTTGTAGAAAGCCAATTTACCAATGTGTGTTGTTCTCACATTAACAAAGGCTTTATGGATGATCTTTACAAAGAGAGAGAGAGAGACAGAGAGAGAGAGAGAGAGAGAGAGAGAGAGAGAGAGAGAGAGAGAGAGAGACCAAAGAGAGTTGGTGACAACCGACATCCTTGTTTAACCCCAATAGTGCTTGCAATTTTTTGAAATTCCTCTTCCCATGCGCAATTGACACATCACTTTCTCATAGATTCAAGAAACCGTAAGCATAAACTCATTTGGCACTTGAAGTTCTTTCATCCTTCTCCACAAAATATTACATGGAATCATATCAAATGCTTTCTTAAAGTCCACAAAGCAAAAATACAATCTCTTGCCTTTCAACCGTTTCCTCCATGAGAACACAAAGAGTGACAAGATGATCAATGGTGCTATGGCGTCGATGAAAACCCACTTGTCCTTTTGTACGCTTGTCATTCTCTTCCACCCAATCACTAAATGTTATCTCCATTAAGCACCCAAACAACTTTTCCATAGGAGACCCAATCATTATAGTTCGGTAGCTATTTACATTCTTTACATCCCCTCCTTCATGCAAAGGCTTGACCCAGTTAGTACTCCAATCATAAGACATGCCATGTTGAAGTGCAAGGTTGAACATATCACACATCCACTCATGTGTACAATCTCCCTTCCATTTAATCATTTTCGGCTTGATACCTTAAAGATCTCCTGCTTTGCAAGTGGCCAACTTTTCAAGCCCACCACACACATCCTCAATAGTAAAAAAAGAGGGCATACATGTGAGTGAACCATAAAATGGCATTTTTCTACCATTTGGCTGCTCATATGGTTGCCTACAATGAGTGTACATATCTAAAAGACTCAAGTTACCAAAACTATCAACCCGCTTGTCCCTAAGTTTCTCCAAAATCTTCCACATGCACGTTGTCGAGAAATTTGCGGTCTTGCCGGGAAAGCACTGGGCTTATGGCAGTGAGAGTTTGTGAGAGAACTCAAAAAAACTATATGAAGGAGTTAAACCGTAGATGCCATGAAGACTAGGGTTTGGAAAGCAATGCAATCAAAGAAGCCCCACTCTTTCTCTCTTGCATTGAAACCCTTCGGCACCATTATTGATGGGAAAGAGAAGAAGAGGGAAGAATTCAACGTTGATTGATACGCCAAGTACAACACCTTCTTTGATTAGAGTTGACCTTCCAAGGATAGCGTACAAGAATGGCTAGTCTTCCTCTAGGAGAAAGTGTAGGCTTGGGCTTATGTTAATGGGGCTAAGTACAATTAGGCATTACTACTCACTCCCTCAAGAATTCCTTTCATCAATGGCTTGAATGCTTGAGTTCTTTTTTTTCAAGGAAGAAGAGGTCCTCTTTTATAGGTGAAGGGAACCCCCAAGGGTTTACACAAGAAGAGAGGAGCCAGTGTGAATAGGAATTGGAAAAGTTGGAAATGAGCTGTCATTGCATGATGTGGGCAGACTGGGGTCCAGTATTTTGATCATATCTCCTCAACTGTGGCTCCAAATAAAAAAGTAAAAACATGGGCAGAAACTTCAGCTCATTAGCTACGATTTTCATTTTAAAATCATTTTCCAATTCGGATTGGAACCTTGTGTAAAAAATTCATCAAAATAGGGTCCATTTCTGGCAGCAAAAGTCTTCCCGTGGTCCCCTTAGCCTAGACTTTCATTTAATTCCAAAGGACACCTCATGCCATATGAAAGCATGATCTTTCTCCTTGACAAATTTTTGTAATCATGCTTGCAATAATGCATTAAAATAAGTGTATCTTTGAAATCATGCCACCTAGTGTCCCACTAGGATTTGATTCCTTCCTAGTAGCTATTTAAAAAGAAATATAAGAAAAGTATAAAAAATACATAGAATATATATATATATATTGGAGTTTACCCTAGATATAGAATCTAGCTAGGGTGTGAGATGATAATGAGATAGTAGAAATAAAGAATCAATGCTTTTTGCCCCAAGTTAAAGAGGCGGAGCTATTGAGCTTTTCCCATAGTATTTTCTGATGGTAAAGTAAGAATAGGTTACCCTTGAGAAAAATGATAGGATGAGATAGAAGGCTTATTATTATACTTAAATATGCATATGTACATTATAGGAAAGATAATTATGTATCTAAAAAATTACAAGATAACTCTTGTAGCATGCGTTCCCACTATGTACGTGTCACAGCACGACAACGTGCCTTTTCTTGGACTTGAAAGAATTGTTGCTTTTATTCCCATCTTCTTCTCTTCCTTTTAAATCAATGCCTTGTATGTATGCAAATGACTTTGATAGTTTTCTTTGTCCATAGTTGCATCAAGCTTTATCAACATCTTGACATTCTTTACCAAACCACCTTTTGCGTGATCTATCTTTGTTGATATCATGGACATGCTTTATTTCCAAGCATTCTTCGACACAAGAACAAATAAATTTCTTGAAAGCTTCCCATTTAGTTTCCAATGGTGCGTCATATTGAAGCTTTGGCACCCATAATGTTTGCTCGGCCATTTTAATGTACATACGTGCCAATTTGAAATCCATACATAGTGATAACTCTCTTCCCTTTGGCTGAGATTATCATGCTTAGTTGCTTCTCCATATGCAAGGTCAATACATAAGGTCCAATGGTTTGATTCCGGGGTCCATTGGCCAAGCATAAAACTCTTTATGCGATAAATGATGGCTTCGAAGAGTAGCATATAGTCAATCACACTATCCCCATTATGTTTTCTACATGTAAATCCATTCGTTCCACTCCACAAAGATACACCATTGGCAATGAGCATACCCGTGCTATTACACATCTGTAAAAGTAACTTTGCATAGTGATCCGGCTCTTTCTCATCCATTGAAGTATGATCGTACAAGTGAACTTTCTCCAACTCCCTTGAAATGTATGGCATAGTAAATTGTTAAGTATCATGTTGCAATGTTTTTGTTCGAGCATTCATATCCCCAAAAACAATAACATCACGTTCACCTTTGAAATAACCAATGTCCTTTTCTAAATCAAAAAATGGATGATCATGAATCAAGATGAGAAATGTAGCAACCGGCTACAAAAATGGGTGCTCTTTTTTGGTGTCATAATTTTCAGCCATGCATAATGTTTGTGCTTGTTATCTTTTACAATTGATACAAAATCTTTCATTCATTTACTAACCATACATGGACCATACATGCTACCCCTCCTTGCCCTCTTCGTTTCTTGAGATTCTTTGACCATATCAATGAATGTACATTGTAATCCTCCAACCCGTTAATCCTTTGAGTATTATGCTTCCAAGTTTCAACAAGAAGTACATCGGCTTTGCTTGTTATGCATCAATGCCAACCCCCACATTGCTTGTTATGCATCAATGCCAACCCCCACATTCCATGGGTATCCATTGTAATTCCAAAATCATACTTTCAATTGTAACTTGGTCTCATAGGTTGCACACTCCTATTTGCTTGAGGGACTTTCCTCCTCCTCGGGCACAATTTCTTCATGAGAGTTCTCCTTGTTTTTCTTATCCTCTCCTCATATGCCTTGTGACGCATATTTTGTTGCTTAATAGTACGATATTCACATACAAAATATTTTGTATCCCTCAGTTAGATCCAACTATTGTCAAGGATAATCTTTCGTTTGGTCTCATCGAGCATAATGCATTCAATTGGTCATTATCTCAAGCGAGGAGCTCCTTGCTTACCCACTCTTTGTGCTCCATAGACCATCACTCTGACATGCAAAAATGGGTTTTAAAGAAATCTTCAATAATAATTGCAAGAGAAGGAGCTGTCTAACTTCTCTTTGGGAATTCCACGAATAACAATGTTCTTGGAACATCGCTCCCATCCCTTCAATTACTCTACATCCACATTCTCAACATTCTTTGTTTGAGTTATAGCTTGCATGAGGGAGGAATTAGTAACCACATTGCTACCACATACATCAGCCTAAGACTTGTTTTTGCATACAATTTTCATGTCGCATGCATCCTAGCTCATGGTGTCAAGTTTCTACTCTTTCAATACATGGTCATGCTCTATCTTTCTCATGTGCTCCTTCAAAGCATTCAAGTACACAAGAGAGCATTTACATTTCTTGACTTCCTCTTCAAGTTTCATCAAACGTGTTGTTTGCATCTCAAGTGTCCCCTTGAGATCTCATTCTCAACCACAAGAACCCTTAGGGTGCTATTCTCCATTGCAAATGCCCGTAAGTCTTCACCTTGTTTGTTTAATGTCTCTTGCAATGATACCAAGTATGCCATGATCATGATTTTTGATGTCGTAAGTTGAGTGTTGTGTTGCTATCTCCACACTTAGGAGATTTTTGACCATACTCTACAATGGTTGTGAAACTTGTTGAAGAAGAATAACCCTTGCGAGTGCCAGATGACATTGCATGTAAAATAAGAGATTAGAGTCAACTTCCTCACACTTGTTCGTTTCAAAAATCAATGCTGCAAAAATGCCTTCCATAATTCTGAAAATTATTGTCTTTTACATCAAATGCGTAGAGAGAATCATGATCTTTGATTGAGGCTATAGATCATGGAGGAAGAAGTTACCATCAAAAGAGTAAATTTTTGTCTACTAGGTCAAAAACGATTGAGAGAGAGAGAGAGAGAGAGAGAGAGAGAGAGAGAGAGAGAGAAAGAGGATGGTTGGAGGTTGAAATATACAAAGAGAGAAGAGAGAGAGAAAGGGGCTACCTATTAAGCAAATTAGGGAGAAAGATGGAGATGGATAGATAGAGATGATGCTTCCTATGATAGGTACACACACACACACACGCACACGCACACGCACACGCACACACATGCACAGAGAAAGTATTAAATGGAACAATTCAAAATTTCTTGGAAATTTAGGGGAGTAGAGATGAATGTATCACACATGTATGTCCATAGAAGCAGACATTTAATTAAAAAATCTACATCCATAGGCAAAGCGAGTCTATTTTAGAGTACCTTGGAGAAATTTTACGATGGTTTTGATGTTATTGGCGATGGGTGTCCATCATGCACATGCATTAGAGAGAGGAGAGTCATGTTACTTGCCACCATTACCCCAAAAAGAAACAAGAAAAATCTAGTTCATAAGGTGGAAGGCAGGTGTCGTAAGAGACTCCTACATGTTATTGATGTCACTCTAATAAATCATGCATGAGACAACACTTGGTTGAGAGGGTCCATGGAGTAGGCTTGGAGAGTTGCAGGAAGTACAACACTTGGTGAGATAGTATGAAATCCTCTTGCAATGATCTTTTTGGGAGTTTTGCCCTTAAATAGGTTTCTCCAAGTTCTTGGTTCCCTCCAAATAAACTCAACCGTCTAAGAAAAAGGGGGGAGGAGTGGGACGTCTTTTTAATTGTATTTTAGGTGAGGGGAGTGGGGGTTGTCAGTTATAGGTTCCCCTTTTAATGAGGTTACCACTCTTTTCTTTCCACCCACGTTCTTTGTAGGAGGTGTTTTCTTCCAAGGCTCTTTTTGCGGGTTGAGTTATGTTTTGAGAGGGGTGTGTTTTAAGGGGGGGTTTCCACCAAGACTTGTTTATATGCATGTTGACATCACGGTGAGAGGCCCTCCTCCACCCACACTAGAAGGTATGATCCCTTTTATTTTTATTTTTTAGGGGGCACTAGGAGGTCCTAGTGCCCTCCAATTTTAAGGTGCTCCAAGAAATCGCTGATTAAGCATGTGTATGAGGATGCTATGTAGTTTTGCAAGTGCCCTCTAACTAGTGGCCATAACTTTGCGCATTCAAAACCGTTGTTAGAGAATGCTTGGATGAGATTTTTGATGTCTTTTGTGGCTTCTAATGGGTGTGTGCTACAGCATAGAATGGGTTTTAGTTGGGAGAGAATCACTTTATTGTTGGGGTATAAAGCCCAATGTGGTCGCCCAGGTAAGTGGGCGGGCCGCCAAGTATGTACACATATTCTTTTGTAAAAACCTAATAAGAACTCACTATGCTCTACACATTACAGTAGAGCGAGTTCACCATATCGTCGTGCTCTTCTTCTCGCACTCTCTCTCGCGTCGCACTTCCGCTCGTACTCCTTCAACTGGTATCAGAGCTCAGATCGAGGCTCGGGGCAGCACTGCAGGAGGCTAGAGCCACCAGCTCAGATTGGAGTGAAATTTGACAGGCAAAGACACGGCCCCAAATCTTGTGGGAGAACCTGAAGGGCTTGGTGTTGTCAGAATTTCATTCTGAGGTCATCTCGGTCACTGTTCGGCTTCGACAAAGGATTGCGCAGGCCATTTTCGACTACGTGGTCTCAGCAGGTGCAGATCCGACTCTGCAAATTTGGGGTTTTTCGGCCTACGACTACAGGTGCTGAGGATATCGACACTCCCAGAGTGTTGATTTGTGGCTGTTTACACATCGAAGGATGGCTCACAGTTCTTGGAGGCGTGTCACATACGACACGGGCGCATCTACACACAGACTATAGGCGACATCCACTAGTTCATCAGGTAGCTTATGTTTGCTGCTTGATATTCCAGATTTCATCCTGACATTGCAGGTACTTCCACATGGGATGTATTGTCAGAGATGATGTATGTCTGTTGAGGGTTTGCTGGCTGTGAGTCACGCAGCAAACAACCGCCATAGTGATTACATCATACAGTGGGAAATTTGTGGATGTATGACTTTGTGGGAAGTCTATGTACTGTCAGATTTACTGCAGCCTTTGTTGAGGGTCGAGTGAGGTTTTATTGAGCTGGGGGATTCTCGAATGTTGAGATCCTTTCGGTGATACAGGTCTTGGAGCGATCCCTCGAGCACCCTTAGATAGGCAGCTAGGATGTATTGACTGTGAGTTAGACAGTTGGGATTGCATCTTTGCTTTACTGCCGTTGAGCCATTGTCGCAGTCTATGCTTACAGGACAGTGACAGGACAGTCAGAGACAGTACAGGTGCAGGACAGGTTTACCCACAGCTTACAGTGTTAGAGAGACAGTAGTTTTTTGAGCTGTTTTTTGGTCTGTTTTTTGAGTACACCAGAGCCATTTTACAAAGGAGACTCTACCGAAATTTATGCAGAATGTGAAGCTTTCTTGGTTCATTTGACAGGTTGATATTGGTTTAGAGGTCAGTTTACAGGGGAAACTCTGCCGATTTTTTCCCAGGAAAGTAAACTACTGTGAAGCGTAGCTATGGCTGGATCACAGGACACTGCTCTTTACAATATCAAGAAGCTGGATGGAACAAATTTCCCATTGTGGAAGCAGTAGATTTGGCACGTGTTGGTACAAAAGAAGCAGATAAAACCTATAAAGCTCAAGGGGATAAAACTAGAAGATATGGACGAAGATGAATGGAGTGAAATGGATGAATTGGCACTTTCTACCATTATGCTGACTTTGGCAGAAAGCGTTTACTTCAATGTAGCAGACGAGATGTCGGCTTATCAAGCATGGTTAAAGTTGAGTGATCTTTATGAGAAGCAGAGTGCAGCTTCACAGGTATACTGGCTTAAGAAGCTTGTTGACTTGAAGATGAAAGAAGGGACACCTATGTCCAATCATCTGAATGAATTCAACACAATCTACAGTCAGTTGTCAGCTCAAGGTGTCAAGTTTGATGAACATGTTAGAGCTATGTTCCTGTTGATCACATTGCCGAAAAGTTGGGACACTTTTCGCACACTTTGAGTAATTCTGCACCTCCATATGGTTTGAACATAGCAGGTGTAGAAGGAAGTCTGCTTACTGAAGAAACCAATAGAAAGACAATGGACAAAGGCAAAGGAACAGCCTTAGTTGTCAGGGGAAGGACCAAAGAAAAGTACAAAGGTGGAAAGAGGAATCAGTCTCGTAGCAAGTCCCGCAGTGCTAAAGGCAAGAGTGACATAGAATGCTACCATTGTGGCAAGAAGGGTCACATGAAAAGAGACTGCAGAGAATGGAAAGCAGAAAAAGGAAAAGAGAAAGCTGAAGACCATGGTGAGAAGAACAAGTCCTCAGTGAAGATTCAAGAAATAAATGTGACAAACACTGTTGCAGAGGATAACAATCTAGTGTCAGGAGACATCTACTTCTTGAAGAATACAATGGACTTAGCTCTTCTTATAGCATATGATGGAAATGCACTGAGTGACTGGATTATAGACTCAGGGGCATCACTTCATGTGTCTCCAAACAAGGAGTGGTTTACCTCTTATGTGACCACTAAAGATCATGTTCGGCTAGGCAATGGGCAGACATGTGAGATCTTAGGTGTTGGAGATGTTCAATTGAAGTTTCAGAATGGCTCTTCTTTCACGCTGAAGAATGTGAGACATGTTCCCGCGATTACAAAGAGCTTGATCAGCACAGGTTTACTTGATGATGCTGGCTACGTCACCACTTTTGGACAGAACATGTGGAAGATATCCAAGGGTTCTATGACTTTACATGATTTATGTATCAAATGTCTCTAAAAATGTAATCAGTGTAACCGAGGAGCCGAACGTTTCTTTGTGGCATAGCCGGTTAGGACATATGTCCAAGAAGGGAATGGAAATCTTGTCTCGTTCTGGTTATTTGCCTGGCTTTTCATTTAATGATTTTGAATTCTATGAACATTGTCTGTATGGTAAGCAAACACAGCAGCCACATAAGCATAGAAGCAGTAGAAGAGATACACAGTTGGCACTTGTTCATAGTGATTTGTGTGGACCTATGTCTAACCTATCTCTAGGGGGAGCTTCTTACTTTATGACATTTATAGATGATTACTCGAGGAAAGTATGGGTTTACTTTCTCAAGCACAAGGATGAAGCGTTTAGTGTTTTCAAAACTTTTGTGACACTTGTGGAGAATCAAAGTGGCAAGAAGCTTAAATGCTTACGCACTGACAATGGTGGAGAGTATGTTTCAAAGGCCTTTTAGGACTTTTGTGAGTCAAAAGGTATAAAACGTGAACTTACTGCTCCTTACAATCCTCCTCAAAATGGTGTTGCTGAGAGGATGAATAGGACCATACAAGAGAAGGTCAGAAGTATGTTGTCTAATGCACAGCTGCCAAATGGGTTTTGGGCTGAAGCTGTATCAACAGCTGTTCATCTTGTAAATAGATCTCCTAGCAAGGTTTTGCAGAAGGATTTAGTGCCAGAGATGGTATGGTCAGGCAAAATGCCCTCATACAAGCATCTCAGAGTCTTTGGCTGTGAGGCATATACGCACGTTCCAAAGGAATTTAGGAACAAACTTGAGCCAAAGAGTAGAAAGTGCATCTTTCTAGGCTATGGTAATTCTGGTGAGATGGGGTACAGACTTTGGGATCCCGAATCCAGAAAGGTTGTCCGCAGCAATGATGTTCACTTTAATGAATCCAAATATCATTCTAAACCAGAGAGGGTTGAGGAGATTAGAAGAGTTGTCTTTCAAGAAGATGGACCTGCACGTGCAAGACAAAATGTCAAGGCTCAAGATGTTGGGTTAAAGGCCCGTGTGCCCGGCTGCCCGTTGTTCAGCCGTCCATGTACAGCCATTCATTTACTCATTCATAATAACTATACTCATAACTACACATTGTAGTGTGAGTACCGCCCCGCCATACACTGTGTCTATCTCCTTCTTCGTGTTGGCTCTCTGTGTGTGTGCTCTCCGATCCCAACAAGTGGTATCAGAGCTTGGTATTGAGAGCATTGAGAGCTTCATCATCATTGTTGAGTGTGTTGAAACTTGCTGCTGTTTCATTGCCGTTTTTCGGTTTCGTGCACGCACGCATTTCTAAAGAGCAGAAGGTTTTTCTGAGCTTGGCATTGGAAGGTTCAGCACTCCGCGAGTATTTTCAGCAGGTGTCCTGTAGTTTAACCCCCCTTGCGGAGCCATTCGTGCCATTAGAAATCCCATCCGAGCTACAGACTAGGAGCTGCGTTTTTCAGCTCTCTTTGGTAGTTTTCTGCTGCCAGAGCTTCCATAGCCATTACAGGTGCCATTGTTGTAGTGTCTTCCACTTACGTGAGCCCACAGCTCATTTGAGAGTGTGTAGCCTCTTCTTGGAGTGTCCTCATACACACAGATAGAGTGGGAGTTTTGGCGACATTGTCTTCTTCGACTACAGGTACAGGTACAAGTGCAGGTACAGGTACAGGTACGGGGTACAGGTTACAGGTTATAGGGAGCTTTGGATATAGGTTTCTTCTGTGGTTACAAAACATGTATTTTGACTGTGGGACAGCCATGTATATGGTTGTGGTTTGAGTGGGAGCTTCTACTCTTCTGGGCAGTCTGTTTATGCGTGTTCTTGAGCTACAGGTTTACATCATCTATGTATGTTGATGGATGTGGATATGGCAGTTTGACAGACACTCTTTATGCATGATATTGTGGAGATTTGGTTCACTTATACATAGAGCGGGTTTGCTCTTGCTTGCAGTGTTGCGGTTTGAGTACGGATAGGTACTTGGTTGACAGTAGAGATTGGACTTGGTTGAGCTTGTGCATTGGTTATATGCTCACTTGGATCCATTTATGCTCACGGATTTGTGTAAGCTTGGTCAGCTTATGTCTCTATTGTGGTTATTCAGACATGGAGTATGTTTATGCCTCTATGACAGCTCATTGTTGATGCATTTTGTGGCACAGTTTGCCTAGGCCGGTTGAGTTACAGGTGTCACGGGTTTATGCATTTGTTTGTGGATTTCTACGTACGTTTTTTGACCATATTATGGGCTGATTTATACTCTATGCGTTTGCTCTTTGATTGAGCAGCAGGTGTTGTCAGATTTGCAACACTACTTTGTTGTGGCAGTTTGTTGGTTGGTTACAGGTTTCTCATTGTTGTATTCTTGTTGTAATGGGCACTAAAGAGGACACAGTTTTCAATATTGAGAAGTTGGATGGTGCTAACTTCTCATATTGGAAAGATCAGATTTGGGATGTCTTGGTGCAGAAGAAACAGATTCAACCTCTAAAGTTGCAGGGAGTTAAGCCAGAGAACATGGAAAGGGATGATTGGGAGGAGTTAGATGAGATGTGCAGGTCTACCATTAGGCTTTCCCTTTCAAAGTCTGTTTATTACAATGTGAAAGATGCACAGGGTGGAGCTTATGAGCTATGGCAGCGGATTTGCGATATGTATGATAAGCATTCGGCTGCTTCTATGGTGTATTGGATTAAAAAACTTATTGATTTGCGAATGGAGGAAGGCGCTTTCATGAATGCGCATTTGAATGAGTTCAATACAATTTTCAGCCAACTTGCTACACAGAAAATTACGTTTGAGGACAATGTAAAAGCTATGTTTTTACTTGTCACGTTGCCTGAATCATGGGACACATTTAGGACAACCATAAGTAACTCGGTTCCTGTGGATGAGTTGACAAGTATTAATGTGGAGTCTAGTCTTCTCACGGAAGAGATTAATCGAAAGAATAACGCAGGTAGTAAGTCTTCTAGTGCAATGGTTGTCAGAGGCAGGACTATGGACAAGTATAAGTCCAACAGGGGTAAATCTAGAAGCAAGTCCCGTGCAGGCACAAGTAAAAAGGATGTGGAATGTTTTCATTGTGGTAGAAAAGGCCATTTCAAAAAGGATTGCTACAAGTGGAAAAGGGAAAATGGAGATGGTAAGAAGAAAGACCATGATGCTAAGGACAAGCCTAAATCCAATGTCAAGATTGAGGAGTTAAATGCAACACAGGGAGAGTGTAGCTCTCAAGATGACCATGTATGTGCTCCGACTAGTGCTACTAGTGAAGAGCTTGGTGATGTGTTGCTTGCATCCTATTTTGATGACGCTTTTCTTCTCACTCATGAGCGTAGTATGCCTATGGATTGGGTCATTGACAGTGGTGCTTCTTTTCATGTTACGCCTCATAGGTCGTGGTTTCATGACTATGATGCTTCTAGCACAGGTACTGTCAGGATTGCCGATGGGCGTTCTATGCAGATTCATGGCATTGGGGATATTCATTTGGCTATGCCAAACTCTACTACGTTTGTCTTGCAGCGTGTGCGTCATGTGCCGGCTCTTGCAAAAATCTTGATTAGTGTGGGTTAGTTGGATTCACTTGGTTTCAATGTATCTTTTGGTGATGGAGGTTGGAAGATCACTAAGGGCAGCCTTGTTTTGGTTAAAGGTGCTAAGAGGAATACGTTGTATTCCCTTTGTGTAGCTAGTGTGGCTGATCACATTGTGGGGATCACTGAGCAACCTCCTGCTTCTTTATGGCATCAGCATTTGGGGCATATTTCACTAAAAGGTTTGAAGTTGTTGGCACGTGCGGATTACATTCCCGTTTCAGATTTTGGTGGTTTTGAGTTTTGTGAGCATTGCCTTTATGGTCGACATGCTCGGTCTTCTCATAAGAAAAGTGCTCCACACAGACCTTTGGAAAAGCTAGCTTTGGTGCATAGTGATGTATGTGGGCCGATGCCCAATGCTTCTCTTGGAGGTGCTATGTACTTTGTTACGTTCATTGATGATGCTAGCAGGAAGGTATGGGCATACCCCATTCGTAAGAAGGATATGGTGTTTGATATATTTAAGCAATGGTTGGCTCTTGTTGAGAACCAATCAGGTTGTAAGATGAAGTGCTTACGTACGGACAATGGGGGTGAATTTATGTCTCATGCTTTCACAACATTATGTGTTGAGAAGGGTATACGGCGCGAGCTTAGTGCTCCCTATACACCTCCTCAAAATGGTGTGGCAGAGCGCATGAATAGGACTATACAAGAAAAAGTCCGTAGTATGCTTTCTATGGCTGGTTTGTCAAATGGATTTTGGGCTGAAGCTGTTGCCACTTCTGTGCATTTGATAAATCGTTCACCTAGTGTTCCTTTGGGCTTCAAAGTGCCTGAAGAGGTATGGACAGGTTTGCCACCTTCGTATGGTCACCTTCGTGTTTTTGGTTGTGAAGCTTATGTACATGTACCTAAGGCAAAACGCAGCAAATTGGATCCAAAGAGCAAGAGATGTATCTTCTTGGGTTATGGTAGCTCTGGTGAGATGGGTTATCGATTGTGGGATCCTATTGACAGGAAGATTGTGCGCAGCCATGATGTTGTTTTTCATGAGGACTCTATGTATAGAGCATCACCGCAAACGGTTGAGGTTCGGCGTGTGATATTTGAGGAGGATGGTCATCGGTATGATGGTCCCATGGCTGCTCGTGGGCAGCCCATTGACCCTCAAGTGGGAGATCAGCCCTTGTTGGGAGATCATGTAGATGTGGGACAGCCATATGCACCTCCTGCACAGTCTTTGAGGCGTTCATTGCGGCGTGCAAGACAGCCTCAACGTTTTGTGCCTTCTATGGATTATGTATTGTTGACTGATTGCGGGGAGCCATCATGTTATGATGAGGCCATGTCTAGTGTTGACAAGCTCAAGTGGGAGCAGGCTATGCAGTCAGAGATGGATTCGTTGATCCAAAATGAAACGTGGGAGCTTACTCCTTTGCCAAAGGGTAAGAAGGCACTACCATGCAAGTGGGTTTACAAGATAAAATTGTGTTCAATGGATGCAAAGCCTAGGTACAAAGCAAGGCTTGTGGCTAAAGGATTCAAGCAACAGAAGGGCATTGATTTTGACGAGATCTTCTCCCCAGTGGTGAAGATGTCTACTTTGCGTATGTTGTTTGCCTTGGTAGCTACAGAAGACATGGAGTTGAAGCAAATGGATGTAAAGACAGCTTTCTTACATCCGGACTTGCACGAGGATTTGTACATGGAGCAACCAAGTGGGTTTGTTATTCATGGTTCAAAGAAGATGGTATGCCGGCTTCTTAAGACCTTGTATGGGCTGAAGCAATCATCTCGTGAATGTATTAAGGCGGTTACGCCGCTAGCGGAAGCTAAATAGCGAGAACTCAACCAACAACAGAATTTGTCAGACGATGACGGAGCTTGACCCGCAGGCGCATGGAAACAACTAGGTGGATGTCGAATCACCTACTCGACCTTCTAATGACAATCACTACTAAGGAAATCAAATCTAAGTTCTAAAATACGCAAGTGACTGAAATCCTTACTACGAACGAATGCTATACGAAACAGGATCTAGAATCATTGAATCGATCTCAAACTCAAGGGGAAGTCTATACAGTAGGTAAAAACAACACCTTAAAGACTTAAACTGCAAAATCAACCTATAATCACTCCGTGCGGTAAACGCGTATGAAGACAGGCCGAAAAATACAGGTGACCGAAACTTGACTCCGATGGTACTAATGCGTAGCTCTACTCGTTGTGGTTCTATAGATATGCTGCACGCTCCATTCCGACACACGAGTTGGAAGAAAACTCACACCGAAGCTCGTAGGAACTTACCACACATAGAAGCCGATAGCGCGCACTCTTGGTATCTGTGCGTAGCTCTCGCCGTTGCTAACACAATGGCAGTGTCGCTTCTCCAATGGCGGCTCCGTAGCTCGCGTAGCAAGTGGATAAGACTCTCTCTCTCTCACTCTCTCTCAGACACAGTCACGGCGCTCAAAAACTCACTTTGATTAATAATCTGAATCCCCTTAGGTTACAAAAACTTTGGCTTATATACCTCAGCCTTGGAGGTGAGAACATCTCTAACTAATTACATCAGCAAGTGAAATTACTTCGGAATTACAAGCTGGAAACTCAATTGAGTCCCGTTACTTAATGAATGGCTCAATTCAAAATCAATGTCGGAAAGATATTTATTACAATCAATGGTTACAAAATGATGAGTGTGAGCAAAAATGTGGGTGTGATCCTCTGATGGCTCAACACTCCCCCCCTCCGCGTTCATGTCGTCCCTGACATGACTTTTATGATTGGTCAATAAAGTCCTGTCGTCTTGAGCATCTGCAAATGTGATTCGTATCGTAGGTTGCCGATGGTCAAGGTTGGGCCGAATATTTTGCTTTCGTGGGTGAAAAAGCCGGTGTAGAAAGCTTCTTTGAATGTTTGCATGTGGAAGCTAGGCAAAAACATAATCCTTTGGTATAGGAGGTGCAACACTTTTGGAGAAGGCTGCAATGAAAGATCATACATCATATCAGTCACTGTGTCGGCCGTCGATAGTAGACTCGAGGTCGTGGCTTTATCTGGCGCGAACACTTCAATGCAAGCTAAGAGAGTCCTGCAAATTTTCTTGAGCATCTGACACGAAAGGTCAGGAGAGCCAGTAAAGAGCTTGATGGTGCCCGTTCGGGTTTTCACCATGTAGGCTTTACCTATTCTCTCTCCTGCCTTTGGTCCTGGCATCCTGGGGTAATTAAGCCAATTTGGCTTCTTTTCTGCAATCCTGCCATGCTCTTTCCAGCTTCTGACTCTTGGCACCGGGCAGAAGGTTGCATCCTCCTGAATCTCCTTTGGTGCCTCTACCAAGTAGATGAGGTAGGCTGGGTATTTGTTCAGCCAACCTTTCCTCCATCTAGGCTGCGAATCTACAATCTTCTTTGATTGTTCCTCTTTTGTGATGTCGCCTTCGTAAAGAGCGACATACTGCTCCTCCTCTATTCTCTTTTTCGTTTTTATCACTTCAAACTTCATCAAAGGGAGAGGCAGGCTGGGTTGCATCCACTCTTCATGGAGCACTTTTGTGTCTAGTCCCTGAAGTCTAATGGAGATTAGGAGTCTCCTCTCCCATTCCATTTCCGCCTTGGCACTCTCCTCTGCTGACTTTTCTATTTGGTCATGGAGCCTTTGTTCTTCTTCTTCAGAGATTCGTGAAGTTCAGGCCACCTCTTGAACTAGGGCTGGATCTTCAATTGTGGTTGCCTCTCCAGTTTCTGGTAGCTCTATGGCTGCTCCACCTGATTCTTCTTGTGGTGTCTCTGTCTCTCTTCTTTGTTGCTCTTGTAGATCTTGGAGTTGTTTGCGGAGGGTCTCATTCTCTGTTCTAAGTGTTTGATTTTCTAAAGTGAGCCTCTCCTCTGCTGCCAATGATCCCTCTGCAATGTGCAACCTTTGCACTTGCTCTAATCTTAGCTCTCTTTGTAAGCTTCAGACCTGGTCTTCCAGAGCTGGTACAAGAGCTCCCTCTTGATCGGTTCCTGCTCTGCTAGCTCTAGGAGTAGTCCTGAGTCTAGTGATTGTTCTTTCTTGGAGCTTGACTCTTTCCCTTAGCTCAATGAGCTCATCTTTAGCCGCCTCCAAGTCGTCTTCCATCCGCTCCCTTGCTTCCTGTGCACTTGTTACTTCTCTTGAAGCCTCGGCTAGCTGGAGTATCAAGCCGTCTCTCTCGTTTTCCGCGTCGTAGAGTGATGCTTTATGACTTTCAGATTCAGTCATAGCATTCTCTAATTTCCTCTACAACTCGGCTTCCCTTTGTTTGGCTATCTCAATCTCCACTTCCTTTGCCTTGGATCTTTCCTTGATCTTGCTGAGCAGTTCATGCACCATGTGCATGTCTTTTTCATCTTCATCTGTCAACTCTAAAGCTTTTTCTGCCACCACCTCCACTGGCTTCGGCTCTTCTAGTACGTTCTGCTCGTCCAGTTTCTCTTCACTCTCTTTTGTACTCTTTATTTTTTCCTCTGTCCCTCTCCGATCATCTTGTTTTTGTAGGGGGATCCCATAGACTGCCTCAAGGGCCTCTTCTTCAGTGTACCCTATCGCTACCAGATCCTCATAATCGTTTTTCTTTTGCTGAATTGGATCTATCTCCTTTTCCTTGGTCCCGGCCTCCGGCTTTTCCATACCAGCCGTGTCCATCTCTACTGTGGTCTCTTCCACAATGATTTCCGTCTTCTTCGGGCTTGGTACATCAGTAAAGGAGGGCTGATTGTCCTCAGTCATCTTGGCTTTCCCTTTGTTTACTTGCCCGTCTTTCTCTTGAGGTTCAGTAGACTCATCTACTTTCTTCTTCCCCTTGTCGTCCTTTTTTAGCTCAGCTTTTAAAAGCTGTACTTCCTCTTCAGTGTATGGCTCGACAGGTTGCTGCTCCAGTATAGCCTCTGACTCCTCATAAGCTCTAATATATTGATCATATTGATCAACATGTGGCCTGGCTGAGCTAGTTCCGACTTTAGTGGGGTCTGGAACCCACTTTTCTTCAAAGTCCCCCTTTAGAGCTCTTTCCGCTCTAAACTGCTCCACCAGTCTTTCCATTCTTGCCGCTTTCTGACTTTTGGTTTGCTTGGGAGCAACCTTCTTCTTTGCTTTCTTCATAAGCGGCTCATCCACATCCTCTTCAGGTTCTGAAACTATTTCTAGTTTCCTGCGTGCTCTTGTGGACGCCCTCTTGGATACTTCAGGCTGTTCTTCCTTCTCATCGGCTTCTCGAAGCCACCCAATCCTGGGAGGGAACCTTTGGCCATTGATCTCTGGCTCCAATAGCTTCATAAGCTATTCTTGTCAGAACTTCAGCTCCTCCTATATACTTTGGCTTCTCGTTGTGCATGGCAATTACTTGCTCGTGGATGTGTTGAGCGTAATTCACCTCTTTTGGCATATTGCTCTTCAATGCCCATGTGATGGTAGTTGCAATGGCATGGGGTGGTGTCGTATACTTTTGCGGTCTTTTACTGCAAATATGGAGAAACTGGTTGTACAGTCGGCAAAGGGTTGCCCCTCTTTGGTCTGCCATATCTCCATAGGTTGCATTCTGTTTCTTGGACCCATAAACCTCTATAGCCTCCCTTCTTTCCCTGACAGAGCTCCCGTTGTTGTGCAGCTTCAATGCATCTGCAATGAGCTGTGGAGTGATCTGTACCTCTACTTTCTCTCCATCTATTGCTGTCAATGTGGCTTTCCCATCCTTCTGAATGGAGGTTGCCAGCTCATACACTCTTCTTGTATCTATACCTGATGGTCTCGAGGTGAAGAATCTGTGCAAGTCTGCCCTTTCCAGTTACCTGCTGATGTTCTCTGACCTGCTATAATCCACCAATTCTTGTGGGATCATTGGTATATCCACTGCTTGCCCTTGAGGATCTCTGAAAGTCCCCTGGTAGATCTTTATTCCCTCTTGTTCCAGTACTGCTTCCTCCACCCAATTTTTGGTTGGCTTGAGGGTTTCTGCTGGAATGTCAAAGGGTTCTGCTTCTGCAAGAGCATCTTTGATTGTCGGTCTTTTTCTCTTTGTTGCTGATGACTTGGCGGAATCCATGGATCCTGTAACTCCAATTTCAGAAGTTAGCGTCTTTTTAGTACTGAAAGCCGAAATGAAGCTTTTAACTATTCAAATGACTTGAAAATTGAAACATGAGCTATTCAGGGCCTAAGGATGAAGGGTAGGTGAAAAAATATGCAAACTGGGCTCAAAATCATGCTGGAGACATCATACGCGTATGATGTCTTTTGTGTCAAAATGACTTCATATTGGTTGTGCTTGTAGCTGATAGTGTATACAGGAGTATCATATGCTTGGATTTGAGTTTGGATCCCATTTGGTCAAGTTTTGGCCAGTTTAGTCCAGTTCAGGCTCTTGGCAAAATTTTGAAAGGGAATTGGATTTTATGATCCAAATTGGATAAAACTTGGTGGTTCACCTTCAAATGGCATGTAGATCACTTCTGTTTGGTGGTTGAAGCCCTGAGGTGCCAAAATCACATAGTGAGACATCATACGCGTATAATGTCTTTTAGTGTATTTTTGGACCAAATTTCTCTATAAGCTTGGTTTCTGCTTTAGATAGGCTTATTCAGTGGATTTATGAATTTTGGATAGATTTTGGGCTAAAAATGGCTCTAGAGACATCATACGCGTATGATGTCTTTTTCATCAATTTTTCATGGGATTGGTTCTGTGGACTCCCCATGTATTAGTGAAGGACTGTCCCTACTCAAATCTTGGTTTGGACTTGAGTATGTTGGATTTGGGCTAAAATAGGCTTTGGATGAAGGATTTTCCCTCAATTGGGCTAATGGGGTGATCCACTTGACCAAATGGTTCCAAACTTCATATGTAGCATGTATTAGATATATATAATGGATGTATGATGACAAATGAGCAGTTTTGGCTCTATAAGTGCAAATAGACATTATACGCGTATGATGTCTTTTGTGTCAAAATGGTGCTTTTTGGTTCCAGATAGCTTATAGATGTGTTAATCAACAATCCTACAAAGTTTCAATGAGTTTGGAGTTATTTTGACAAAATTAGGACCAAAAATCAATTTTATGGCCTACTTTGCGTCTTTTTGGTTTCCTTGGGTTTTCTAACTCCAATTCTCATGATACTTGGTTCATAGGATGTGATTAACATGTGGAATGAGGCTATGCACTCAAATGTTGAAATGGATGTGAAAATCATGCTATGAGACATCATACGCGTATGATGTCTTTTCTTTAAATGTTGGTCTTTTTGTGCAAAGAATGCTTTGTGCTAGTGCCCTAAGCCCTACTAACTAGTTTTCAACTTAAAAAGTCATCAGTTTAGCTAAAAAGCCCCCTTATAGGCATTTCAGTCTCCGAAGTCGTCTTTTTGCCTTGGAGTTGAATTTCTTCAACTTTTCTTCTCGAGAGTTGCATTTCCAGCTCATTGGATATGTTGTGAAGCCACCTATTTGGTTGAACCTGACTTTGGCTCCCCGTTCTCCATCTTTCTCCATTTGGTTGCCCAAAAGCGTCTTTTTCACCATCGGTAAATGAATCAGCTTTCTTTTGGGTTTTGCTTGCAAACATAAGTCATCCATGTATATTTGAAGCTGCTTGTGAAGTTTCATTTCATTCGGTCGTCAATTTCAGCCGTTATGCCAAAATGACGCTTTGTGTGTCCGCAGCCGAATCGGTTGTTCCGACCTACTTTTGGTGGTCCAAACCTGGAGATACTCCATGGTTGCATTGCCCTCGATGTTGTTAAGCTTCCTGAGAAGTTTTGTGTCGTTTCGACAACTTTTTCCTGTTTGCCTCTTGTAGGCTCTGTTGACCTAGGGTTTTTTCAGTCGTTCTTTCTCGAGCTTTGAGTGTTAGAAACCCATCTTCTATACTAGGGTAACCCACCTCTAAGTTCTTGCAAGGTTTGGTTAGGCGGTTGTGCCACTACCTAGCGTTCTTCCCCATTCCCCGTCTGCTCTTGTTTCTTGGTTTTGGTCAGTTTTCGCGACAAAAGTTAATGATAAGAATCAAAAGATTATGGCAACGAGTCTACCTCTCATGTCTGGTGTCCTCTGAGCTCTCGTAGCAGTCATAGAAGATCGTAGAAGGTTGGATGCTCCTGTGTGCTCTTTGCTCTCTCCAAGAAGGTAATAGTGGAAATGAGCTTGAAAGTGAAGTGAAAAATACTTAACTTCGGACTTCCCGGATCACTTGTTACCAAATTTCACATGTGCTCCTATCTCATCATGAAATGCACTTTAGGATTTGAAATTTCTCAATTTGGACTCCGTTTGACCTGTTTCTGAGAAATCTGTCCACTTTGTCAAAATTCTGTCATTTCGGGCTTTCCGCAACTTTTTCAAAATCGTACCCAATTTTTACCATGGGTTGCCCTTGTCATTAGGACCATCACCGTCTATTCTTTTCTTTTTTCCGATCTCATTTCACCTGCTTTTTTACTTTTCTTTTACTTTTATCAAGAAAATCATAAAAAATAAAGGAAAATAGCAAATTGAAGCCAAAAAATTCCAAACATACACAATAAATAGCTTGTAACTCTGTGTATATGAATATACAATTATTTGTGATTTCTGGACTTGGATTACCACTTTTTAGCTCCAAAAACACTCTTATTTAGTGATATTTACACATCTAGAGACCCAAATTCATCATTTGATCTCTTCTTGTTGCAAAACAAGGTATATAAGGGCATAAATATTATCAATATCCGCAATCAAACATAAAAATTGCAAAATCATGTAAGACACTGCCCTTGTAATATAATTTTTTGTTTTTCTTTGTTTTTTGTTATTTTTCGCTTGTAGCTGCTCTGTAGCTCCTGTATACCTGTATACCTCCCCCCCTCCTAGTCTGAGTCCTCCCGGATGACTATGAAGTGTCTGTGGGCGAAGCATTGTAGTTGTTTTGGTCATAAGTTCCCAATGCAATTGTAGAGCGATGATACAACAGTCTTTCCAATAAAGCTGCTCTTTGTTTGATTGAAGGATTGGTGGTCGGGTTTCGGGTTGGTTTTGGCACTTCGGTAGTAGAATCAGTAGATGGATTCTTCTTTACCTTGTTGTTCTTTTTCACAATCCAAATCTGCTTCCGCTTTGCTTGTGCTTGCCACAAACTCTTTGCGACCCAAACCTGCTTTGTTTTTTGTGTTGATTTCCTTGCCTTAAATACCTAGGAGTTTCCGTTGAGTGTACTGAAGGGAGTTCCTGTTTACAAATCTTTGGGATCCAAATTTGCTTGCTATAGCTTTGTGCCTTCATGAACTTCTTTGGAATCCAGATCTGTTTCACTGTCCTTGATTGTCTGGAATCACTCTGTTGTCTGGTATTGAAGACTCTGTTTTCCACCTTTGTGTTCTCTGGCACAACCTTTTTTGGTCTCCATACCAACTTTGACTCCGTTTTTTCCCAAGGTTGAGCTGTTATATTATTGCTTATCTTCCTTATCCACTGTTGAGAATTCCTCGTCGAAGAGTAATCCGGTTGTATAGAAACTTTTGGTTGCCATTGCTTCTTCTTTTTCTCTGGTTGTTGTTTACCTTTGTCTTTGGATTCGTCCTTTGGAGTTGGCTCTTCTCCTTTGGTGAACTTAACTGATTGACTTTCACCTTCGTATTTGATAAGCACTGATTTAGAACTCCAGTCAATCATTGCATTGTATTGCTTCTGCCATGGTTGTCCTAGCAATAATGGATGTTGTGTAGCTTGGTCTTCAACCACGTAAAACATATGAGGATACATATAATGGTTAATCTGTATATGTAAAACTGTGCATCCGACAGTTTTGATTGAATTCTCAGAGTAACTCTTTAACTCTTGCTTGGCAGTTTGTAGTTTAGTGTCATTTGTCAATTGTCTATACAAACTGAGTGAAAGTAGGTTAGCTTGAGCTTCTGAATCCAATAGTGCTCTGGCTTTGATTTGGTTGGTTCCTACTTTGCATTCAATGATGGGTTCTTCTTTGTCATTATCCATTTCTGTTATACTGACTGCGTTTATTCGTATTGCTCCATCATTGCGCTGTTTCTGACGTAGTAGTCTTCTTTTCTCCATTCTTTCCTTCGCCTCGGCTTGCGCTTCCTCCACAATCTTTTTCTTTTTCTGGACACGCAGCTTTTCTTGATGTATTTTGAGAAGCATGTCTTGGGTTAGCGGCAAAAGATACTTTTTCACTCTGCATCCACTAATCCAATTGGGCATTTCTTCTTCGTCTAATGTAGCAAGCTTGACGGCTCCACTTGGTGATAGATCTTTAATCACCAGAGGTCCCATCCCTCGCTTTTTAAGCTTCTTAGCATGCTGTTTCAGAGTGTAAACTAGGACATAGTCCCCAACCTTAAACTCTTTAGTCCGCACATGCTTATCAAAAAATTCTTTTTGTCGCCTTTTTTGAGCGTAGATAGAAGCTACTGCTTTTAGGCGAAGCTCGTCTAGCTTTTCCAGGTCATCTATTCTATCGGAAAGCTCGTGCCCTGTCCTCTCTAGATCCTTAGCCACCCTTAAGGTTGAAATCAAGAATTCTATTGGTAAGATAGCATTTAGCCCAAAAACCATGTTATATGGGGTCGTTCCTATTGATGTTTTATATGCTACCCTATATGCCCATAATGTTGAATGCAACTTCTGGTCCCAGTCAGTTCTCGACTCAGATACAATCTTCGTAAGGACCGTGCATATGGTTTTGTTTGTTGCTTCAGCTTGTCCGTTTGCTTGTGGATGATACGGGGCTGATTTCCTATGGATTACCATGAATTCATCTAGAAGGATCTTTATCACTTCATTTATAAAATGTGTGCCTCGATCACTCACAATTTCTATTGGCAATCCATATCGTACAAAGACGTATTCATATAGAAATTGTGCCGTGGTCCTGGCATCTGCTTTTTGAGTTGCCTTTGCTTCGACCCACTTTGTTAGATAGTCTGTAGCCACAACGATGTATTGTGCATGAGTCTTATATGCAGGAGGTGAAATGGGTCCGACATAATCAATCCCCCATTTTGCAAAAGCTCTTGCCCCCATCATTGGTCTAAGCGGCATATCATCTCTTTTAAGTGGTACTTTGGTCCGCTGATAGTCATCGCACCGTTTAACGTATTCCTCAGCGTCCATACGTAATGTTGGCCACCATATTCCTGCGGCTAAGACAAGTTTTGTTGTCTTATCACCTGAGAAATGGCCTCCACCTACTCCTCCATGAGCTTGCTCTAGGATTATCACATACTCAGACTCTGATGCGCAAATCCTAAGCTGGTTGTCTTTACCTCTCTTATACAGTTGATCTCCTATTAAAGCGTAATCTCTAGCTTCTGTCTCTACAGATTTCTGACGAGCTTTTGACGTTCCTTCTGGGAAAGTTCTATTTGTGAGATATTCAACAATATACTGACTCCATTCTGGAGCGATCATTATCTAATATAATGTCGAATACTCTGCTGGTGGTTTTGATGAACATACAATACATACAGTGACATATTCATGTACGCTTTCTTTCATTCCTGGCCAATAGACTCCCAATTGTAACAAATTCCTATATGTGTTCCTTCTTGAACAATGAAATGCACATTTCTGAACATGTGCTTCGCACATATATATACTATATTCCTCAGGATTGATGCATAGTCGTAAAACATGATCATTTCCCAATTGATACAACCTTCCTGCAACCAATTGAAGATTCTTGGATTGCTGAATAGCAATATGTTTCTGGCTGTATTCTCTTTTATCAAACTCTCCTCCATAGGTTAATAGGCTAACGACATTTTGAGACCACTTCGGTATCATTTCTATGTTGAACAAGTACGCGTCTGGCATGTCGTCATCTACTCCTATAGGGTCTTCTCCATTCGTCAATCGCGAAAGATGATCAGCTCTAAGGTGTGTTTTTCCTTTCTTTACTACTACCGTGAAGTCGAATTCCACTAAGATAATGAACCATCTCACTATTCTCCCGGTATTGCATGGTTTATTCACTAGGTAGAGCAAGGCTTGGTGATCCATAAAAAACACAAACTTGTTGGCTAGAAGATAATGCCGAAATTTCTTCACAGCATATATCATTCCTAATCCTTCTCGCTCTGTTGTGGTGTAATTCTTCTCTGCATTGTTGAGCTGTCGACTGGCGTAACAGATAGGAAAATTCATGTTTCCTTCTTCTGGCTGAGCCAGAATGCATCCTATTGCATATGCCGAAGCATCTATATGCACATGGAATATCTTCTCCCAATCTGGTGATTTCAAGACTGGAGCAGTAATGAGTGCCTCCTTCAATTTCTTGAATGATTCCTCACACTCCTCTGTCCATTCAAAGTTCACTATTAGCTTGTAAAGTGGTTGGCCTATTATAGCGTACATGTAAATGAATCGTCTATAATATCCGCAATGTCCCATAAAGCTCTGTACTTGTTTCGCATTGGTTGGTCTAGGCATATCCACTATAACTTTTATCTTCTCTAAATCCGTGGATATTCCGTTTTGTGAGACAATATGTCCCAGAATTCTGCCCTGTCGGACCATAAACACACATTTCTCAGGATTGAGACAAATGCGATATGTCCTACATTTCTCAAATACTTTTCTTAGGTGTTCTAGATGCTCATCCCTCGGTAGAGAATGTACACATAAGTCATCCATGTATATTTCTAGAAACAACCTTAAGTATTCTTTGAAAGCATGTGTCATCAGCCTCTGGAAGGTTGCGGGAGCATTGGTTAGACCAAAAGGCATAACCCGATAAGCATAAATTCCCCACTCCGTTGCAAAAGCTATTTTATGTTGATCTTCCAGTGCTATGGTTAGCTGGTTATATCCTGAAAAACCATCAAGAAAAGAGTATGTTGTTTTCCCTGATACACGCTCTAGAACATGATCAGTTATCGGCAGGGGATAATTGTCCCGGATTGTTGCAGCATTCACTTTCTTTAAGTTGACACACACTCGGAGTTTTCCGTTTTTCTTAGGTACTACCACAATCGGAGATACCCAATCGGTGTGTTCAATCTCGTATATGAATTCAGCTTCCATTAGCTTATCTATCTCTTCTTTGATTCGCTTAGCAAATGTATCATTATATGTGTATGGTCTCTGTCTGCTAGGCTTTGCGTCTTGTTTCAGTGGGATTGTGTGTTGGCATATCGAAGGGTCAACTCCCTTTAAGTCCTTATAAGACCATGCAAACACATCCCTATACTCTCTGAGAAGACTCAAAAGTCTCTCTTCCTCGCCTGGAGACAAATCCGTGGCTATGTACACCGGTCTAGGTGTCTCACCTGGAGCTGCTAAATCAACTTTTTTTGCATCCTCCGGTCCATCATAAGATTCGTTCTCCCTTCTCTCTCGAATAAGTTGGGTTAATACCACCTTCCTATCCTCTATTGTGAATTTCCTATAGTGAGAGGGAACATCCATGTTTTCCTTGATTTTGGCGTTTTCGTCCTCTCCACTCTCAATTTCTGTAGTCCAAACTTCTTTCAGAGTTTTCTTGAGCTCTCTGTACTTGTTTCTATGTTCTAGCTTGGACTCCGTGTGTTCTCTGTTGCGCTTGTTCTTTTCTGATTTTTCAGTTTCAGTTTTCTTTCCACTCCTTTGAACTCGATTTCTTGAGCCTCTTTTATTTTTTCGTAAGCTCTTTTGATCATTGCCTCTCATTCTTCCAGAAACCTTGTCCTTAACACAATCTTCCGCCTTTACTAGCATTAGGAATTGATTTTTTCCTCTTATTCTAGGCATCGGATTGGTTCTAACCCCCTTTGTTTTTTTCTTTGCTCTATAGCATTTCTGGCGTTGTTTAGTTCGGTTCGGAAAATCATAAAATCGGACATCCGTTATAGTTTCTTCGTTTCCGCTTGAATTGTCCGTTGACTCGTTGTCTGCTTCATTTCCCCACTCTGGATGATCGGGAATGTCGTGAAACACCTCTTCTTCATCTTCCTTTTCCAGTGTATCGTTCTTTTCAGTTTCTTTTTCGAGTACAGTTCTCAACATGAAGTACGGAACCACGTCGTACCCGTCCTTGTCGCAAAATTTCGTTGTGGGACCATCCGGAATTGCACAAACATCTAGGGTTGCTAGAATGTGTGTCCATTCTAATGGTTCAAGCGTGTCCTCTGGAAAGGGTTCTCCTATATAAGTTTCGTCTTCGATAGCCCTTTATAAAACACATTCTTCTCGTTTCAGACTTCCACATTTCGAAGCTCCACACATCCATAACTCCTTGGGTTTACCTAACCAAGCTGGAAATTCGGATCCCGCCAAAGTAGCTGAATCAAACTCCTCCACCGGTGTTCGGTTCACATCTTTGTAGCTATGGTCTTTCAGGTTCACACGTGTAGTGGTTTCCATATTTCTCAGGTATATGTGATCGTAGCCCCAATCCTGGACCATTTTCAACTGTCTCATGAATGGTCTTCCCAGTATGATATCATAGTTATTCTCCTTGCCAAAATCGACAATAGCAAAAGTATGTTCGTATTCAATGCCGCAAGAAGTCACTACAACTTTCTCTAATAACCCCATAGATTTCTCCATGTGTCCATCTGCTAATTGGAGTTTCAACCTAGTCTTCCTTATTGCTGGTTTCCCCCATTTTTTCCAGATTTCTTTTGTAGCAATGGCTACCCCAACTCCGCTGTCTAGTATTGCCATCGTGTTTACTCCTTGGAATTCAACCGGTAAGGTTGTATTCCCCTCTTCACCTTCGTAATACTCTCCGACCTTGTTTAAGGGTACAGGCTTAGCGTTCTTTTGTGGTTTACTCAGCTCTTGTATACCCTCTTGCAGTCTCGATGTTGGGTCTTTTATCCCAAATTTCTCCAAGCATTTTCCTACAGTGGTCCACATATGTGGTCTTAGCCTCAAAAGCTCAGCTAGAGTGATAGTGCATGTTACTGGTGTTGACAAGATCTCTATCAATCCTTGCGAGTCCATGACTTTTTCTGATGAGATTCTTCGTGAGGGAAGTGCTCTAATCTCGGATTTTGCTTCATACTCTCCTAAGTATGAAGGTAAGGTATTCAATGAATGAGGTTTGCTCTCCATTGTTCTAACAGAGCCCCCATATCCCCAGTAAGATTGTAGATCCAAGTCCACTTGAGATCCTGCCTCAAATTCCACTATGGGAGGGGTCGTGATGTCCTTTTCCCAATTTGTCTGATTAGCTTGGCAACTTAGCTCGTTTGCAAAGTTTGCCTCTCTCACTTGTTTCCAAAATTCATTGTAATCCTCATCTCTTCCGTAAGACCTCTGTATGACTGGATAAAAACTCTCTATCTCCTGATCGGTTGTGTTCAATACTATGCGGTCATCCTTGTGTGTATTTTCAGGCTTTTGTGCACTGGGAGTCTTTTCAGCTACCCGTGAAACGATAGTCTCTTGCTGAATTGGGTTTTCCGTTCCACAATTCATTGTTTCTTTTGGTGGTTCTAATAAGGCTTGTGCAGTCTCGATCATTCTCTGGCACATTTCAAGTCTCTGCTTTTCCAATTCCGCGTTTGGGTATGTCATCCACCTCTGTTCTTGTGTTTGGTTGTTCTTTAACCTAGCTTCGTAAGCTTTCATCAGTGCGTCCAATGGTTCGTGTACTTTGTCGACTAGCACTGATCCCCCTGAGCTTAAGCTCGTTGTTTCTTTGATACTCTTTTGTTTCGTTCTTTCCGGGCTCATCTCTCGTTTCCCGTTTTGACTCTCAAGTTTTTCTAATCTATCTTTCGTTCTCTTTAGTTCCTCAGCTAAAATAGCGTCTTCACGTTCTTTTCTCAACTTCATGCGTGCTTTTCTAGCTTTCCATGTGTTTTTCTGACTCCGCGGTCCTGGACTAACCATTTCAGTCGCTAACTTTCCATTCTCAGGTTCTCTAGTGGTTTTCTTAGCTTGAGCTCTAGTAACAACTTGCATTGGTATCAGAGTTTCATTTTCAGACCCACTGCTGGTAGGAATAGTTTCTAGCATATTCAGTGTCGTCTTTTGCACTTTGTTTGGATTCTTTGAACAATCCTCAATGAAGTGAGTAACCCCACACTCAGTGCAATAAGCGTTAATTCTAATGATTTCCGTATGTGGACAAACATTCATCAGATGGTCACCTCCACACTTGTAATAGGGTCCTAGTGCTGGTCTTGGTCCCACTTGATTAGTCCTTTGTGGATAGGATGGTCTTTGTCCTGTTAACCCTCCATGAGCTATGAACATCAATGTTCTTGCGTCCAAATTGTACCTCTCTTCATCAGAAGCACTTGTAACTGTTGGTATTCCAGCATTCCCAATCATGCCCCATGGTTCTGGTTGTTTGGGTTCTTCTGGTGGGTAATACACAGCTGGAGACATGTGTGCACCAGATTCTTCATAATAGGCTCGAACAGGCACTAAGGCTTGTTCTTCCTGATTCTCTAAGGTTGGTGCATATCTAATGCCCACTGGTCTTGCTCCTGGTAAAGGTGGTTGTTGTCCCAATACCGGTTGCGGTCTTTCTATCCCCATAGGTCCTGGTACATTTCCCGTTGGGTATCGAGGTATTGGATGTACCTGAGGTGGTGCTAATTGAGCAGGAGGTGCATACTGACGCTCCCTTACATACCCTTTGTTGTAATAGCACTCCTCTGTTGGATGATTTGTCCATTTTTGTTCAATAGCACACCATTTCAGTGTTTTTGGCAATGGTTTTTGGTATGGTGCCATCCTTTTTAGAGCATCTTCTATCATTTGCTCTACATTTGGCATGGTTGTTGTTTGAACATTCTTTTTAGTGGTAGTCTCGCTCGCTACGGAGGAAGAGCTACTGGATGCAAAATCTGTATCCGCTGACACCTCTCCATAAACCGTACAGTTATCCACTAAGTACAATGCTTCTCTCGTTACTTGCTCGAAACTTGTACAAGCTTTCAAGTGCAAGTCCTTCTTGAGAGTGTCGTTCCTCAGTCCCTCAATAAAGAGAACAGATAGTCTGTCATCTTGTGGTCGTTCACGTACTGGACATCTCTCAATGTATTGTTTGAAGCGAAGTGAAGCTTCCTTCACTTTTTCGTGTTCTCTCTGTTTAAAAGCATATATTTGTGAGACCGTATTGTGCTTAATCCCTCGTTTTGAGAATTCCTCAGCAAACTCTCTTAGCAAATGGTCAATGTCCTGGAATCCCCCTATGTTCAGTGGTTGAAACCATGTCAATGCCGTACCTTCTAGAGTAAGACCAAATCCCTCGTATTGTGTATGGAAATCTGTTATCTGCTCAGCTCTTAAGACTTGCTTAAAGAGTGACACATGTGCATACGGATCTCTTGAACCACCATACTTCTTTGGCATATACTTCGCTACTTGAGATGGTCTCATACGTCTATGGTCTGCTACCAATCTCATTGCTCCTGTGTCCCGGCTAAAGCTTTCTCTAGCATCATGGACTTCATGGGTTACCCTTGTCGGTTCCCCTGCCCTGAATCTAGTACTAGGAGGTAAATGTGATGGTTCTGCTTCGAACCTTGGACCTGGAGTGGTATATGTGGGGATTGGAACTGCACTACCCCATTGGTCCGGTTTCGAGTATTGAGGTTGACTGAAAGAGTCAGCAACCTGGGTTCTTTGTCCTCCTGTTGTCATTGGGTTTTGCACTCCATTTGTTGGTGTTGGTCTTTGTGAGCTAGAAGTAACATAATACTGATGTAGTGGTCCCACAAAGTATGTATATCCTTTTAATTCTTTCTTGCCCATTGTTAAGTATTGCCTCCCATACTTGTCGTAAGCAGCAATTTTCACTTTCGATCCCTCTGTGTAGGTAAAGACATAAAGTCTTTTTTGGTCTGTCAACTCTCCGGTGTAGGGTTCTTCACATCTATAATAGAGATCTTGCTCCCCATTATTATATTTGTATAGCCCCACATAGATGTTATCAGTGTTATTCCTTGTAGTTTCATTCTCTCTTCTTAGCCTCGCATCAGGGAAGTTCATTACTGGTGCTTTCTCCTCGAGTTCTTCATCTACTTTGGCTTTGGTGCACATCAATCCCCACTTGTCCACAATGTTAGGGTTTAGGACTACCAAGTACATGGTACCCTCGTCATCTAGATATCTATCTCCGCTATAGCTCATAGGCACTAAGTCCTTGAACTCACTAGGTCTCTCCTCTATCTTTACACAATAGCAGTCCATTTCATCTTTGTAGATCTTGGCACCTTGCTCATTGTCGTACTGGTATTTTATGAACAATAGCTTCATTGTGGCGGAAGGGCTTGATGATCTTGCTGCCATATTTTCTCTGTTGTTCAGGTTCAAGTGTTCCAAGTGTTCGGTGAAAATCTCGTAAGATCTCTCCGAAGAAGTATCAGAGACACTTCCTTCAAATTTCGGCTCTAATGGTTGCACCCAACTTTGGTTTACACTTCCCTCGGTTGATATGACACTTGCTGGTTCCCCTTGTTTTGGTTGGTTATTTTGGAGGTTCCTGTCCGATCTCAAATTCATCAATTCCCCTCAAGGACTTTAACTTTTCCGTCTCGGCAATTTGTTTTCCTCAAGTTTTTGTGGTCAGAATTGATCCAAACTGATTGATACTTGGTCAATTGTTTAATCTTGTCAGTTGGACAACTTCTATTTCATCAAGTGAGAATTTTGTTGCAGTTATGCTGAAAAAGACATTATACGCGTATGATGTCTTTTTTCACAGATTTAGACTATTTGGGTTATGCTCACTCTCAGTAGCCCCCTTATGCTCTTTCCACTCACAAAATTCAGTTTGAACTCTGTTTGAGCAAGTTGTGGCTAATTTAGGCTTTTCTTGGCAATTTTCCGCTTTTGACTTGTTTTGGGTCAATTGTGATCCAAATGGGATGAAACTTGAAATATAACCTCTAGACAGCTATTACAATGGATCTGTGTTAGCAAAGTATCAAAATATGTCCAAAATTAGGTCAAAGACATCATACGCGTATGATGTCTTTTTCATCAATTTGGGTCAAGACTTGATATTTATGCTTTCTACAGTGCTTGTAACAATCTTGTCAGGTCAGATATCAAAAATAAGCAGTGGATGTGCCAAAAGACATTATACGCGTATGATGTCTTTTGTCCCAGATTTTGACTATTCTTGGTTTTAAGCCTTCTCCAATGTTTATAATTGAGTTTCAAGTGTTTTTGTCAGGTTTGAATGTAAAAACAAGATCTGAATCCAACATTTCCTCTTCTTTGCGTTTCTTGGACTCCGACTTGTCTTTTTGGGTTTCTTTGAGTGTTAATGCTCTTGTTTTAAGTTGAAATTAGGGTATAACCCCCCTTTTGAACACTCTGGTAAAGTCAAAATTTCTGTTTTGGTCTCTGTTTGGTCATTTAGACATCATACGCGTATGATGTCTAAAGTTGCAGATTTCCAGTTTTTTGGCACAGAATCCTTCCTAAAGCTTTCTCAAGTGCTCAGCAACTCCCAGATACACAGAAAATTTCTCTGACTTTTGTTTATTGCAAGTTTCACTACTAACTCAACGGTTTAGTGATCTAACATGCAATCAACCATATCAAGCAAATACTCCAATGATTGCTAGCTCTAGATCAATATCAAATGAAGTCCTACCTAAGCTATTCCTAATCATAAAATGGGTTTGGTAATTGTGATTTTAAAGAGATCCACTACCACTCACGGACTAGCAAATTCTTCTTCTATCAACAACTACTCAACACCAACAAAACAACAAACAAATCTAAGCTAAACTAAAAATACTGTCAACACGGAAGACCCAGGAATACCCCACTTCCTAGTATCTCTCGAGATCTTCGGAGTCCACCACTCCTAGATCTTTTCTAACTAAAGTATACAAAGTAGTTTACACGACTCACCTCGTAGGATTAGTCTAAGGTCACCTACTTAGGGCTCTCGTCCCCGGCAACGGCGCCAAATGTTAAGGCGGTTACGCCACTAGCGGAAGCTAAATAGCGAGAACTCAACCAACAACAGAATTTGTCAGACGAGGACGGAGCTTGACCCGCAGGCGCAGGAAAACAACTAGGTGGGTGTCAAATCACCTACTCGACCTTCTAATGACAATCACTACTAAGGAAATCAAATCTAAGTTCTAAAATACGCAAGTGACTGAAATCCTTACTACGAACGAATGCTATACGAAACAGGATCTAGAATCATTGAATCGATCTCAAACTCAAGGGGAAGTCTATACAGTAGGTAAAAACAACACCTTAAAGGCTTGAACTGCAAAATCAACCTATAATCACTCCGTGCGGTAAACGCGTATGAAGACAGGCCGAAAAATACAGGTGATCGAAACTTGACTCCGATGGTACTAATGCGTAGCTCTACTCGTTGTGGTTCTATAGATATGCTGCACGCTCCATTCCGACACACGAGTTGGAAGAAAACTCACACCGAAGCTCGTAGGAACTTACCACACATAGAAGCCGATAGCGCGCACTCTTGGTATCTGTGCGTAGCTCTCGCCGTTGCTAACACAATGGCGGTGTCGCTTCTCCAATGGCGGCTCCGTAGCTCGCGTAGCAAGTGGATAAGACTCTCTCTCTCTCACTCTCTCTGAGACACAGTCACGGCGCTCAAAAACTCACTTTGATTAATAATCTGAATCCCCTTAGGTTACAAAAACTTTGGCTTATATACCTCAGCCTTGGAGGTGAGAACATCTCTAACTAATTACATCAGCAAGTGAAATTACTTCGGAATTACAAGCTGGAAACTCAATTGAGTCCCGTTACTTAATGAATGGCTCAATTCAAAATCAATGTCGGAAAGACATTTATTACAATCAATGGTTACAAAATGATGAGTGTGAGCAAAAATGTGGGTGTGATCCTCTGATGGCTCAACTGAATGGTATCGTAAGTTTGATGCATTCATGAGTTCATTGGGCTATATACGCAGTTATGAGGACCCATGCCTCTATACTCGCAAGGCTGCAGATGGTAGTCTTATTGTTTTGGTTTTGTATGTGGATGACATGCTGATCGTAGGGAAGTGTATTTCTGATGTGGATGCCTTGAAACATAGGCTACATGAGACCTTTTCCATGAAGGATCTTGGGGATGCTAGTCATATTTTGGGTATGCGGATCACTCGTGATCGTTCTCGCAAGATGCTATTTCTTAGTCAGAAAGAGTACATTGACAGGGTGCTTGAGCATTTTCATATGGAAGGGGGGAAGGCCATTAGTACCCCGTTGCCTCCATATGTAAAACTCAGCCATGATGACTGCCCTCAGACAGATTTGGAGACTACAGAGATGTCTCAGATTCCCTATGCGTCAGCTGTTGGTTCCTTGATGTATGCCATGGTGGCTACGCGTCCAGATCTTGCTCATGCAGTTGGTGTGGTTAGCAGGTACATGTCTAACCCGGGCAAGCGTCATTGGGATGCAGTGAGAGGTATTCTCAGATACTTGAGAGGGACTTCAGAGTTGTCCCTATGTTATGGTGAGAAGGATATGTATGTTTGCGGATATACAGATTCAGACTATGCAGGGTCAGTGGACTCGAGGAAGTCTACTAGCGGCTATGTGTTCACAGTTGCAGGTGGACCGGTTTCGTGGGCATCACGTTTACAGCCATGCGTTGCTTTGAGCACTACAGAGGCTGAATATATGGCTACCACTGAGGCTGCCAAGGAGGCCGTATGGCTCTCACGACTAGTGGGAGATCTTGGTATAGCTGGTGATGCTCCGATTCTACATTGTGATAGCCAGAGTGCCATAGCGTTGGCACGAAATCCTGTCTTCCATGCGAAGACAAAGCACATTGAGGTGAGGTATCACTTCATACGAGAGGTGCTAGAGGACAAGCGCATAGAGCTTGTCAAGGTACACACTGACGATAACCCTGCTGATCTACTCACGAAGTCGTTACCCTCACAGCGGTTTGCACACTGTAGATCGCTGATGGGTATGGCTTGACTTCTTTTGCTGTACTTTGGCCACTTTAAAGGCACACTGCCTTTAAGTGGGAGATTGTTGGGTTAAAGGCCCGTGTGCCCGGCTGCCCGTTGTTCAGCCGCCCATGTACAGCCATTCATTTACTCATTCATAATAACTATACTCATAACTACACATTGTAGTGTGAGTACCGCCCCGCCATACACTGTGTCTATCTCCTTCTTCGTGTTGGCTCTCTGTGTGTTTGCTCTCCGATCCCAACACAAGAGGAGCAAGGACAGGATAGAGTGGAACCACAGGTTGTGGCCGAGCCTGAGCCACCTATTGTGCGTAGATCTGGACGTGTCACGCGACCTCCTGATAGGTTTGTTCCATATATGAACTATGTCATGTTGACTGATTGCAATGAGCCTTCATGTTACAAGGAAGCAGTGCAAATGAAGGACTCCGGGAATTGGCAATTGGCCATGCAGTCAGAGATGACAGCTCTGCATAAAAACCAGACATGGAAGCTAGTTAAATTACCACGGGGCAAAAAGGCTCTACCCTGTAAATGGGTTTAGAGGTATAAGATCACCACTCATGATAGTCAGCCAAAGTACAAAGCAAGGCTTGTTGCCAAGGGCTTTAAGCAAGAACAAGGCATTGACTTTGATGAAGTCTTCTCTCCGGTGGTCAAGATGACTACATTGAGATGCTTTCTTGCATTGGTTGCCATATTAGATTTGGTGTTGCACCAAATGGATGTCAAGACAGCGTTCTTGCATGGTGATTTAGATGTGGAAATTTACATGCAGCAGCCAGAAGGGTTTGTTGAGAAAGGCAAGGAAGATTGGGTATGCCAGTTGTTAAAGAGTCTTTATGGCTTAAAACAATCACCGAGGGCATGGTACCATAAATTCCACAAGTTTATGCTTTCTCAAGGCTACAAACGTAGTGAGTTTGATCACTGTCTATATACAAAGAAGGCTAAGGATGGTAGTTGGCTGATCCTTATTTTGTATGTGGATGACATGTTGATTGCTGGCAAGCACTTGGAAGAAATTTCAGCTTTGAAGTCAAAGATGGCAAAATCGTTTGACATGAAAGACATGGGTGAGGCAAGTCATATACTTGGTATGCACATTGAGAGAGACAGATCAAAGAAGTTGATTTGGTTATCTCAAATAGAGTATATTGACAAGGTTTTGCAACGTTTCAATATGGAGAAGGGAAAGGCACTGAGTGTTCCATTGCCACCATATGTGAAACTTAGCAAACAAGATTGTCCTGTGTCTGAGGAAGAACAGGCTGAAATGGATAAGATTCCATAAGCGTCTGCAGTGGGTAGTTTGATGTATGCAATGATTGCTACTCGCCCAGACATTGCATTTGCAGTGGGAGTAGTAAGTCAATACATGTCAAACCCAGGCAAGAAACATTGGGAGGCAGTGAAAGGAATATTGAGATACCTGAAAGCTACAAAGAGTATGCGTATATGCTATGGGAGTTAGGAGCTAAGTGTAAAGGGTTTTACAGACTCAGATTATGCAGGTGACTTAGACAACCGAAGGTCTACGTCAGGGTATGTCTTTACATTGGCTGGTGGAGCAGTATCATGGCGTTCTAGATTACAAGATTGTGTTACTCAGTCTACTACAGAGGCTGAATATGTTGCAGCATCAGAGGCATGCAAAGAATCAATTTGGCTTAATCGACTAGTAACAGATTTTGGAATCAAAGAAGAGATGCCTGTGTTATATTGTGATAGTCAAAGTGCTATACAATTGGCTCGCAATCCAGTTTATCACTCAAAGACAAAGCATGTGGATGTGAAGTATCATTTCATCAGGGAAATGCTCGAGGATAAGCAACTTCAGCTTGTCAAAGTTCACACCACAGAAAATCCTGCTGATCTACTTACAAAATGACTTCCCTCAGAGAGCTTTGCGCATTTTTGCAAGCAGTTAGGTGTAGGGTAGTACATCTCTTGTATATTAGCTTGTATAGTAGCTTCTCTCACACTTAAAGTACCACATTGGACTTTAAGTGGGAGGTTGTTGGGGTATAAAGCCCAATGTGGTCGCCCAGGTAAGTGGGCGGGCTGCCAGGTATGTACACATATTCTTTTGTAAAAACCTAATAAGAACTCACTATGCTCTACACATTACAGTAGAGCAAGTTTACCATATCGTCGTGCTCTTCTTCTCGCACTCTCTCTCGCGTCGCACTTCCGCTCGTACTCCTTCATTTATGGGCCCACTCTGTAGGTCTATTACTTGACCTTTGGAGATATTTGATAGGTTTGTAGGGTAGGCCATCCTCTTTTTTGGAGAGTTTTTTGATTAATTGGTTATCAATGATTGTTAGTTGGAGGTTGAGAAATTTGGCTTGGGTGCCAAAATTACTTTCAATGCTTAGGCAGTCAGGGTATATGGTGTGGTTATTTATGACCTGTAGAGGGTCCTCTGAGTTAATGATGAGGAGGTCGTCAAAGTATCTATAAGGCGTGCCAAATTTTGCCAAGATAGATTTTGAATTAGGTGAGTTAAGGGTTTTCGCAAGGTAACCATATTCTAAAGCATGAAAGTAGAGATTGCACCTAGTGGGGAGCATGCTAATCCCATGGGTATGCCATTGATTTGCTTATACGCACAGTTTTGATGTTGGATAAACATGTGGTTGATGAGCCATGTGTTAAGTTCAATCACTTGTTGAAGTGAGAACGAGAGGCCTCATTTGTAGGGGTATGCAAACCATGTTCTTTCGGTACATGAAGAAGGGAGTCTTCTGAATGATATGAACGGTTGGTGTGCAATAGAGAAAGCCACAAAAAAGAGGTGTGTGATATGGTGAATAAGACCTTGAGATTTGTGGTGGGGGATATTTTCATAACATCTCTTTATATCACCTACGTACAATGTTTTTGCTTCTTTTGGTAGATTAAGGGCACACTCATAAATACAATCCACTATCCACCAAGATTGAATATCACCTACGTACAATGTTTTTGCTTCTTTTGGTAGATTAAGGGCACACTCATAAATAGAATCCACTATACACCAAGATTGAATATGTAGGTTCTGGCATAGGAGAGCCTTGAGGTTGAGTTTTTTGGCTCATTGTTTGAGGTAAAGGATGCATGTCTTGAGGATGCATGCCATAAGTAGAGAAATTTCTGTGAAGCAACAGTTAGAGCCACATGTAATCCATCAAAATGCCTCCTTGTGGCTTTTGTAGGTTGCTGTGAGAAAGGGTAGAGAGTTGTTTTTGACTTGCAATATAGGGGTGAGAGTGTTGCTTATGTACGATAGCATGTGGTCGACTCCCATGGTGTATGACTGGAAGTCTAGTCCTTGGAGCCTTTTGTTGGCTTCCGAGATGATTAGTTGTTTGCATATAAGGATTGGGTTATTGGTTGCTTTATCAAGACATGTGATGAAGAAATGGCTTCTTAGCTTATTGATCTCGGATTGGAGATCACAGTATGCTCTATGTTGCCTTTTTAAAGGGAGGTATTTGTTACAATACCCATAGAGAAATTGGTGCTTGTTTTCTCAAGAGAGCCCAAGAGGGCGACTAATAATGTTACTTGAGGTGAAGAAGTCCACGACTTTACTTAATTCAAGGATGGCCTCTTCAACTAGTGGTGGCCTAGAGGGTATGTGTCCCAAACCATAAGAGCTTAGTGTGGCAAGCTCTGGGCTAACAAATTTTCTTATGTTTGTAGAGATAAGATGCCCCCAAGTCTTGTTAATTTCATCAGGTAAAAGCATGACATCCACAAGTGGACAAAGGAGCATGCTTAAAAGCAAACACTTCTCTACCATTATGTAGCTGAACTTTTAAAGTGGGAAAAAAGGCCCAACTGAAGAGACAATGATCTCACGTGGGGGTGGTGGCCATACAAAGTCCAAAAAGAAAAGCTTAGGAAAGCCTTTAGGTAAGGTATGTCTAGAAGTGGGTTTACAAAAAAATTGGCACAAAAGTGCCTTTGGAGGAGGATATTTTCTGCAAAAAAAGGCGACCATGCTCATCACAGATGACCTACAATTTTTACGAAAACACCTTTTTAGTCATAGAGTAGGGCCTTAGCACTGTTAACACATTGAAAAGTAAATGCAGGGCGGGTGCATGAATTCTGCTGACCATCCAGAGTGCATGGTCAAACCATAGCATGTTCCCATCTTTGCACGCATCTCCCTCGCCCACCTGCTCGCAACCACATTTCTAGAAGGGCATGTGGACATTCTACACTTGAGTAGTGTAGTTGGTTTCCCTCCCAGTGGTTGAGATTACTCCTTTTACACCAATGGTGCATCCCTAGGCTGCTTTGCACCTTGTTGTGTCAAACTTGGACACGGTGAAGGGGGCAGCTATGAGGGAGTTTTCAAAGAGGGTAGAGGTGTTGGACTCAAGTATTTGCTATAAACCAAGCTTTAGGCCCTTCTTGTCCTTCCCATTGAGTAGTATGAGGAGGAGACCTTCCAACAGAGGTGCCATAAGGGTGAAATTACCCATAGACCAAGGCTTATGATGTGCATTAGCTAACAGAAGCTCCACAAACCGTCCTGGGATGTAGGGGTCATTGTATGTGTCAAAGGGCTTTTGATTAAGAGTAGGGGTCGGGCTATTGAGAGTGAAGCTTTTGTTTGCGAGAAGTAATTTTGCTTCATTTAGATATGTGGGGATTAGAGAGCTAGTGGCCTCAGTTGGTGGTGCGAGGGTGATCTTGTCAAAGCCATTGAGCAGGTGGCGTCTCTTTTGTCACGACAACGGGTCGTTCCGGGGAGCAAATCCATGTGTCCATTTGTAGCAATGGCTGCACTATCCAGCCTAATGAGGGTCGCATGATAGGAGGGGTCCTTGATGCAGAGCAGAAGCCCCTGAACAATCGGAGGTGGTGCTGGGGTGAGGGGGTCATAACCCAATTGTAGGAGTGCGGGATCTTAGCATGTGTCAATCTGTAGCACATAAAAAAGTATGGTTTTAGTACCATAGTTCCTAGATATTTTGTAGCATAGATTTAGTTCGACTTTCTAATCAGTGTGTATTAGCAGTGTGTAATAATCTATAGCATGAAGACTTTACTCAGCAGCATGAAGAGACAGTTTTGTGGTGGTACCATAAAACTCTGTACCGTTGCCTTATCAAGCCTCATAATATAATATATAGCAGATTTGTAGCATGAAGACATTATTTTATAGCATGCACAGATTGTATGGTGGTAGTACCACAACATCCTGTACCATAGCCTTATCAAGCATCATACCATATATGGTATAGAGCAGAACTTGCATTCTATAGAATAGAAAGAGAGCAGATCCGTAATACAGGGAAGGGGTGCTCAAGCTTGCAGAGATGAGTGCAGAGGAGGTAAAGCTCCTTATCATGCTGTTATTGTCGAATGGCTGATACATAGATTTTTAGGGGTAGTACAAAAGGGAGCTCAAGTTGTTAGAGAGGAACTACCGAACCGCGCGTCCTTCTTGCTTTGCAATCTTGGCACAGTGCTCAAGGGAGACATAGCATGATAACACCATCATAGCTAGTGCAGGCCTGTTTTTCTCCATGCATAAGCTTGCAATAGTCAGCTAAGGAGAGGTACTAGCGGTTCTACAAACCCTGGCCAAGGGCTGGTTGCAGAAAACCTCAAAGTGCAGCAAAGACGCTTGTGTAGTGTGTATTAGTCTTTCCGTGAAGACCGCAGGTAGGGTGACCGACTCTCGAGTAGAGATGTCGACTAAGGATGAGCCTGCAGAGGCCACGAGAGTCAGAGCCAGGCTACCACTTTTGGTAGGTGGGCTTAGCTGGCTATAGGTGGCTTCACGTTTGATATAAAATATTGCTTCACACGTTGATAAGGCCTTTCAGTATGCCCAGTGGGGCCCACGGATCTCTCGAAAAAAAGGAGAATAAAGAGGTGTCAAGGCTAAGTAACCTGGAGGGGCCACGACCAACCCAAGAGTTCAACCCAAAGGGGCCAAGTAAAACGGTCACGGCCCGGTGGGGCTGAGTGTAAAAATCAGAGAATTTTGAATTGTTTGAGGCTTACAGACGCTAGGTAGACTTGCATAGCCCGAGGATACAATGCCTACTAGGCCATGAGACAGAGAGAGAGAGAGAGAGAGAGAGAGAGAGAGAGAGAGAGAGTATTAAATGGAACAATTCAAAATTTCTTGGAAACTTAGTGTAAGACCTAGGGAACTAAGACATAGGATCCTCCTCCCTACCGCCCTTTATATAGGCCTAGCTCCTAGCTCTTGCCCTAAGTGGATCCCTAGTCCACACTAGTCCAGTCCAGGCCTTTGGCCTAGGTCCCTGACCCCCTAGGTTGGGCCTTGCCCCGTAGGACCCTTGTCCTGACATTACTCCCCCCTTAAGGAAGCGTTTTCGTCCTCGAAAACACAAGTAGTAATATCTTCTTAAGAATACTGATGTTTTCTTTATTGACGTCCCAAACGTGATCCAATTGTCTATATGACCGATAATTGGTGCAGTGAGGAGGTTCAATGAAACCAAGAGCAACATCTTGATTTTCAACATTGTTGTCCTTTTGCAACCACTTGGGTCTAAATGGTAACTCCATTTATAACTTACTTGAGTACTGTAAAGGAGTAACCACAACTAAGAGTTGTCCAAAGGCATAACCAGTTTTCAGAGCTTCTGAAGTTACTAGAATAATGCAAGGAAACCTTGGCGTAACTTTCCATGCAGTTGTGAGCCAGATTTCCTACTCGCGTGAGTATCTTGAAATGTTCATAGATAGGGAGTGTCCTCTTGTTAGAATTTTGAATAGTTTGGAACACAAAGAACTACATGTTCATCCCTAATGAAGGCTACTTGCCAACATACTTTGTCAACACATCTGGTAAGTTCTTGATGTATGAAACTATTGAAACAATCTCCAACCCCACCACAACAGGTGTTCAAAGTTGAAAACCGTACTTAAGCAAATTCTAGAATAGGGAGAAAATCATCTATTCAGAAATGCGTTGTACTAACGTATGCTCTTAGCAGATCCTTTAGCAAAAGAAATATTTGTAAGTTGCCCATCCAACACGAGATGAATAGCAACAGTAAGAGTGAGGTGTTGTTCCCCAACCACTTACAGACAGTCTTCTCTGACTGTCGATAAACCAGGACTAAATCATTGAGTATCCAGCCATATATTTTCTATGGAATGAAGACAACCAACTAGGTTGAAAGCGGGTGGACTAGAGTAAGATCCTAGAGTTTAGACCATCCAACCATAGACACCCATCCTGAGCCAGTGCCTTGTATGGCAGGGTGTAAACTCATAATAAATCTGCAGGAGAGATTGTACATGCACTGCAAAAAGGTGCAAAGAGAATAAAGTCCATGAATTGGCATGCCGCTCCAAATAAATCAGTATTAAACACTAGGGCCCATAGCACCTAGTGTGCATGCATTTAACACAAATTTATCCAAACTGCAATTCCATGATGAGACTTTCCACGATACATACGTGAAAATCTTGCAACAAAAGTTGGACCATAATAGAATGTGACAACCCGGTCACACCTAGGTACCAACCATGAGACATTCTCATGAACATAGCATACTTTTCTATATGTAGAAACGACCCTCCGTTAAGGTGGTTTCACAGCACTTGTAATCACAACAAGTTTGTACTTAGTACCCGACAATATCTGGCCCCACTGAAATTGTTCTTGATATAGTGTGGTCCAAATGGTCTAATAAACAGATGCGACCAGGACGTAGGGACTTCGTCGCGACACATCATTAAGAATTAGGTGCCAGTGTCAGTCCCAAAGACGCATATTCACCACATGTGGAATATGTCTCAAATAAGGATGGCCGAAAAAGCGACATCCATCAAGTACAAGATGTACTTGTGTGTGGAGGAACTGCAAAACACTCCACGACAAGAGTGAGAGGGACCCTCATTATCGTGCTCCACACTAGCTAAACCGAACTCCTTGAGTTCCTAGACCATGTTGTATCCCATGTGACAACATGTGCCAAATTGAACCTTACAAGTAGGTTCGTAACAGCATAAGACAGAAAGATAGATTGGACACTTGGCCCAAAATACTTTGTGCCGACATGCCCTTGGCATGGCTCTGTAACATTCGAGCGTACTTAGACGTTTTGAAAAACCAAGCAAAGCATACTACAAATGGAATAACACAAAATCAGTAGATGCGTACCTGGAGATTTGAACGTAATGTACACTTATCCGGAGTGAAAAGCACCTGCCCAAATTTCCCACCTGCAAAGGCCTACAAATAGTAATTGAAAATAGTGAAATGCATGTAGCATTGCACCTGTAACCTTGGGTGTTGCCTTTGCAATCCAGACCCCATGGTTAAAATCAACATTGTCAAACCCTTTGGTTAAACCGTGAAGAAAAACTGCTCAACTAGCAATCGGCCCTTGGCCTATGTCCGTTACCCCAGTGGGGTTGCCCGTGGCAGTACTTCCTTTGGACATTGAAATTTGTCTACTACTCTTGGCAGTTTGTGGACTTCTTCCCTTGAAAATGTAAGTGTGAAGGTTCCAAGTATTGACCATCAATCCTTACTAAGTGATTTAGTAATCACGAGCCGGGTCTTACCCCAAAAGTGTACTCATATAGACACTCTTAGTGCAAATAAGAGCTCCACTGAAATTGGAATTGTATGCACAACTAGAGCTGTTTTACACCCAAAAATCCATAAGCGTGGGTTTTTGTGAATAGTCGTGTTGTCCGAAATGCGGGCATCATTCGGACATCATGGTAGAGATAAGCCCTTACGAGTTTAAGACGTTCAAAAACTCAACTTGACTTGCACACATATAGTGTGGAGCGATAAAATAATGCCCCAAAAAGCACTAATGGCAAGACGCTTGCTTGTCCAGTACAATCAATGGGTACTCAACTGGAGAGAAGTGCTTGATCGTGGAATCAATCACTGATGGACTACAAACAGATGGCTCTTAGCCATGCCAAATAGGTGGTAATAGATGGCTCGTAGCCCTTCTTGTGGGCTCATAGCCTGTTCTATTATTGTTTTGACATAAAAAGATGTTAATAAAATCATGCCTAGTTTCACCTTTCCCTGAAAGAAGTAGGAAGGGGAGAGAGAGAGAATGCTGGGCTGAGGAAAATTCCGTATTTGAGTCTGTTTTATGTCCCTTGGATAGGATGCTGTGCACACCACGTCTGTATCTTAGCTTATCATATAAGCGTACAGCAGTGTACTGGTACCACGTTCTCGGAGAGAGAGGTACCAAAAATAACATCTTCACTCACTTATCGTGTATGTGATCGGTAACAAGGTGCATATGGATGGCACTTTGCCCATGAATACACATAAACACAAAATATTTGAAAACATCAATAAGTGAGCTCGTCCTTGACAAAGTAGCTAGTGCGATAGCGGAAGCGTACGCAATGATGGGTGTTGTAAGGCCATTGTACTAGTACGCCATGCATACATATCAAAAAATGCAATGATAAGCCCTTGGCTTCAATAACAGTCTCAATCATGTGAGTTGTTGGTATACGTGCCTTGCACAATTACACTGGCATAGATACATCACAGTGCATCGTTGCATAACTGTGAGCTTATATCCAGGTAGTGTGAAATATGTGTGACAATAGCATTGTGCTAAAGTCAATCGATAATAGCTTTGCAAAAAAGAGAAGCCTTGCTTCGTAAGAAAAGTTGCAAAGCACTATGCTATGAACAATGGCTTGTATGGAGTCTGCCCAAGCACTTTGCTTTCGCACAACAGAGAAATCTGTTCCAAAATGAAAAGACAAAAAACAAACATAACTTGAAAATATATTGACCTTGTTAGCTAGTTGTGGCTAGGTTTCTGGGAGTTTGCTCGAATCCGGCTCATCCCATATGTAGTGCTCGACTGAATTTGCGTATGTATCATATACACCCTCATGCGATGTAAAAATCTGCAAATAGATTGGAAAGTTTTCCCAAGTTTGTATGGTAAGAGCATATTTCAAACTATGGAAATCGCGATGCCAAATACCCAAAGGGAAGCGTTGCTTCACATACGTACTCATGGAGTTCTGGTGCGCATAGCTAACAGAGATTCTCATATCAGCTTGGCTTGGTTACTGTATTCTGGAAGTTTGTGGAGACGGAGTTGTGCTCCCGTGATGTCTTAGAAAGCTCACTAGATCATGCTTGTCAACAATGAGTGGATCATATCTATATTTGAATGCATCATGGGCAGACAACTTGCCTAGAAGTAAAGCCCAAGAAACTTGTTGAACAACTACTTGAAATTGTAGTTAATGGTCAGCCGTACCGAGTACCTGCACCTCCTTCATCAAGGCTATCAACAGACTGTGCTAATCTCTATGAGATTCTCAAACACTACCATGTCCTGAACTTTGCCAGGCATGGGAAGAAGCCTTGCTTTTAGATGAGATCATTGCTCACTCAAGCCTTGCTTGATTTTGGTCGTCAAACCAATTATTGATCTTTGGATAGCCAAAGTTGTTAAACACAAACCGTGGCATGAGCCAACCATGCCGGGTTTTGATGCCTTGGATAAGCCATGCTTAAATTTGATAACAACATGGTTTGCACAAGCCTTGATTGTGTCTTGGTGCAACATGTTTTGAAGGAAAGTAACAAGCGAAATTGGAAGCTATTGGTTACCTCCAAAATGCCCTTAAGCAACTTGTCGTGGCGGCCATTTACTGTGTGTTCGAGCATCCTTGAACCTCGAACCTTTTCCAATCTTGAGTCAAAGATTTGATCGAATACTGAAGATCATATCCTTGCCGTGCTAATACCTGCATACGGAAAGTGCTCCATACAAAAAGATATGGCTTTATCATCGACAGGTTGTCGGACGTCCTTGAGCTAGTGGGCAACCTGACATGCCTTGCAAGTTGTGCTTTGCAAGTTGTTCCTGGCTGTGGATGCTCTGCATGGTCCTTGCTATTAGCCATGCTTGTCGTAGACCATGCCTTGCCGACCCTAGTCGTGCGCTTCAACCCTTAATTGGATAGGACACCCACCTTAAAGAATCAAAAAGTACATTAAATTCGTCTGCATCAGAGATGGCTGCCTACGTTGGGAGAGCGAAAGAGACAAAGCATCGTCCCTTCCTTGATTCATGGTCGAGTAGTGAAGAAAATTGTAGCCTTGCTCAGCGCCATGCTAACGAGCCCTTCTGTGCTCAATCTCGTGTTGGTCGACTGCCGGCCCAAGCCCCGACCAAGGGGTGGTTCTTGCCCTGTTTAAGTTTCTTGAGCTCTCCATGAAACTCCCCATAGAAGGGGTGACTCCTGCAGCTCCGCTCTCAGCTGGCCCCTCCATGCACGCCCTCAAGAGAGAGAGAGAGAGAGAGAGAGAGAGAGAGAGAGAGAGCTCATGCAGCTACCATGCAAAGCAAGCCGACCTTTCTCCTTCCCTCCTCCATGGATTTCCTCTCCCCTAGCTCTGATACCACTGTAAGACCTAGGGAACTGAGACATAGGATCCTCCTCCCTACCGCCCTTTATATAGGCCTAGCTCCTAGCTCTTGCCCTAAGCTGATCCCCAGTCCAGGCCTTTGGCCTAGGTCCCTGACCCCCTAGGTTGGGCCTTGCCCCGTAGGGCCCTTGTCCTGACACTTAGGGAAGTAGAGATGAATGTATCACACATGTATGCCCATAGAAGCAGACATTTAATTAAAAAATCTACATCCATAGGCAAAGTGAGCCTATTTTAGAGCAACTTGGAGAAATTTTACAATGGTTTTGATGTTATTGGCGATGGGTGTCCATCATGCACATGCATTAGAGAGAGGAGAGTCCTGTTACCTGCAACCATCACCCCAAAAAAGAAACAAGAAAAAGTTAGTTCATGAGGTGGAAGGAAAGTGTCGTAAGAAACACCTACGCGTTATTGATGTCACTCTACTAAATCATGCATGAGACAATGAGGGCGAGCTTTTTGAAATGGGGCCTCAAAACCCAAACCAATGAGCCTACCCTCACAAAATGTTCGTAAAGAGGTACGCACACTACTTGGGGCACCACCTTCTTTTGGGAGTGGAGAAGGAAACCAATCAAAATAACACTTGCACTCACCCACTCAACCAACACACTTTGAAAACCCCCTTACTCTATATACACTTTGGACACTTGAACACCATCAACGATTATGCAACCCAATGCCGTGCATCAAAATGAAATATGCAATTTGTGGAATAGCATTCACCTTATCCCCATAAGAATACCCATAATACATCCAAACTCTTCCTCTCTCAAGCACTCATCAAAAAAATCATGCGCACAAGACTTACCTCTCAAACACACAAGAGAATCACTTACATCAAACTAACACACTTTGCATAGAGAGCTCATCTCCATCTATGCAATGCCGTGACACAAATAAAATCACCATGAGAGGTAGCCACATGCATATGTAATGAAGCAAAAGAGAGTTGGAGTGAGAAATTTCTTTAGACCAATTGAATAAGTGTGGAGAAACAAACCAATGGTAAATTGAGAATAAAACACTTACTTGATTTCTCGCACACCTTTAAAGGGGAGGACAGACGCTCGCTAACCATCACGAATTGCGACGCTTGAAAGATTTGAAGATGATTTCATGATCATTAACATAACCATGAGAGAGATCATGATGTATTTACAAGTTATTGAGGTGCTACAAATGATTTATTGGGTTGATGGAGTAAGAGATTGTAGAATGGAAAGAGTGGAGAATAGAGTTGCACTTCCTCCAAAGAGGAGGGTTAGGAGGGAGGATGTGAAAGAGGGAGAGTTGGGGTTTTCTCTACTATTGATCAAGAAACAACATGAAGTTGAAAATATAGGTGTGTGTCCTTGAGTCTCTCCAAGGGGGGCTATTTATAGTTGTGTAGGAGTGGGATTATGCTACACTTAATTAGAGTAAGTGATTAGACCTAATTAAGTGTCCTTTGACCACTCATTGAATATTGGACATAAAAGGGACTATTTATTCACCAAAAATATCATTTTAGACCGTGAAGGCTCCATAGGGGTGCATAATGTAGGTGGGCCCCACCATGAGGCCCTACGGGTGGCTCCTGCGAGGTATCTCAACTTGTCTGTCTTGGCATTTAGAAAGCATCTTTAGGTTGGTCCCATCACATGCAAGTGACCTTGAACACTCATTGCTCTTCTAGAAGATGAGTAGGGGAATAATAAGATCTCACCCTCTTGATTTACTTGATTTACAGTTCCCTTTTGCTGTGAATCTGACAGATTTACACTATTTTGACCATAACTTTTTACCTGTAGCTCGGAATGACATGCTTCAAAAGGCAAAATTGACCTTCTCAACATGTTTGATATGAATTTGGACTATTCTTCATGCCCATGCACCAAGGAATTTGGTTTGGAAGGTCAACACTAGGCTAGGGAACCTTTTGCTTCCAAGTCTTCTTGTATGGGCCCTTTGCTTGTATGCATCCAAGGGGAATCATGCTTTTTCAAAAGGCTATGATGCTTAAACAAATAGAGGAGGGCCCAATATTATTTTCTTGTGAAAAGAATATACAATTGGAGTCTTTTTGAAAGGAGAGAAACTATATGTATATTCTTAAGAGATATTGGGCCACCTATGTAGGGGGCATAGAAGACTTGTAGAGAGGGACCATAATCTTTGGTAAAGACAAGTGGAGAGTTGATTTCCATGGGAATTTATCTATATGGGGTGGAAGATGGATATATTATTTTTCTACTACTAATTCATAAGAGGTAAGAAAGTTTGGGGGTATATAGTTGGTTATTGTATACTTATTCTATTTACAAATCAAAAAAGAAAAGGGTGGTAATATAAATATATGACTAAGGTGACATTTTTGGGAAGAGTATAATGTGTGTGTCGCCACAAAGGTTAAAGGAAGAGGGGGAATTTACTCTAGATAACTTAATAGCGTAGAAAAATATATACACATATGAGGAAGAGGACGTTGAGTAGGCTGACAAATGTTGCAAAAAGATGGTTACCATTTTATGCCACTCATATTAGCCCTCCCCCAAGCTCTTTAGGAGGACGGTGTTGCTTCTTTTTCTTCTTCTTTTTTTCTCTTTTTTTTGTCATTTTTCCTTTTCCACTTTTTTTTTTCAATAGGAGGAGTGTCATGCACTCTTTTACTCCATTAGACCTGCTTTTCATTACCTCAATCCCATAAATCGGAGATGGGAGGGTTGCCTTGGGTATGTTCGAATTCCAAGGCTGGTTCTTCTTTGCACATCAAAGCTTTAAAAATAGGTGGAGCATTTGCCAAGCCGAAGGGAGCCATGTCAATTTGGAGCTTAGACGATGTAGGTAGATGACTGCCTATCAACGGATTGATACATTGAAAGTAGGGCTTTAATCTCCATCCATTGACTCTGGTCTTGTGGAGTTTTCCTGATAAATCTGCTAATCTGTAACTACCATTCCCAAAATTTGTTTTTATCATGAAAGGACCCTCCCATCTTTGCAAAAACTTTTTGTCAAGTCGAGTATCAAGTTGGTTATCATAGCGAAGAACCAACATACCTTCCTTCAATCCTTTCCCCTTGAGCTTCTTGTTGATTTTATCCCTTTGGCTTATCGCTTTGGTGATGTAGTGATCAATGGACTCTTCTCTATCTAGCTCAAGTCGTTGGAGATTTAAGATCCTTTCATGTAGAACCTCTTTTGGTTTTTTTGCCACTCTTGCAAGAACGCGCAAGCTTGGGAGCTCTACCTCAATGGGGAGAAGTGTCTCCTGTCCATAAACTAGATGAAAAGGGGTGAATTGGGTAGATACCTTGAAAGATGTCCTATATGCCCAAAGAGCAGCCGTCAAATGGCGATCCCAATCATTAGGCCGGTCCACAACCTGCTTAGAAATGATCTTACATATCATTCCATTCACTTTTTCCACCAATCCATTGCATTGAGGATAGTAGGGTGTGGAATGCAGGTGTTTCACTTTTAACCTCCTCAAGAGATCATTCAGAAGGTCATTCCTAAAACCCGGGCCTCGATCTGATAAGATTTCTAGGGGTGTTCCAAACCTACTACAAATATGATCAAAAATAAACTTTGATACCTCTTCAGCTGTGATTCGGGTTGTGCTTGTTGCTTCCGCCCATCGTGTCATGTAGTCAACACCCATGATGATGAAAACCTTCCTTGTAGAAGTACGAGGTAGGGGACCTATTGCATCCACACCCCACTTTTCAAAAGGGCCATAAGATATTATTGGGACTCGAGGCTCATATGTTAGTCGTCTATCCCCAGCAATTTGGCATGGCTTACATGCCTTACACCAATATTGGACATCACGATGTAAGCTCGGCCAAATAAACCCTGCTTGTAAAATCTTCCTACTTGTAATATCTTGAGAAAAGTGACCACCACAGACATCATCATGACATGAAAGAAGAATTTTCTCTATCTCTTGCACACCTAGTACTCTCCTCAAGACCAAATCTTTCCCTTTGTGATATAAATCATCCCCGATCAACTGGTAAGGTGTGGCCTTCTTAACTAGTCTATGTCTTTGCACCTTGTCTAAGTGTTTGGGACACTCACCTGCTTGTAGAAAGAAGATAATGTCTTTTAGCTCCTCTTGACCTTGATATTTGTGTTCATATAGTTTCACACCTCCTACCGCCATTTGAAGCTTTTCATTTGCGAGTAAGTCTGCTTCCTTGTTATGAGTTCTCACAATGTGTTGTACCTGTGTTGCTTTAAAACCCTTCATCAAAGCTCTTACACTACTAAGCCACTCAAACAATGTACGATTCTTGCACTCAAACAATGTACGATTCTTGCACCTCCAAGTCCCTTGGATTTGCCTGACCACTAGCAAAGAATCACCTTTTATAATAAGTCTTTGTATGCCTAATTCTTTGCATTCTTCTAACCCAAGGGTTAGAGCAGCATACTCAGCCTCATTGTTAGAGTGAACACTGAGTAGAGTGATACCTTTTCTAACCATTACCTCCTTTTGTGGGTTCAAAATGATGATTCCCCCTGCTGCTTTGTCTTGTTGGCGTTGATAAGCTCCGTCAAAGCATAAAGTATGGGCATTATGAATCTCCTTCACTTTGAACTGTTTTGAGCCTTCCTCTATTTGTAGTCGTGATCCTTCCCTTTCTCTCACTTTGTAGGTGAGAATGTATGCAAGTCTTGCTCTTGTGCTATCTTCTACAAGGAAAGTGTATTCAAATTCTTGGAGTTCAAGCACCCACTTTGCTATTCTAGATGAGAGGCTCATGTGTTGTACTACATATGGTAGATTGTGCTCTAAGGTGAGAAAAACAAATGGCACAGGGAGAAGATACGATCGAAACTTCCTTACTTCAAACAAGATTGCAAATACCACTTTCTCCATTTCAGTGTATCCCTTCTCGGCCGGAGTCATCACCTTGCTTGCAAAATAGATCGGCCTCATGTATGATGTTTTAGGATCTTTTTGCATCAAAACAACACCAATTGCTTCGAAACCTACACTTGGAGTGACATAGTAGGTCTCCTTTGGATCTGGTGGCATTAGGATTGGGAGAGAGCTAAGAATGCCCTTCACTTCCTCAAAACATTTTGCATGTTTTCTCCCCCATTCAAATGTAGATTGGCTTGCCAACCTATGCAAAGGGGCGATGGCTTCTGCTAGGAGATGGATGAAGCGAGACATGTACCTCACTTTGTGGTTGAAGGTCATTAGCTCCTTAGTTGTTGTTGGTGGAGATAATGACAAAAGGGCCTCTACTTTAGAGGGATCCACTTGAATTCCTTGTGAAGAAACCACATGGCCTAGCAAAACCACCTGAGATTCACCGATATGACACTTCTCTGGGTTGAGTTGTCCCCCAAATTGATGGAGCCTCTTGAGCCCCTCTTCAACCTTTTGGCAGTGAAGTGATCTACAACTATAAATACAGAAATCATCCATAAAGACTCTTATAGATTTTCCAAAGAATGGCTGAAATACAAATATTGTGAATCTCATGAAGGTGCTAGGAGCATTGGTGAGCCCAAAAGGCATTACTCTGAATGCAAAACATCCCCAAGGTGTGATGAAGGTGGTTTTTGGTTGGTCCTCTTCTGCTATTCTAATTTGAAAATATCTTGAATACCCATCACACACAGTGTAGCATTCGTGACCTGCTACTTCATTCAAAATTTCATCTTGGAAAGGGAGAGGGAAGTGGTCCCTCTTTGTCGCAGCGTTGAGGGGTTTGTAATCCACGCAGACCCTCCACTTACCATTCTTCTTGGGAGTGACTACAATAGGTGATACCCATTCGGAGTTGGATACTGGATAGATGAAGCCAGCCTTCAAGAGTTGATTCACTTCTTGTAGGAGAGCCTTTTGTTGCACAGATCCTAGTCGCCTTAACTTTTGAGCCACGGGTTTGGTCCCTGGTTTCAATTCAATTCGATGCTCTATTACATCTACACCTCTTATTTGTGAGTAGTCAGTGATAAACAAATTGAGATACCTCCTTAACATATTGATGTAGAACCTCTTCTCCTTACAAGTAAGATCTTTTGCAAGCATCTTCTCAAATCCTTCTTCAAGGTGGTGGCATCTTTCATCCCCTCGTGTGTGATTGTCTGTTGGCTTTTCTTCTACACGAACATCTTGAGTGTTGGCATTGAATACAATTCCCATTATCTCCAAAGAAGACTCCTCTTCACTGGTTGATGCACTGGTTGATGCTTCCTCATCACTTGAGTAAGGACTCTCCTCCTCGCTCTCTTCATCTGCCGTGGTTTCATAGTTGATATCTAGTTGCTTTCCTTCTCGCCAATCATACACCACCGGTTGACCCTTCTTAAGAATCAAACGACCACTTCCCCATTTTTGATCTGCATTCATAGCAATGAGCCAAGGCCTCCCTAGGATGATGGGATAGCCCTCTCCCTTAGCTGGCATGACATACATATCCACTCGTGCATCTATGTTACATACAGAGACTTTTACATTTTCAATGATCCCCAAACACTTCACACTTGAGTTGTTGGCTAGCCTAGCTTGACAATTAGAGGACTTTGTAATTTCAAGCCCTAACTTGTTCATTGATTTTTCCGTGGTCACACACATTTGAGCTCCACCATCAACATATACATTAGACACCTTTTTACCCCTTATGTAAGCATCCACAATGGGTTCCACATCTTTTTGTAGCTTTGAGGCCACAACCTTAATGGAAAGATTTGCTTTCTTTTTTGGAATTCTTGTACTTACCAACTTTGGCCATTGCCTTCTTACTTTGGCTGATAGGTGTAGAAGTTGAGGCCATGAAATGTTTGGCTTTTGGGTTTGTAAATCCTCCAGGATGTTGTAGGGCTCTAGCTCCTTTCCCAATGGGAAGTCGTTGATACCAATTTCCCTTCGCCTTGATCTTTTCTTCCTGCTACTTTCAGCTTCTTCCATCTCTGACTTCTTCTTCTTGTCCCTTCTGGCTGAATTTGTTCCTTCACTTCTCATGTCTTCATCCTTATCATGTGCTCTTGTGCGTTTTTCTGCCGGCATAACATCAAAGTTTAGAGTATGCTCATCTATTACCTCTTCTAGCTTGATGATGTTGACTCCTCTTTCTTCCTCCTCATGTGGGACGGGAGGTATATTTGCTGGTGGTGGTGGTCGACGAAGGATTTGTGGGCCTTGAGCTAGTTCTTGCTGCACAGTGAGAGGAGGCGGTCTGGGGGGATATATGTCTCCCGGAAGTCGCCTTGGATATGGACAATTGTACATGCCATGGCCCATTTCATTGCAATTCCAACATCGCAACTCTTGAGCTTGTCTTCGTTGATTGCGATTCCCTTCTCTTGGTTGTCGTTGTTGAGGTAGGCCCTGTACTAGATTCAGAGTGAGGTTCTCAAGCTGTTGAGTTAGCCTTTGTAAAACCTCTTGTTGAGAGTTATCTCCTATTTGTGAAGATTGTGCAAGAGGGGCCCTAATTGGTGCTTCCATGGTTTGTGAAGACTCCCTCTCACTCACTTCATTCAAACCCCTTGCTCTATGTGCTTGGAAGTGTAGTTTTCTAAACTTGATGATGGCTACCTCACGTGCTTCTTCGAAGGTGGATGGGAATTTTAGCTCTACTTTAGCCTTTAAAAGTGGATACAAGACAACCATGAATATCTCTTTTTTTAGAAAGTTAGGTGCACCACCATGATTTTCTAATGTAGCCTCCCACCTACCCCATAGATTGACAAAGGTTGCTTCATAAGAGGGATAGTCTTCAAGTGATCCCTGCTTATGTCCAATAAGACATTTCCATAGTCCTTCAGAAGTATCACCTTGCCAGAACTTGGAGAGGAAGCTTGCTCGCAATCTCTCCCAATTGGACTTAATTTGGGGTTGCAAGGTCTCATACCATGCTTTAGCTTCTGCTTTTAGAACCAACGGGAAGGCTCGTAGCTTTACTTCCTCTTCATCTCTCCCGGATATGAGATGTGCCATCTCCAAGTTGTCAAGAAACTCTTGCGCATCTTTCCCACTTCTTGCATAGAACATGGGAAAAGAACTTGACATTTTGTTTAGACTTTTTGAAATTTCTTTTTTTTAAAGAAACTTTTCTCTTACGGGCCGCACAAGATTGTTGACACTATAAATCTGATTACATTAAAATGAAGATGTACACATCCATTGTTAATTCATACTTTATCATAGGTAGAATAAATGGATTAATTGAAGCATTGATTTCATTGAGGCGAGTGGATCCAAATATCCTCCTTATGATAGATTGAAACCTAAACTTAGTTGCAATGATTATATGAATGGATTGTCGAGCAATAGGCCTAAAAGGTTCATTGTTTTGATCGTGATTCATGTGCTACTCCTCGTTGTTGGTTTGAAGACCTCGTTCCTTCATATGGCCCTTGAGCACCCCTTCACCACTCCTTCTTCCTGCTTTTAAAACAAAATGAAAACGTGAACATCAAAAGAAGTTTCATAATTGATGATTGGAAGTATAATTGGATTGAGTGATGCCAGTATTTCTCTAAGTCTTTCTGCACCAAACATAAAAACAATACGTTGCTGGAAAAAACAAAATTCTATCTATGTGAACATTTACTCCAATGTGTTGTGCAAAATGAAATGGATAGATGGGAACTCCATTGTTCATCAATAAAAAATTTGAAGGTAACTTGGAAATATGTTCCTCCGTGGGGGCACCACTTTATGAGGGCGAGCTTTTTGAAATGGGTCCTCAAAACCCAAACCAATGGGCCTACCCTCACAAAATGTTCGTAAAGAGGTACGCACACTACTTGGGGCACCACCTTCTTTTGGGAGTGGAGAAGGAAAACAATCAAAATAACACTTGCACTCACCCACTCAACCAACACACTTTGAAAACCCCCTTACTCTATATACACTTTGGACACTTGAACACCATCAACGATTATGCAACCCAATGCCGTGCATCAAAATGAAATATGCAATTTGTGGAATAGCATTCACCTTCTCCCCATAAGAATACCCATAATACATCCAAACTCTTCCTCTCTCAAGCACTCATCAAAAAAATCATGCGCACAAGACTTACCTCTCAAACACACAAGAGAATCACTTACATCAAACTAACACACTTTGCATAGAGAGCTCATCTCCATCTATGCAATACTGTGACACAAATAAAATCACCATAAGAGGTAGCCACATGCATATGTAATGAAGCAAAAGAGAGTTGGAGTGAGAAATTTCTTTAGACCAATTGAATAAGTGTGGAGAAACAAACCAATGGTAAATTGAGAATAGAACACTTACTTGATTTCTCGCACACCTTTAAAGGGGAGGACAGACGCTCGCTAACCATCACGAATTGCGACACTTGAAAGTTTTGAAGATGATTCCATGATCATTAACATAACCATGAGAGAGATCATGATGTATTTACAAGTTATTGAGGTGCTACAAATGATTTATTGGGTTGATGGAGTAAGAGATTGTAGAATGGAAAGAGTGGAGAATAGAGTTGCACTTCTTCCAAAGAGGAGGGTTAGGAGGGAGGATGTGAAAGAGGGAGAGTTGGGGTTTTCTCTACTATTGATCAAGAAACAACATGAAGTTGAAAATATAGGTGTGTGTCCTTGAGTCTCTCCAAGGGGGGCTATTTATAGTTGTGTAGGAGTGGGATTATGCTACACTTAATTAGAGTAAGTGATTAGACCTAATTAAGTGTCCTTTGACCACTCATTGAATATTGGACATAAAAGGGACTATTTATTCACCAAAAATATCATTTTAGACCGTGAAGGCTCCATAGGGGTGCATAATGTAGGTGGGCCCCACCATGAGGCCCTACGAGTGGCTCCTGCGGGGTATCTCAACTTGTCTGTCTTGGCATTTAGAAAGCATCTTTAGGTTGGTCCCATCACATGCAAGTGACCTTGAACACTCATTGCTCTTCTAGAAGATGAGTAGGGGAAAAATAAGATCTCACCCTCTTGATTTACTTGATTTACAGTTCCCTTTTGCTGTGAATCTGACAGATTTACACTATTTTGACCATAACTTTTTACCTGTAGCTCGGAATGGCATGCTTCAAAAGGCAAAATTGACCTTCTCAACATGTTTGATATGAATTTGGACTATTCTTCACGCCCATGTTCCAAGGAATTCGGTTTGGAAGGTCCACACTAGGCTAGGGAACCTTTTGCTTCCAAGTCTTCTTGTATGGGCCCTTTGCTTGTATGCATCCAAGGGGAATCATGCTTTTTCAAAAGGCTATGATGCTTAAACAAATAGAGGGCCCAATATTATTTTCTTGTGAAAAGAATATACAATTGGAGTCTTTTTGAAAGGAGAGAAACTATATGTATATTCTTAAGAGATATTGGGCCACCTATGTAGGGGGCATAGAAGACTTGTAGAGAGGGACCATAATCTTTGGTAAAGACAAGTGGAGAGTTGATTTCCATGGGAATTTATCTATATGGGGTGGAAGATGGATATATTATTTTTCTACTACTAATTCATAAGAGGTAAGAAAGTTTGGCGGTATATAGTTGGTTATTGTATGTTTATTCTATTTACAAAGCAAAAAAGAAAAGGGTGGTAATATAAATATATGACTAAGGTGACATTTTTGGGAAGAGTATAATGGGTGTGTCGCCACAAAGGTTAAACGAAGAGGGGGAATTTACTCTAGATAACTTAATAGCGTAGAAAAATATATACACATATGAGGAAGAGGACGTTGAGTAGGCTGACAAATGTTGCAAAAAGATGGTTACCATTTTATGCCACTCAACAACAGCTGGTTGGGAGGGTCCATGGTGTAGGCTTGGAGAGTTGCAAGAAGTACAGCACTTGGTGAGATAGTATGAAATCCTCTTGCAATAATCTTTTTGGGAGTCTTGTCCTTATATAGGTTTCCCCAAGTTCTTGGTTCCCTCCAAATAAACTTAGTCATGCAAAGAAAAAGCGGGGAGGAGTGGGAGGTATTTTTTAATTGTATTTTAGGTGAGGGGAGTGGGGGTGGTCAGTTTTAGGTTTCCCTTTTAATGAGGTTACCACTCTTCTCTTTACACCCAATTTCTTTGTAGGAGGTGTTTTCTTCCAAGGTTCTTTTTGTGGGTTGAGTTATGTTTTGAGAGGGGTGTATTTTCAGGGGGGGTTCTCCACCAAGACTTGTTTATATGCCTGTTGACATCATGAGGGGAGAGAGAGAGAGGGGGGGGGGGGGGGGGGGGGGGGGCATAGTAAGAAAGAAGGGAGAAACAAAGGAGAGAGAGAGAGAGAGAGAGAGAGAGAGAGAGAGAGAGAGGAAAAAGAAATCATGAGAGATTGTGTTAGAGATACAGAGGAAGAGGATGGGGGGGGAAGAGAGAGAGAGAGAGAGAGAGAGAGAGAGCAATTGAAGGTTGAGAGAGGAGGGGGATTGCAAGTTAGCGGTGCAATGTGGAGAAGCAAGAGGGGTTGTGACGGCTCAAAAAAAGTGCCACTTGCCACCGGTGGGGCAGAGGCAGCAATGGGCGTCATCTGGTGGTAGTGAGTGGCAGGGGTGGAGGGGGGGGAGGGGCAGCTCGCTCCAAAGCTAGCTTCACCAAGCTCACTTATTATCCTTTCCCATCAAATTGAGATGGAATGATACTCCTCCTGCTATGTACTCCCGATGTTCTGTATTGTTGGGCATCATTGATGATCCTTGTTCGGCCTCATTCAAGTTCATAGCTTTTGGTGGTGTTATTGATGACGATTGTCGCAATCTAGAGATCTACAAACCCCACTCAAATACATGGAAACTTTTTGAGCCACATTCCTTAATGGCATCTCTACATCCCACTGGATGTCCTGAGCTATTCTTGGCTCTCTCTCTCTCTCTCTCTCTCTCTCTCTCTCTCTCTCTCTCTCTCTCTCTAAGCACCCAAGCTTGAGCTTGAGAGAGAGAGAGAGAGAGAGAGAGAGAGAGGGGCCAAAAGATCCTTGGTTGGTCAAAAGTCACAATTATGATGGTAATATGAATCATCATATTTAAAGTGGAAATGTTGGTCATGGGATTGGGTCTTTATAAGTGAATGAACTTTGTATTGATGTGATGAGCACCAGTCTTGATCAAGGTCCTAAGAGAGGAGTAATCTTAGGTTGTCAGCGTCCACCATCAAAGAAATGTTGAAATTACAAATGGCAATCAAACAAATTTGAGAGGCTGGGCTTGTAGCTCATCCTCATATGCTTGTAGATCATCACCGCCAAGAAAGCAGCATTAACTAGTCCCTCAAAAGCTGTAGATCATGACCCTGCTTTTTCTCATACTCTGGTGATGCATGATAGGCTGAACCACATGACTAACTAGTATGATGTACTAGAGATTAGGGATCATAATGATGGCAATCTACAATCACTGAGTGGATCCTCCATGTCCATCAAGGTCACGGGTCAAGGGGCTAGATATGTCAGTCCTCCGTTTACAGTCAATTCTGCACAAGAATCCTCAGTCATAGCTGTCATATAGTCACCATTGGTATGAAGTGGGTTTACAAGTTAAAATATAATCTGGATGGTGAGATTGATCGCTATAAGGCTCAACTTGTTGCAAGAGGCTATGCACGGTAGAAAGGCATAGATTATGAAGAGACTTTTGCTCCCATCTATTGTATGACTACTTTGAATTTTCTATGTGCATTGGTAGCTCATTTTGGTTGGGATGTACATCAATCAGACATTGTTACTACTTTCTTGAATGGTGACATATTTGAGGAAGTTTATGTAACACGGCCTCACAATTTTCTCAAGAAAGGACAAGAGGATAAATTGTGCAAATGAAAAAAAGCTAATTTGTATGGGTTGAAGTAGTCTCCTTGTGCTTGGTATAAGAAAGATGACACTCATTTGGTCAAAAGAGGCTTTCGTAACAATCCGATAGAAAGAACTTTGTATATAAATCATGAGGGTGATGTACTTCTCATTGTTGTTCTATAAGTGGATGATTTGCTAATCATTGATTCGATTGAGCACATATTGCTGAATTTAAGGTTGATTTAAATGTTACTTTCAAGATGAAAGATTCGGGGTTGCTGCATCATTATTTGGGCACAATTCAAGCTGTGATGGTGGTATTGCCTTGTGTCAAACAAGTTACATAGAGACATTGCTATGTAAGTTTGGACTTGAGGATTGCAAACCTATTTCCACTCCTAAAGAAACAGGTTTAAAATTGAGTCTTCATGATGCTGGTGATCCTACCGATGTCACTCTTTACCAAATTGTTGTTGGATGCCTTATTTATGTATGCAACACAAGGTTAGATATTCAGTTTGTAGTCTCATAGGTCGAGAGTAGGGAATATCCAAGGGAGCTTTTGAGGAAGCTTTTCGTGGAAAATAGACCAGTTGGTAATTTTATTAAAAAAACATTCCTCTATGCCCCTTGTGCAAGATCGAGGCATAAAGGCAAAAAATCTCCCTCTACATTACGTAGCACACAGTGGGGGATTTGCAGGGGGGGGGGGAAGAGTTATATTCAACAATCCAACAGAGAACATTACATATCAATTGGCAGGTACTGCAGATGTTGTTGTCAACAAGATCATCCATGCTCAATCTGCAAATGTTTATCTTAGTAATTTCTATAGTATCAATTCTTGACAATGAAACACAGCAAGGTCATGTAACCCTCCTATGGGTGCCTTGTAGAGCATCACATGATGTGGGTTTTCTCAAAAAAACGACGAGAGAGACAGAGAGAGAGAGAGAGAGAGAGAGAGAGAGAGAGAGAGATTATATGTTAAAGGACGAATCACGAAGTGAGTGGTGGGATCCTACGATTGACTAGATCAACTACCAAGAAAGGACAACCACATTGACTGCACGTTTATACAGGCTAGCCACAAACAAACAAAATATTCAATTGCTTCAAAAAAAAATACAAGGCCATATATCACTCTCACAGTACACTGACAGGTTTTCACGACAACATGTAAAATCCACTTATTTACAAGATCATACTTCTTGCAAATATTTGCTCGAGGGACTTGCCTCCTCCTTGGGAACATTTTCTTCGTGAGAAATCTCCTTGTTTTTCTTATTCTTTTCCTCATATGCCTTGCGACGCATATTTTGTTGCTTAATAGTGCGATCTTCACATACAAAACATTTTGTATCCCTCAAATAGATCCAACTATTATTTTCATGAGAAATCTCCTTGTTTTTCTTATTCTTTTCCTCATATGCCTTGCAACGCATATTTTGTTGCTTAATAGTGAGATCTTTACAAACAAACATTATGTATCCCTCAAATAGAGCCAACTTGCCTCCTCATTGGGCACATTTTCTTCGTGAGAAATCTCATTGTTTTTCTTATTCTTTTCCTCATATGACTTGTGACACATATTTTGTTGCTTAATAGTGCAATCTTCACATACAAAACATTTTGTATCCCCCAAATAGATCCAACTATTATCAAGGATAATCTTTCGTTTGGTCTCATCCGGCATGGTGCATACAATTGGCCATTCTCCCGAGCGAGGAGCTCCTTGCTTCCCCACTTTATGTGCTCCATAGACCATAACTCCAGACATGCCAAAGTGGGTTTTGAAGAAATCTTTAATAACAATGGCAAGAGAAGGAGGTGTCTCTAACTTATCTTTAGGATTTCGACAAATAACAATGTTCTTGGAACGTCACTCTCATTCCTTCAACTCCTCCACATCCACATCCTCAACATTCTTTGTTTGAACCATAGCTTGCATGAGTGAGGAAGTAGGAACCACATTGTTACCACATACATCAGCCAAAGACTTGTTTGTGCATACATTTTTCATGTCGCATACATCCCGGCTCATGGTGTCAAATTTCTCCTCTTTCAATACATGGTCATGCTTTACTTTGCTCATGCACTCCTTCAAAGCATTCAAGTCCACAAGAGAGCATTTACATTCCTTGACTTCCTCTTCAAGTTGCATCAAACGTGTTGTTTGCATCTCAAGTGTCCTCTTGAGATTCTCATTCTCAACCACAAGTACCCTTAGTGTGCCATTCTCCATTGCAAGTGCATGTAAGTCTTCGCCTTGTTTGTTTACAGTCTCTTACAATGATACCAAGTATGCCATGATCATGGTTTCCAATGTCGTTGGTTGGGTGGTTGTGTTACTATCTCCACACTTAGGAGATTTTGGATCATTTTCCACAATGGTTGTGGACTTTATTAAAGAAGAAGAACCCTTGCGAGTGCCGAAAGACAATGTATATAAAATAAGAGATGAGAGTCAAATTTCTTGAACCTGTTCACTTCGAAATACTGCTACAGAAACGCCTTTCATAACTCTAAATTTTTTTGTCTTTACATGAATGCGTAGAGGGTGTCGTGCTCTTTGATTGAGGCTATAGATCCTCTATAGATCACCCAAATCGGAGTTCAGATGAGGAAGTTATGATCAAAAGAGTGAACTATTGTCTACTAGATCAAAAAACAGCTGCGTTTTTTGTTGTGCTTGTGTGTGTGTGTGTGTGTGTGTGTGTGTGTGTGTGTGTGTGTGAGAGAGAGAGAGAGAGAGAGAGAGAGAGAGAGAGAGAGAGAGAGAAATTGAAGGCTTGAGAGAGAGAAAGAGATAGATAAATTGAGTGGTAGGGGAAAAGAGGGAGTCAGAGAACGGGAATAAGTTAGAGAGGGGTGAAAGAGAGAGAGAGAGAGAGAGAGAGAGAGAGAGAGAGAGAGAGAGAGAGAGAGAGAAACAAGGGTAACAATTAGAGAGAGTGTGTGAAGGGAAAGTGAGCAAGAGAAAGAAATGGAAATGGAGGAAAAGCGCTAGAGATAAGGGGCTCCAAAGAGAGGGAGGGATGTGGAGACATAAAAGAGGGGGAGAGATATGAAGTAGAAATGGGGAGGGAGATAAATAAAGTTGGATGGGGAAAGAGCTTTGATTGAGAGATAAGTGGAAAGAGATTGGGAATATAGAGGGAGAAGAGATCTAGATAGAAAGAGAGGAATGGTGGGAGAATTATAGAGATAGAGACACCATGGAAAAGTGAAAGAGAGAAAAAAGGGATGGATGAAGATATGGAGTTGGAGAGAGAAAGAGATGGAAATGGGGAGAGGGAGGGTAAGAGGGTGGTAGAGAGGGAGAAAAGGGGGGGAAATAGGTAGGGGTAAATAGACAATTATGTATATAGGAGGGATTAATACTAATTAGGCCTCTAACCAACATACCTAGTTCAGGATATGTTTGATGATAAAGTAAAATACAGTGAGCTTCATATTTTGTATTTGAATGTGGTGATTGCCTATAAATATAGGGTGAGGTGTAAGCTAAAACATACATAGATATCCAGCTCCCACTACTAGATTTGCCAAGCAATGGCTTCATCTTCATCATGCAAGGTGAGTTTGTTTTGGAATAATGTTAGCAGTGTCCCTCTATTGCTTGATTTCCTAGCAAGATTTCCCATGGTGAATCCTAGGGATTACGAGGGTTGTGGTAACATTAAAATATTTGCCATCATTTCTACTCCGGATGACATCCAGACTGAGGTGAAAGATGGTGTGACAGTATTAACCCTCACGGCTCACGGACACCCTATCACCTACGAGACGGACGTTGTAACCTACGGTGGACATTGTATTATTTATTTGGTAGAGTCAGGTACCGGGTGTGCGCTCCTTGCCGCACTGTCAAAGCAAAGGACTTGCTGATACACCGTGTGCGAGCCACAAATGGCTCCAAGCACACAACAAGCCTAAACTAGCAAGCTCAAGAGAGCAAAGGGTGTGTCACTCACCGCTCTACGCTCGCCTTCGTGGTGGATTCCTCGCCGCGATGAAGAAGAAGCTGCAGTCGTGCCGCGCTCAACCGCTTCGCCGCCGTCATGCCTTCATAATGCTCGATCGCACACACACTCTCCCTCTCTCTCTCTCTCTCTCTCTCTCTCTCTCTCACATACACACACACACAAGGAGGTGAAGAAGAAGAAGATGGAGATGGAGATGGAGCAAGAGCACTCTTCTATTGCACAAATGAGAGAATAAGTGAATTTTAGGTTTAGTTGGCTTTTATATGAGCTCACCTCATTCACACTTGGGCGCCCATGCTTAGCCAACTAATCCCTTGAATGTCCCAGTTAGAGTGCGCCTCTCATCGGCGATCACTCTTACCCTTTTCCTATTGGTCCGACAAGCCCGGTACCTGACTCTACCAAATACATAATACACGTCCGTCGTAGGTGATGGGGTGTCCGTGAGCCGTGAGGGTTAACACCGGGCTTGTCGGTCCAATAGGAAAAGGGTAAGAGTGATCGTCGATGAGAGGCGCACTCTAACTGGGACATTCAAGGGATTAGTTGGCTAAGCATGGGCGCCCAAGTGTGAATGGGGTGAGCTTATATAAAAGCCAACTAAACCTAAAATTCACTTATTCTCTGAAGAGTGCTCTTGCTCCATCTCCATCTCCATCTTCTTCTTCTTCACCTCCTTGTGTGTGTGTGTATGTGAGAGAGAGAGAGAGAGAGGGAGAGTGCGATCGAGCATTGAGGCGGCACGACGGCGGTGAAGCGGTTGAGCACGACGTAGCGGCGTCTCCTTCTTTTTGGCGGCGAGGAATCCTCCACAGCAGGAGCATAGAGCGGTGAGTGACACACCATTGCCCTCTTTTGAGCTTACTAGTTAAGCTAGTTGTGTCCTTGGAGCCGTCTGTGCTCGCACACAATGTTAGGCAAGTCCCTTGCTTCGACAGTGCGGCAAGGAGCGCACATTTTTGGCGCCGCTACCGGGGAATCACTCTGAACTAAGCCCAAGAGGCACTTTGTGCTTCTCCTATGAATTGTTTGTAGTAGGAAAGAAGAGGAAGAGGAAGAGGAATGAGTTATTTTTCTGCAAGTTGTTAATTTCTAAGTTCTGTGATTTCTGCATAATGTTGTGTTTTCTGTTTGCACACAGTCTTTGCACAATTAGTAGTCGTTAGCTTGTTCGCAGTGAATGAATAAGTAGATAGACAGTTAGCAATTTCTGTTTGCACACAGTCTGTACACAGTTTTCTGTCAAGGTTTTCCTGCACACAGTCTTTGCACAGTAAGGTAGTGAGAGAGGAAGTAGGTGGACAGTTAGCCCACTGTCAGTAAGCAGTTAGCAGAGTGGTTAACAGATTAGTTAGTGGTTAGCAGCACTGTTAGTAAGTAGATAAGGTAGTGAGCTGTCTGTGAGCTGTTGACAGAGAGGTTAGGTAGGTGTTGACAGTGTGTGTGGCCAAGAAAGGGTCGCCTAAACCGCGCGCGGTCGTCGCCTCAAAAAAAAAAAAAAACCGAAAATATTTAAGCGTGAGTGACTGGGGGGCTACACTAAAATTTTGAACGGGATCGGGATCATTTCCCCAGGGCTCAGTCCTATGATATATACTAGACTCACTCTTATATATATACCCTACCCCCTCAAGAGGGAATGAGAGCATGTGGGGCAAGTCCTCCACTCTCCTTCCTTCTCTTCCCACTTGCACCCTTAGACTTTCTAATTTGGGCCTAGTTCCCTACTAGAAATTGATGGTTTTAGGGATTCCGAGGGCATAAAGTGACCAAACGGAGGGCTGTAAAGCACGGCACGTCCCTCTGACCGAAACGCTCGTTTTGAGCTATCATACGTTCTATTCTATAGCTGGGTCAGAAAAAAAGGACCAAAAAATCAAAAAATAAATAAATAAGAAAAGACTTGGGTTGCAAAACACCCAAAATTACTAGGTGAGCAGCCTTCACGGGCACTCACTGACACTTCTAGGGGATCCAAGTCATATGAACCTACCCTCTGGATGAGTGTTAGAGCACGAGCATATTGGTAGTGCCTCCATTTACGCGGGCACCCATTATTCCTCCATCCTAGGTTCTGGACCTTCGGCCGGGACTCAAGGTAGTGCGACCCAAGATCCTCATATCGCGTCTAGTGATTCTTCCTCTGACTACGAAGTCATGGAGGGGTATCCTACACCAAACCCTGATAGTTCAAGTCAAGACATGCATGCCATGGACCCACGGCCCGGGTCCAGCGTGTTCAGCCGCTTAAAAGAGACCCTTAGTAGAGCTACTCGCTCCGAACATGCGGTTAATGAAATAAATGAAGGGAGTGGGGAGGTAAATTTGTCATTCATTCCTAAAATGGACCCTATGCTTCTTGAGAGTGTGCAAGTGAATGTTCCATCCACTGCACCTCCTGATCCTTTAGGACTATCTCCCTCTGAGGTTTTACTACCTGATGGTAGGAGTCTTGCCGAAGTACAAGAGATCGAACGCTATATGCAAGCAACAAGGAAGAGGGAAATTGAGAACCTACGAAGGCTAGAACAAAGTCGAGCCCTGAAAGCAAAGGCTCCTATGACAACAAGCATGCCAGCCGAGCAACCGAGTGCTCCCAAGGTAGTAGTCACGGAGGGGCAAGCGATGGGGAGCAATAATGCTTCCACTTCGAGGGAAACCTCCAGCACGCCAGGCCTAGATGGGATATTCCTAAACGAAAATTGGGAGTATGACCTACAAGCAGAAGCTTTAACTACACAGAACACACTTATCATGTGGGTTGGTTAGATGTTGTACAATCCACATCGGGTGCTACTAGCATAGATGAGCAACAACAGAAAGTCTGTGATGTCCTCCATAGGATTGTCGAGTTAGAAAGACAGAACACAGGGATCAACATGCCTTCAACAGGCCTAATGAGATTCTTGGATACGGAAAAGGCCAACCAACCAACCCTATCACAAATGGAGACTCCCTCAGTGAGCCCCATTGATCCTCCATATGTTGTTTCGCCAGGACTCTCAATACAATCTGAGCCCACAAGCGGCAGCTTTACCTTCCCAGATCTAGCTCATCTTTCTCTTAATGACACTACGGCTACCATGCATATCCCAGTGGTGAGCATGACAAGAAGTACACTATGGAGTTCATTTGTTAACACTACACCGATGCCTAGTAGCACAGCACCCCCAACTATACCTACATGTATGTATCAATCATGTGCACCTGTCGTACCTCAGCCTCATGTAACTCCTACACCTCCGATTATTCCAAGAGCTTACAATCCACAATGGCATTATCCAAGCTCTTATACAAGTGGAGCCATGCCATTTAATAATAACATGCCATATCAGGCACCCCCTATGCCTAGGGCCACGCCTGTAAACTTTGGACCACCGTCTGGTACACCACCATACGAAATATGGGACCCAAGAGACGCGCGTATGCCAAGGCCAAGGCCAACTCCCATCTCACATGTGGTTCCAGGAGCACAAACACCCATTATACCTACTCAAATAGGAGATTTGGCAGCATTTGCTCAAACTATCGGTCGCTCTATTGCGGAAAACATGCGTAGTGCACTTGATAGAGAGCCTAGGAGCAAGGCAGTTCAAGTAGCTAAGCTCACACAGAAATTCAGTGGAGACGGAGATGCTATAAAGCATATGGAATTCTTTGAACATGTGTGCAATTACTTGGAAAAGCACAATGAGCTACATAAGTGTAAGGCTTTGAGTTTGACCCTAAGCGGAAAGGCTGGAGATTGGTATAGAACCTTAAGAGTAGAAGAGAAAACGATCTACTCTACTCTTAGGAGACTGTTCTTAAAAGAATACATACGAGAGGGAGTACTTTGGAGTGTAGCCTCTTAGCTCCAGAAAGCCCAACGAGAAGAAGGTGAATCCGTGAGAGACTTTATTAGTCGCCTAAAGAATTTGAATTCTCGATGCAATCCAAAGGAGCGATTCAACAACAACCAATTGCTCGATAGATTCATTAGGGGACTACGACATGAAAGTATCTATAATGGCCTAGTCATTAGAGGTATCACTACTTGGGAAGCAGTCACCATGAATGCAATCCAATTGGAGGATAATTTAATGATTGCAGGAGAAAGAGTGTCTGCCGAGCCGAAGTCTAGTAGCTCGCAAGCGTCAGGGCATGAGCCAATGAAGATAAAGCCAATCGTGAAAGAGCAAACGATATTTGAGATGACTTTGGCAGATCTCACCAAGGTCATGCAAGAAAGCCTTAGGGGTAATCGTGCTCCACAAAACACTCATATGTATCCAAGAAGGGAGCAACAATGGTGCTCAATTTGCTTGGGCCCACATACTACAAGTGAATGTCCTACTTTCAGAGTAAAGTTTAACGGGACTTGTAACGCGTGTGGTAGGTATGGCCATCAAGAGAAGGATTGCCTAATGCTTAAACGCATCATGGAAAATAGACCGCCTATAGCTTGGGCAAACTCACCTTGAGTTCCTGCATTGATGCCTACCCCACCCATGGAGCAACAGTTGCCATTACAGCACATGGTCCCAAGAACCCAAAATGTGGTCCAAACCACATCGTTGCCACCTCCAGTGCTAGGACCGCAACCCCCTCATCCAAGAGTTACACCTATGAACCAAATAGGTTGCGAGTCATCTAGTACTTATGTAGATTGTGAAGAGGACGTAGACTCTAGTATCACCTATGGAGTCGACATGCTTGAGGAGTGTCCCATGTACTATATGGAAGACCATTGGGGACAAATCAAACCGGTATATCAAGCTATTGCGCTAGCAGCAAGAGGCCAAAACATTAATAGTTTTGCCAGGAGACCACCTCTTCAGTGCTACGAATGTGGTGGACCACATCGAGTAGTTGAGTGCCCCATTAGAATGCAAAAGAATGCTGCACTAATACATACAAGTCAAGGGAGTGCATTGGCAATGCCAATACTCACTTGTAATCGTTGTGGCATAGATCATTTGATCGCACAGTGTTCTAACAATCCAAACGCACCGAAAATCACACCATTGAACTTAATAGAGATTGTTGATGGGACACCACCAACTATAAACATAGCACCAGTGAATGCACTCACACGGTCGATGCTCCAAAAGCAAAATTACATCCTCGAAGAGAGAGATGCTGCATCCATTGGCCGAGTGAGAAAGAAGAAAACACGAAGAAAGAAATCCCTTAATGCTTCTAGCTCAAAACCTAGTTCAAAGACTAACATAGGGACAGAAGAGGATCCCGTGTATATGAATGACCCTGAGGATGACTCAGATTCGATAGAGACCACGGAGACCAAAACTGTTACTACAAAGGAAAAAGCTAGTGAGGAGGATCACGAGAGGGAATTACGACGAACACCAAAAGAGTACTCAAAGTTAAACCACCCAGTTGCGAACCCCCAAGATAAGCCACGAGAGACAAAAAATGAGGATTGCAAGAGAAAGATTGGAACCTATCCAAACCCAACAGTGGAAATTGAACGAGTCCAACAACTGAGGGGTTTGGTGGAAGAAACTCAACGAACATTAGAACCTGAACCCAAACATATCCAGATGTTGGACACAGTGTTTCCCACACAAGTTCAAACTCACAAGAACTACAGGCCGTTAGCTATACCCAGTATCATTCGGGAAGAGAGTGAGGGTAGGACATCTGAAAGTGGACACACACCTTTCCTACTAGAGAGAATGTTTGGTGAGGGAATGCCCGACCCCCTTGAGGAAGTGGAGATTCCATCTTCACCATTCTCTTGTCAGGGTCCTACATCCCACAAGATGCCATTAAATGTTGCCAAATTGATGGATTTCATGTCTTCAGAAGTTAGAACCACCATCATGTCCAAACTATATAAAGACCCCGAGCTAGTCTCAGCTCTTCGAGCCTTCCTCAATGGAGAATTACAGGCCGGATTACCACAGTTTGCACATATGAACAAACCTGACTCGGTAATGAATGATGAGGAACATTTAGCACCACCATCTGACCTAGCGCGACATGAATCTGTAATTGAAGTACCTGTTAACAAGTTGGGGCAATACTTTGAAGATGATGAATCTAATGCTACTCTACCAATCACTACTAAAGGATTAATTGTAAAGGGGGTCCTTGACGGTGGTGCGGGAGTCAGCATGGTGACAAAGAGTTGTTGGGAGTCTATGGGGCGACCTCACCTTGAAGCTACAAGCGTAGTGGTAAAAATGGCTAATGGATCTATTGTTACGCCTATTGGAATGCGAAAGGATCTCAGGATCAAGGTCTTGGGACACAAGGTAAGGCAGACTTTCATTGTTATGGATTTTTCCAAGCATCCTATGTCATTTGAGATGATCTTAGGGCGTCCATTCATGAGGGAAGCAAAAATGGTGCATGACTGGTCCAAAAACCACGTCTACTTACAGTTCCAAGACTCTGTCATTCGAGTTGATCTTTTAAGTGGTCGAACTCATCCTCTAGGAAATAAATTCATCATTGATAATCGATCAGACACTCTTAGTTTCCCATTCTTTTTTGGCACAATGACTATTGAAGAAACCCATTCTGAGTGCTCAATAGGGTATATGAATCCACATTGGATAAGTTTTTCAATCTCCTCTTGTACAATTTTGGCGTACTTAGGATTCATTGGATAGGGTCGTTGCTGGACGGGTTTAGCAATGTTGATCATGGGAATTGTATGTTGCACCACAGAAGGTGGAACGCCCTTCATGTCATGATATGTCCAAGCAAAGATATCCTTGTATTCCTTGAGGAGCTCCTTAAGTATAGCCTCTTCAGTTTCGGTAAGGTCTTGAGCAATAGAGACTGGTTTAGACTCCTCACCTGGTTCTGCTAATTCTATCTCTTTAACTACCGCTGGACCATCATAGACTCCACTGCTTCCATTGGTAGGTATTCGTTGGGCTTTGGCATACACAACCTTTCGCTCCCCCGTGGTATAAGATTTAAAATGTTCAGGAGCCGTATGTAAGTCAGCAGGCTCTTGTCCTGACAGAGACCTTTCTTTTAGTTCTGCCTCCTTTTGTTGTTGAGCTAACTCTCGGTTTTGACGTCTTCTTATAGTTCGACTCAATTTCGGCTCTGTAACCTCCAATTGAGCGAGGTCAATGGGTCGCGGGATGCACCACATGACACTCTGGAGATGTTCACCCCAATTGTCTACTAGCTTTCAATGAGCATCACATGCCCCTAGATAGCTAAGCCATTCTGTAGTAGATCTTTCCTTGTTTATCCTAGCTCTCACATTTACTCGATATCGTCGTCTCTTATATGACCTTTGTTTCTTGTTAAGGTTTTGATTTTGGTAAATGTTTGAACTCGACTCGCCTGATAGGCCTTCGCTTGTATCTTCTTCACTCTCATATAAATTACCATAGATGGTCGTACTAGGCCTTGAGTGTTCAGTTTCTATACTTGGTTCACTCGATGTTTCTTCAGGTTCTAAATCCATTTCTCCCTGAGATTCCGTTTCTGATGTGTATTGGCCTGAAGCCTTTGAGGAATCATCGGTTTCACTCTCAGGTAGGTGTGCCTCTTTCTTATCATCGGATGTTACATGCGCTACACCTAACATGTTTACTGGTGCAATGTGTGGTATCTCTTCCCCATCTGGTGTTACCCAGGTTGTTCCTCTAGCTCCCCAGTTATCTATAGTTGCCGCTAGGTGCACCCAATCGACATTTTCTGACTCAGCCATTCCGGGTAGGATATCCATATAAGGAGAGTTCTCCCCAATATCCGTGTCTTCGTTACACGTGTAACAATACTGTAATGGAGTTGAGTGAATTGTTGTGTCTGATCGATCAGCTACTAGGAGAGATCATTATCCCTTGCCATATTCAGAACATGTGCTTGAAAGAGTTGCAGGCAAGGAAGCTTATAGCTTTTTAGATGGGTACTCTGGTTACAATCAAATCACAATTGCATTAGAGGACCAAGCTAAAACTGCTTTTATCACAGAGTTTGGAGTGTTTGCATTTCGTGTTATGGCTTTTGGCTTAACAAATGCCCCTGCTACATTCCAACGATTAATAAACACTACGTTTAAAGAATTTCTAAGGGAGTTTTGTGAAGCTTTCCTAGACGACCTTTGTGTTTATTCTTCTTGGGAGAAGCATTTGTTATATCTACGAAAAATATTTGAAAGGTGCAGATTTTATCGCATCTCATTGAACCCTTTCAAATGCCAATTTTGGGTTAAGCATGGAGTCATTCTAGGGCATATAGTGTCCAAGAACGGGATATCCACAGATGAGAGTAAGATAAAAGCCATTGCCGATTTGCCACCACCTACTAACTATAAAGGAGTTTCAAAGATTTATGGGCCATGTTGGTTATTATCGAAGGTTTATTTTAAACTTTGCCGAGATAGCGCGTCCATTGTACAAGCTTCTTATCGAGTTTCACTAGACGGAAGAATGTCATCAATCTTATGAGTTATTAAAGAAGTCCCTAACAAGTGCCCAATCCTGCGAACACCTGATTGGAATGTACCTTTTCATGTGAATATTGATGCATCAAATTTTGCTATTGGGTGTGTTCTAACTCAACCAGGAGAACATAAATTGGACTACCCTATTAGCTTTGCAAGTCGCCAATTAAATGTGCAACGGATAGACGAACAAAGGGTCACCTTCAACAGTGGGGTTAGGGTAAGCTTCGTCCAAGAAAGTTGGAGTAGTGTCAGTGATGAGAACACTGAGACTCGTTAGCTTGAATAATTTGGCTACATCCAAGACATCTTGAAGATTAGCTTTAGGAAATTTAATATTTTTCACTTTGATGTAAGTGGTTCAAAGTTATTATTAGTGGGCCTAATGCAAGTGTGTGCAAAGATAAGAGTGGACTAATTCAAGTGAACTTTGGATAGGTGTGGATAGATGGTCGGGATACCTTTGTACTTCTACAACATTGTGAACAAGTTGTGTTCACAATAGATCCACTATGGGATGAAAAGGATGAAAAAGATTTTTCTAAACTGCGCTGACTCTTTGTTGTTCAAGTTTCTCCACGGAGCAAACAAGTGTGTGAAGGATTGGAGGTTGAGGTTGAAGAGCTTCATGACCAAAGTGCACGACCGATGGATAATGTAATTGAGGATTTCGAGCTAGAGGTCAATGGTGAGTAAATGCCTGAACCTAGAGATGAGCTATCAGATACGCAGATAGATGCGGAGAGTGATGTAGAAGTGGAGTTTGATAACAAAGATGTAGAATTACAAATTGAGATAGATATCTTTGGTGCATCAGCTGTCATGGAAGATAAGAGATTGACTACTGCTTTTTATTGCGAGCTCTTTTGTAAAACTCTTTTAATTATTCTACAACATTGGATAGATAAAATGAGTTGTGTTGCAGCTTTGTTTTTTTATTATTTGCATTGCTTAAGTTGCTCCTTTATGGATATGTGAACTAATGTATTGTATCTGTGTTATTTGTGTATATGTAGCCATGGACGATGATGACAAGACATATTCTCCTAACTTTACTTTTTAGTCACTCCGATCGGTATATCACCCGAGCAGATGGGTTCCTTTTTGTCACATTTTACACCTGAGCAAGCTGCTTATGCACAGAACCTCTGGGGAGTTGGTCTCTCTAGACCTAGTACAGCCGGCCCTACGCCTAGGACGAGTATGCCAGGATTTGGCAGCTCTGTACAATTTAGTTTGGCCACTCTATGGTGGAGACTTGGGATGATCAAGATGATGAGATAAAGAATTACATCGTCAATGCCATTCACAAAGAGTAAGGCCAACAGAGGGGTACGATCCAGTCTCGAATGATTGGATCTTGAGCTTGGTGATTGCCACAATGTCACACCGTCGGTCAGAGGTGAGAGACAGGTACAAGGCCGATAGTCCAAAGCCGGCATGGTTGGACGTAGAGGAGTGGGTGGGGATTGCATGAGAGACACAAGACAATCCTAGAGATTTCAGCAGCAGAGAGATGTAGCTAGAGCACGTTTGGACTCTACTGGAGCATCACATCTTGGGAGTGAGGGCTACGACACTCTTTGACATGAGTTTGTAAGTATTTTACGTACACTTTAAATTGTTGGACAAGAGCCTGCTGACTTACATACGGCTCCTGAACATTTTAAATCTTATACCACGGGGGAGCGAAAGGTTGTGTATGCCAAAGCCCAACGAATACCTACCAATGAAAGCAGTGGAGTCTATGATGGTCCAGCGGTAGTTAAAGAGATAGAATTAGCAGAACCAGGTGAGGAGTCTAAACCAGTCTTTATTGCTCAAGACCTTACCAAAACTGAAGAGGCTATACTTAAGGAGCTCCTCAAGGAATACAAGGATATCTTTGCTTGGACATATCATGACATGAAGGGCGTTCCACCTTCTGTGGTGCAACATACAATTTCCATGATCAACATTGCTAAACCCGTCCAACAACGACCCTATCCAATGAATCCTAAGTACGCCAAAATTGTACAAGAGGAGATTGAAAAACTTATCCAATGTGTATTCATATACCCTATTGAGCACTCAGAATGGGTTTCTCCAATAGTCATTGTGCCAAAAAAGAATGGGAAACTAAGAGTGTGCGTGGACCTCAAGAAAGTTAATGCAGCTACTAGGAGAGATCATTATCCCTTGCCATATTCAGAACATGTGCTTGAAAGAGTTGCAGGCAAAGAAGCTTATAGCTTTTTAGATGGGTACTCTGGTTACAATCAAATCACAATTGCATTGGAGGACCAAGCTAAAACTGCTTTTATCACAGAGTTTGGAGTGTTTGCATTTCGTGTTATGGCTTTTGGCTTAACAAATGCCCCTGCTACATTCCAACGATTAATAAACATTGCGTTTAAAGAATTTTTAAGGGAGTTTTGTGAAGCTTTCCTAGACGACCTTTGTGTTTATTCTTCTTGGGAGAAGCATTTGTTATATCTACGAAAAATATTTGAAAGGTGCAGATTTTATCGCATCTCATTGAACCCTTTCAAATGCCAATTTTGGGTTAAGCATGGAGTCATTCTAGGGCATATAGTGTCCAAGAACGGGATATCCACAGATGAGAGTAAGATTAAAGCCATAGCCGATTTGCCACCACCTACTAACTATAAAGGAGTTCAAAGATTTTTGGGCCATGTTGGTTATTATCGAAGGTTTATTTTAAACTTTGCCGAGATAGCGCGTCCATTGTACAAGCTTCTTATCGAGTTTCACTGGACGGAAGAATGTCATCAATCTTATGAGTTATTAAAGAAGGCCCTAACAAGTGCTCCAATCCTGCGAACACCTGATTGGAATGTACCTTTTCATGTTCATATTGATGCATCAAATTTTGCTATTGGGTGTGTTCTAGCTCAACCAGGAGAACATAAATTGGACTACCCTATTAGCTTTGCAAGTCGCCAATTAAATGATGCCGAGATGAACTACACTACTACAGAGCGCGAAGGTCTAGCTATGATTTACGCAGTAAAGAAATTTTGCTATTACCTTCTTGTTACCAAGTTTGTGTTTTATGTTGATCATCAAGCATTGCTATATTTGGTAAACAAGCCGTGTTCCACGGGTCAAATTACACGATGGTTGTTAATTCTTCTTGAATTTGACTTCACCGTTGTTGTGAGGCTTGGGAGGAAACATGTCATGGCGGATCATTTATCTCGTATCCCTAATGGTGAAGCTCCTACGGGGGTTGATGATGAATTGCCTGATACTCCTTTGTTCATTGTTGAGACAATGCATGAATGGAGTGAAAAGATTGTTAACTTCTTAGTTAATGGTTTTCCACCCAAAGAGCTACGAAAAGATATAGCTCGAAAATTAATCAAGGAATGCGAACCCTATTGCTTACTGGCTGGAACTCTCTATAAGAGAGGAAAAGATGATGTTCTTAGACGCTGTGCCCGCGAGGATGAGTATTTATATATTCTACAAGAGGCACACACGGACATAGCTGGTGGTCACTTTTCAGGAAAGTTGACTGCCCGAAAGATCTTACAGTCCGGCTATTGGTGGCCCACTCTGTTTAAGGATGCATCACTTTTTGCAAAGGGATGTGATGAATGCCAACGCTTCAAGAAGCCACAAAGAAGGGATAGGATGCCTCTACATCCCATCAAGGTAACCCAACCATTTGAAAAGTGGGGCTTAGACTTTGTAGGACCGATTAGTCCGGCTGCACGTAACACGCAATCACGATATATCATTGTGGCTACCGACTATGTAACCAAATGGGCTGAAGCAAAAGCAACACGAAAGGCGGATGCAAAAACAACAGCTAAGTTCCTCTTTGAGAACATTATCACACGTTTTGGATGCCCCTTTGAACTTGTGAGTGACAATGGAACTCATTTTATAAATGAAGTAATAAAAGAACTCACATCAAACTTCAAGTATCTCACCACAAGTCTACACCCTATTATCCCCAAGCAAATGGCCAAGCTGAGAGTACCAACAAAACTCTCATCTCCATTTTGACAAAGACAGTTGAGGCTCATCGTACTGATTGGGACCTAAAGCTTACATCAGCTTTATGGGCTTATCGTACTGCGTATAAAGTTGCTATTAATTGCACACTGTTTAAGATGGTGTATGGCCAAGAAGCAGTTATGCCATGGGAGTTTGTCATTCCTAGTCTTCGAGTAGCTTCTCAAGAAGGTTGGGATGGTAACCCCTTAGTTGAGCGATTATATATCCTGGAAAGGCTAGATGAAGAGAGGCAATTAGCTGTGCGAAATGCTCTAGTGGAGAAGGATAGGAGAAAGAAGTGGTTTGATAGCCATTTAAAGGATAAAGACATCAAGGTTGGTGATAAAGTTCTTATGTACGGGGTACGTAATGAAAAGAAGAAATTGAAATACGCTGGTAAGGGACCATATCGAGTGTGTGAAATTACCCCGCAAGGTACCATTCGTGTGGAGACTCTAGATGGAGTTGAAACCATTGGATTCCTTAATGGGAGTAAATTCAAAAGATATTATGATTCTCTAAGCCAGGAAGAGTTGCAAGCCATCCATCAAAAGAAAGCTGCCAAGGAACAAGCAGAGCTTTAAAAAATCCAAGCAAGAGTTGAGGCTCGAGAACGACAACAACGTCTTAGACGCCAACGAGAGGCTAATCTGGGAATCACGCAAGCATTTTTCGAGGACACAGATGATGACTCATTAGAATCTGAGCCACCCCTACGATACCCAATTGAGCTAAATAGCCCCTATGGGAGAGTACTATACAATTCCTTATTAGATACGGGAGCTAAACACAATTTGTTGTCCTATGGAGTTTGGTGTCAATTAGGGAAACTGACCCTATCCCCGAGTACGATGCAAGTCAAGGGCATTAATAAAAAGAAAACTTCTATTCTTGGAGTCCTTCAGACCCCTGTTGTCTATGAAAATGGAAGCATAGTGCAGAGGTTTCTAGTCATGCCCGCGGGAGCTATGGAAGGCAACGTAAACCTCGGACACACGTGGATGTTGGCAACCAAATGCACTATTGATTGGGATACTTGTAGTGTCACGACGCGACCACCGACTCTTACCCCTATCATTCAAGCAAAGTCACCTACGTTGCAAACTCTAGAAAAGTTGAAGGATAGCCAACATTCACAAGCCAAGGTGGTTAACTCGTCTTTGCCGGCTACCCATGAACCTAGCACTTCAACACTTCTAGTTGCAGCAAGCAGTAATATTGCAAGTACTCAACCTGCACGACCTAAGAGTACATATCAATGGGTCCCCAAGGCCTTACCTTCAACTACCTCAACCCTCCCATCCATTCCAAGAAAAAATTCCCCTGGAAAACCAAGAGCGCGCTCTAGGAGAGTCAATACCAAATCACGATGGATTCCAAAACGACTATTAAAAGCCCAAGGCTACTATGATGGAAATGAGCAAATCTGGGTACCTAAACGTAAAATGTGTCCTTCCCTATTGACAACAAACCCATATGAGTCAAACAGTGTAACGCTAAAGCCAATGGCAGACCGTGGGAAGGGAAAGATCACAGAATGCTACACACCTAGTCCAGAGCTAGTTTGGGCTCCAAGGCAAAACCAATTTATTCCACCTAGCTCATGAAGGGGGGAGTTCCATAAAGCTTCTAGCTCCTCATGTAATACATCCATAGAGGTAAAAGCTTCTACACAGCCTCCACCTACAATAGTGGACCTCCATTAAGCTACACAGGAATCCACACCTTCCAGTGTTCAAGAATCACCTGATGAACCACTTCAAGTTCGATCCTTGGAGAGTACCTTACCACCCTGCAACTCGACGAGGCACCTAAGGTAATAGAAAACTACTGACAAAAATCTTCACCTATAACAACTTGGAGCAACTGGTTTCAAAGGGTGACGACATCATTTCAAACGCTATGATCTACCCAAGGAAGGGGGGAGTGTTTGTGGACATCCATTATTCACTTGCTTCCCTCTCAACCTTTCTCCCTGACCTCTTAATCTCCAATCTTAGGGAATGTATATATAAAGCCTTATACTCACAAAAACGAGATAAAAAAGTAAAAGAGCAAGGGCCATAACACAAAATCATAAAAACAAATTATGCACAAGAACACGACCCTTGTAATATTTGCACTCTAACCATCATCTATTTGCGTGTACAGATATGGCTAGTACGCTAGAGTCATCCACTCCTGCCTTGGGTGAGAGGTACCCTCGTTACTTTTCACAAATATTTCACATGGTCTTTCCAGTGCTTGCATGTGAATGGGATTTGATAGGTACGCTAGCATGTGAGAGGAAATTTGAGGAGTTAGAATGGCTGATACGTCTCTTGACCACGTCTGATCCATACTTAGTAGAGAGCGTTTCTCCCATTGCACAAGCCTACCCTTTTGACCAAGATGACTATAGGCGTCTAGTGACCTTCTTAGTAAACATGGGCACCTATGATGAAGAAGAAAATTTATAGGACTACACGGATGGCACATATGGTCTCATGGATGATGACTTTGTTTATCTCGACGACGAGGATAGGGGTTTAGCCTTAGGGTTTCCCCCCAACCTCTACAATATCCTATTCCCTTGACTCTCTAAGGGGAGTGCAAATAATTAGGTTAGGGTTCCTTATGTTTTTTGTTGTGTTCAATAAGTGTTGGTACCTTTTCCCACTAATGTGCCTCCTGGAGGTATTCCTTTTGTTTCCTAGTGTGTACAGGAGCGTGTTGCTATTGATAGGATTTGGACCTTCATGGAATCTTTATCTCGACTCACTCTTCAAATCAAGCGTGACCATCGACACAAACAGGTGTTTCTTGTCCATTAGCATTGCCCCTTATCTTTTTTGCATCTATGATTGTCTGCTTTAATTGTGATTGGTAGCCTAATATTCACCGCATTTGCTTAGTATCAAACATTTAATTCAGTGTAATTTTTTGTCATAATCACTTGTCTAGGTTTAAAAATCAAGCAGTCCGACTAAGCTAGTTTGACCAAGTTAGGTGTTAGAGATCTTCTCTTAATACCATGGGGAATGCCTTCCTAATAATCAATGGTTACTTAGGTTCTTAATCCGATTTAGGCAGCATTGTGTGAAATGTACTAGGGCTTTCTAGTGGGCTTGACCCTATTGACTTTTAGCTTAAGTATTATAAAGGGAGTTTACTAGTGTGATGAGCCCGGGGAGGTGTATCAGTGTTATATGACCCCCCAAAGTTACAAAATTAAAATGTTGAAAATGAACAAACAAAAAATCAAAGTGCCACAATGTAAAATCTTAAGCTGAAAGAGAAATCTCAGCTTGATTTGGTACTTCACTCACATGTATTGCCTATGGTACTAGAGCCCTAGAGGTTCCCGCTGTGGGCGCTTTTCCTTGAAAAGCAAAAAACCCAAGGCATACAAAATAAGCACACACATCAAATTGAATCACTGTGAAAAGACTTTGGGGGGTCAAAGAAAAGGTACTCAGTTAGGCGATGATTTCATGAGAAATTCCTTTTATCGTAGCTTAACTACAAGGTCCTCTAGGTATAGCCTCTAGTCAGCCCTCGAACATGAAATACTTGGCTCTCACGATTAAACAACTTAATTAACCAGAGAAAATTAAGAAGCTTACCCATGGTATTAATAGTCGATCTCTAGTGCCTTTCGACCGTTAAATTAGCGAACCCAGACTTGTTTAATTTTTTACCTTTACATCTGTTTATGCATTTGATTACATTGCAATTTAATGCTTATTGCTGACAAATTGTTTAAAATTCTGTTACCAATCAATTCTCTGCCTAAAATTGCATATGCTTTTTAATCGCTAATGAGAATGCAATTACTGTGCAATGTTGTTTGATTTTGCAGTGACTAATGAAGGCTAAGGACATTCATCTCAAATGCTCTTCCACCTCGACCAACGAGCTTCAACTCAATAGCTTTTGAGGACGGAATCTACATCAGGAAGGGGGGCATGTTAACCCTCACGGCTCACGGACACCCTATCACCTACGAGACGGACGTTGTAACCTATGGTGGACATTGTATTATTTATTTGGTAGAGTCAGGTACCGGGCTTGTCGGTCCAATAGGAAAAGGGTAAGAGTGATTGCCGATGAGAGGCGCACTCTAACTGGGACATTCAAGGGATTAGTTGGCTAAGCATGGGCGCCCAAGTGTGAATGGGGTGAGCTCATATAAAAGTCAACTAAACCTAAAATTCACTTATTCTCTCATTTGTGCAATAGAAGAGTGCTCTTGCTCCATCTCCATCTCCATCTCCATCTTCTTCTTCTTCACCTCCTTGTATGTGTGTATGTGTGTGTGTGTGTGTGTGTGTGTGAGAGAGAGAGAGAGAGAGAGAGAGTGCGATCGAGCATTGCGGCGGCACGACGACGGTGAAGCGGTTGAGCACGACATAGCGACGTCTCCTTCTTCTTCGCGGCGAGGAATCCTCCACGGCAGGAGCATAGAGCGGTGAGTGACACACCATTGCCCTCTTTTGAGCTTACTAGTTAAGCTAGTTGTGTGCTTGGAGCCGTCTGTGGCTCGCACACAGTGTTAGGCAAGTCCCTTGCTTCGACAGTGCGGCAAGGAGCGCACAGATAGTAAGTCAACAATTTCAATTTGTATTAGACTCAACCTTCTCTACATTTTTTTTGGTCACAAACAAGAGTGTGGATATGCCCTCGACATTAAATGTGGCAATAGTAGAGTTGTATGACATCTCCATTGAGAAACAAGAAGCTTTTGTTGCTGGGAATTCATCCAGTAAAAATCAAGATTCCTTTAATGTTTGTCAGAAAGCAACACAAGACGGTGGTACAGCCAAAGTGTGTCGACCATACAAGATGGCAAGGGCAGATATGTGCAGGCTAGCAGAATCATGGCAAAGGGCTGGAATAGCTAGAAAGATCATGGACTAACAAGTAGTAGCAGAAAAGTATGGCTGATGCAGTTTATAGGCCAAGAAGGGCTCCAGAAGGGGCTAATTTGGGGAGCAGGTGAAGGAGATTCAAGGTGCAGCCTTTAGATCTAGGAATGTAGAGCTTAAAGGCGTTGAAGGAGCAGGTCCAGATGGCTCATCAAACCGAGCTACGGAGCCCAAGATATTGGGGTTTGAAGGTGCAGTGCGTTGCAGATTCTTGCCGGATAGGGCAACTAGGGACAGGTGGCCCAAGTGGATGTCAGGGTATAGGCGCGTAGTGCTCGATTTATGGAACCTACCCGTTTTTTTAGAGTGTAGATCAAAGTTACAGATTGCAAGATATGGCTTTTTGAAGTTTTGCCGGGGGCTAGGTTGGTGCCCACCTGACCACATGGGGAGTCGTGCCATCTGGCATTTTTTCGACCACGATAGAGTTCAAGAAGGTGCTCTACAGTGTATGGAGCTAGCAGGAGTAGACTACATGTCAAACGGAGCCCGAAGCAAGAAATTAAAGCAATCCAAAATATCGGGTGCAGTTGCTCGGAGTTGATTGCAGATGAAAGTTCACATTTTGACGGCCTCGGTTCGGGGACTCGGAGAGTCTTGAAGTACGTTAAGGCTATGAACTTGTGGCCGGGTCTTGTGGTTTGGGAATCCGACCTTGGAGCAGTATGTTGCAGGCTGGTGAGATGGGGGAAATGTTTTTGAATATGAAAGATTTTTTTTAAAGGTTTTTTTTTTTTTTTGGCTTTGGAGGTCACCCTAAGAGGGGGCGCTCTACAACTGCCATATGGCACCGGGCAATCGCATATGCACTGACATGAGGCAATGCCACGGGGTATAAGGGCTGCAGTGTGGCGCCCATTTGGAATGTGTGAGGCGAGCCTGAGCTCCCTAACTATGGTGGCCTGCTGGGCACTGTCAGGTGGTGGCACGCGGCCCTGCAAGGGCGACGCCGCGGGGGATTTTGGAAGGGGCTGGCGATCGGTGGCTCTGAGAGAGCGGCGCTTGGTGTGATGACGTGGGTCGGCCATAAGCGGTTATTCACGTGCCCGCTTAGGGCCCAATTTTTTGAAGGTAAACCCCCCCCCCCCCCCCCCCCCCCCCCCCCCCCCCCCCCCCCCCAAATAGCAATGTCGCTATTGCTCACTAAGGGGAGGGGTCTCGCGGCGGCAGAAGCAGTGGAGAAAGTGATAGAGAGTCCAGAGAGGGAGAGAGAAGTTCTAAAGGTGGCTCAAGGAGCCTATCCTTCCACAAGGTCAAATGAGAGAGAGAGCCAACCCGAGAGGTGTTCAAAGGTCTAGAGGACATTCCCAAAAGCCCAAGAGGGCAAGTGTAAGTCAAGTTGAGCAGACAAAGGGCCAAGAGGTGTGCACCATGCAGGAATTGCCAAAAGTGAAGTGTGCCAAGTGTTAGCAATACAAGAGCATTCTAAATGAAGCTTGAGATGATTGCACGAGCTTGATAGCTCCTTGTTTTTTCTTTTTTAGCCTTAGCCAAGCCCTATAAAAGGGGATAGAACTGAGTTTTTAAGGGCTTTTTGCTAGAGAGAGTTGTTGGAGTCTTGCAAGCCTGTGTATTGTAAGCTTGCCATTGGAGCTGTAGACTTGGTTGTACTATCTCCCTATGCAATACCACTAAGCATTTGCCCTCTTTTGCGTGTTGCTTCTCCCCATCCCCCTCCTTTTCTCTCGCTCTTTGTGTACTTGCCAGTGCTTGCAGAGGGTATGCCTGCAGCTTGAAGTGTGTTACCAAGAGGGCAAAATCGGGGTGTTTTGTGAGCCGAAAAGGGTGAGTTGAGCACTGTGGGTGCATTTGTGCTAAAAGGTGTTTCTGCAAGGTATGAGATAGTTGTTCTGCGTGCTAAGGCTTGTCTGTTATTGCAAATTAGCCAGTTTGAAGGTGTTATTTGAGAGGTTAGGGGTGTTGTTGATAACCTGAGCTGTAGGGAGGCTTTGTGTTGTGTGTCGGGTGTGGACCTCATTCCCCCTCTCCATCTTCTGGTGCCCCCACTAAGGAGCAACTAATTGCTCGTCGGTTTTGATCAAAGAAAGTTATTTCCATCAAGGAGAGATGGCAGCACACAGTTATGGATCAGTTTTCACCGGAGAAGAAGATCCAGAAGAGTGGATGGCCGATTTCGAGTTGTATATGTTATCACTGCATATGCCAAATGAAGATAGCAAGATGCAAAGGATTCCACTGCTGATGCGGGGAAGAGCAAAGACATGGTTCTATGCCTTGGAAGGAGAGCCAAGACTTATGTGGCGGTTGTTGCAGGCCCGTTTTCTGCTTGATTTCCGTAAAGAGGTATCTCTTGTCGAGTTGGAGGCAAGGTTGAAGAATTTGAAGCAGGATGTGAACGAGGAGTTCGGTGTTTTCCTCGCCCGCTTCGAAGAGTGCTGGAGAAACTTTGCAGTGGCCATGTCGTTGGCCAATGATGGTGAGTACTTTAAATTGAAAAAAATTATGGCTTGTTTGCATCCCAAAGTTTGTGAAAAGTTGGATTTCGAGGGCCCGAAGAATTACAACGGGGTTGTTGCTATTGCACGGTCAAAGAGCCAAAAAATTAAAAAGAAGATTGAGCAAGGTGCGTTGGGATACGAAGCGATGGTTCCCAATCTGACCTCAAGTCCGAGAGAAGAAGTTCAAGTGGAGAATCATCATAATCGAGGGGTAGCAACCGTTCCTCAACAATGGGTACGTACAATTCAAGATTTGTCTGACCAAATGCAAGAGTTGCGTTTAAGTGTTATGGACAGAGGTCAGGCAAGGACAAGAAGAGGTAGGGCTAGGCAATTGCCTGGTAGATGTTACAATTGTGGTGGAGAGGAGGGCCATTATGCTCCAGATTGCCCTCACCCACCGAGGGAAAGGGGCGGTAAGTATCCTCTATTTGGTCAAGGCAGGGGCTAGGTGCAGTTTAATGGTCAAAGGGAGCAACAAGCAGTTGAAAACCAAGTACAACGACTCCGTCAGGTAATGATGAAGTGCAAAGGGTTAATATTATTGGTGTTGGACAGGCAGGAGGTAGATATTATGGCTAACAAAAGAGCAAGAGGCAAAAGAGAGACCGAGATGGAACGTGAAACTAGAGCAAAGAACGATAAAGAGAAGGTGAACGAAGGTAGAGAGCAGCCAGAGCCAAGCAAGAGAAGGCAAAGATGAAGAATTACACAGAAGGATTTTCAGTTGGGGCGCGGTAATCCAAAATACGATATGGTAAGAGATGTCCAAAATCAAAAAGCTAACATCACTTTTGGGTAGTTGCTTGCATTAAACCCTAAATTAAGGAGGCAGTGGTCAACCAGTGTCAGTACGAGGCTTCCCCAAGTAGGAGGATATGTGCATGCAATACAGAATCTAGTCTTGAGGGTGGGGAGTCCGACCGATGTGCTTCTAGTGGTGGACGTTTTGCTTGAAAAGAAGAAGCATGTTTAAGCCTATATTGATGGTGGTGCCCAATTATATGTGATCACAGAGTCTGCTATGAGGGATATTGGTATTAAAGATGTCGTCAGGTCCAATGTGTGAATGAGGATGGCCAACCATGCCAAAGCTCGGTGTTTAGGAGTGGCACAGGATGTGAAGGTAAAGGTCATGTGAATTGAATGCTTAATTGATTTTTTTGTCATGAAATCAGGAGAAAATGCTTATCCAATTATATTGGGGAGGCCATGGTTGTTGGCAATTGGGGCCAAGCAAGATTGGGAGAAGGGGGTATTTACCTTGCCGAATCGAGAAAATGGACGGAAAATCGTGTTGATCTGAAGACCAGGGAAAGCCGCTTTCATCCGTCACCCTCGGGAGGGCAAATTGTGTTGGATCTGAAGACCAGGGAAAGCCACTTTCATCCGTCAATTGGGGGTGATAACAAGGATTCTAGCACCAGTTATGAGTATGAAATTGAGTCAATTTATGATGAAGGGTCCACCAGTGTCAAAGAGGAAGAAAGCGATGAAGATTTATTGAAGCTGGATACTGATTTATTTGGAGTCACCATAGATTCTACCAATGCAAATAAAGGTATGCAAGCCCATGTCTGTAGTCTGAAGGCTAAAGAGGTGGAAGATATGCTAGGTACAGATTTAACCAAGCAGGAGAAGGAAGGCTATATGGACCTGTGTGCATCCTATCCCGACTTATTTGCAATGGAGTATAAAGATTTGAGAGGAGCTAAAGGAGTGGAGCATCGAATCCTACTTAAAGACGGATACAGGCCAAAAGCACAGAAGCTAAGGAGGTTGGGGGATATTCAAAAGGAGGCTCTATGATAGGAGATCAACAAGTTGCTTGAGGCAGGTATTATCTATCTAGTGAAAGAGCCTGAGTAGGTTTCTCCTGTTGTCATTACTCCAAAAAAGAATGGGAAATGTCGAGTATGTGTAGACTATAAGCCCTTGAATGTTGCAACCAAGCGGAATCACTACCCTCTTCCATTTCAAGATGAGATTATAAACCAGGTTTCCGGACACGAACGTTTTTCTATCATGGATGGTTTTTTAGGGTATTTTCATATTGGTATTGCTTTGGAGGATCAACTGAAGACTACCTTCGTCTCTCCATGGGGGTGCTTTGCCTACTGCGGGATGCCTTTTGGATTGGTGAATGCGTATGCTACATTTCAAGACTGGATGAACAAGGTGTATGGGCCATACTTGGGTAAGTTCAGCAGAGTATTTATGGATGATATTGGCTGTTATAGTTCCAGGGCGGAACATTTGTCCAAGCTGAGGCTGTGCTTTCAAAGGCTAGATGAAGGAGAGAAATTAAACCCAAAAAGTGCAAGTTGGCACAACTAAGGGCTCAACTGTTGGGTCATGTGTCACAGAATGGAATAGAAGCAGATCCAGAGAAGGTGAAGGCATTGGTTCTCATGGAGCCTCGCACTAGTGCGACAGGGTTGCATCGTTTGTGCACAAGTTAAAGTATTTGTCCTGCTTATTTTGGATGTTGTCTGAGTATGTTTACCCTCTGTAGAAAAGGGCTCAATAGGTGCATGGATTTCAATGGGATGATGAATCTCAAGAGGCGTTTGACAAAGTGAAAGGTATTCTATGTCAGCTACCTACAGTGTGCCCTCCCAACCAAGAAGATGATTTCTATATTGCTATGACGGTGGGTACGGTGGCCATTGGAGCAGTGTTGCTACAAAAGGTGGGGAGAAGTTATCAGTCTATTTACTTCAAAAGTAGGGTAATTAGTCCAGGAGAGACTACTTATACGGAAGTGGAACAATGGGTGATGGCTTTAGTCTTTGCCTGCAGGAAGTTCAAAGTGTATTTGATTGTTCGTAAATTTTATGTGTTGACGGCTAACAATATTTTTCTTGAAGTGGTGCTACACTTGAAGCCAGGGAAGCGAATCAGGAAATGGGTGATGGAGCTTCAGGAGTTTGTGTTCGAGTTCAAAGTAGATCACACGAGTCAGTTTCATTAGGCGGACATCCTAGTCAACAAAGAGATCGAATTACCGATTTATCCAAGGGTAGTGCGAGAGGAGGATAAAGAGGAGCCAGACTTGGAAGGGGCCTTCACTATGTGGTTGGATGGCTATTACAAAAGGGTAACACAAAAAGAAAGTGGAGGTGTGGTCATTCAAGATCCACACGGCGCAGTCATTTTTTCCAAAGCTTACGACTTGGAAGAGGTGCATACCAACAATGAGGTGAAGTATCTTACTTTACATCTGGGTCTAAAGCAGTGTATTGAATTTGACATATCAAGGTTAGTAGTGAAAGGTGATGCTCTATTGGTTATCAAACAACTTTTCGGCCAATGGTAGGTAAAGAGGGATTGTCTCAAGAATTGGTTTTTCTCTATAAAGAAGTTGTTGAAGTTTTTTGAAGAGGTACAGTTCAAACATGTTAGAAGAGGGAATAGAACCAGGAAGCAGATCAGTTGACTAGCAGTTGTGTTCAAACTCATGTGTCGAGTTTGTATGTGACACCGGCTACTTATGTAGGTAGAGAGACTTTAAAAGACATTGATGACTTCTTGAGTACAGGTCAATGTTCTGAAGGGCTTTCCAAGCTAAAAAACGGGAGAATTGTTCAAAGAACTCAAAAATTCACTCTGGTAGGAGAAGATCTTATGATGCACGGTCAAGATGGGGTGCTACGTCGAATCCTTTACAAGGAGGAGATTGATATGGTATTGGAGCAGCGCCATGAGAAGAGCGGACATCAGGGTAAGGATCAAGTCTTGTTTCATATTTTAAGAAGTGGGTTTTGGTGGCCTTCTGTTGTGCGAGATGTGCACTATTGGTGCAAGACATGCCATCAATGCCAAGTAATGGGTGAAAGACGACTGATAGCCGAGCAGCAACGGGCTATCATAGCACATGACACTTTTGAAAAGTGGGGTTTGGATGCTATTGGTCCCTTGCCCAAATCAGCCAACAGTAAAAAATATGTTGTGGTGGCCATAGACTACCTCACCAGGTGGGTTGAGGCTAAAGCGATCAAAGAGTAAATGCACATACTGTTGCCCATTTTGTTTTTGATTGCATATGCTGTCATTTTGGAGTCCCTTGGGTGCTTATATCTGATCGAGGACAAGGGTCCAAAAGTAAGTTGGTGCATGCCCTAGTAGAAAAGTTGGGGATTCAACATCGATTTTCATCTCCATACCATCCATGGTGCAATGGTTTTGTGGAAAGTGCTAATGGACAGATAGTCGAGATGCTTAATAAGTACATCTACCAACAGGTTGAAGAGTGGGAATCTAACCTTGACAAATGTTTGTGGGCTTACAGGACTTTGTACAAGGTGGCTACCAACTTTACTCCTTATGAGTTGGTCTATGGCAAGGAAGCAGTATTACCCGTACATGTGTAGTTAGGGGTGTTCAAAGGTTTGTGGCGGATTGATAAAGCTCATCAAGATGTTTTGCAGGATAAGATTACAAGTCTTGAAACTTTGAAGATGGATCATGAGGCGGCAGCAAATTTCTATGTGAAGCAGCGAGAGAAAAGAGTAGCAAAGTTCAACCAACATTTGCCAAAAAAGCTGATTGAGAAGGGAGATCTAGTGATGAAGTACGAGAGCTATCTTGACTTCACCTTTCAGAAGAAATTCAAAAAGAAGGGGACAGGGCCTTACAAGGTCCATCAAGATTTTCCCAATGGTACCTATGCATGGATGAGTATGGATGGTCGTTTTCTCAAGAATAGGGTCAATGGTGTGTGTCTCAAGCTATATTTTGAGAGGGAGTTGATGCCATCAGTGCATTAGGTTCTAATGGAGGGAGTTGGGCAACCAACCTAAGCAGTCTTCTCATATGCTAGGAATAAAAATATGTACATACAGTCGCGTTTTTTGGGTTTTCTCATAATGTGCTCAGTGTTTGTCGTTTCTAGTGGAATAAAGCTCTTATGTGGTTGAGCATAAATGCTCAACTAGGGGGTGGGCAATGATGGTACAACCAAAGTGTGTCAACCATAGAAGATGGCATGTGCATATATGTGCAGGCTAGCAGAATCATGGCAAAGGGCTGGAACAACTAGAAAGATCATGGACTGACAGGTAGTAGCAGAAATGTATGGCTGATGCGGTTTATAGGTCAAGAAGGGCTCAGAAGGGGCTAATTTGGGGAGCAAGTGAAGGAGATTCAAAGTGCAGTCTTTGGGTCCAAGAATGTAGAGCTTAAGGTGCTGAAGGAGTTGGTCTAGACGACTCATCAAATTGAGCTACGGAGCCCGAGATATTGGGGTTTGAAGGTGCAGTGCATTGCAGATTCTTGCCGGACAGGGCAACTAGGGACAGGTGGCCCAAGTGGATGTCAGTGTATAGGCGCGTAGTGCTCGATTTATGGAGCCTACCCATCTTTTCAAAGTGTAATCAGAGTAACGGATTGCAAGATATGACTATTTGAAGTTTTGTCGGGGGCTAGGTTGGTGCCCTTCTGACCACATGGGGAGTCATGCCATTTGGTATTTTTTGGACCACCAAAGAGTTTGAGAACATGCTATGCAGTGTATGGAGCTAGTAGGAGTTATCCGCACGTCAAATGGAGCCCGGAGCAGGAAGTTAAAGCAATCAAAAAGATCGGGTGTAGTTGCTCGGAGTTGATTGCAGATGATAGTTCACATTTTGATGGCCTCGATTCGGGGGCTCAGGGAGTCTTGAAGTGTGGTAAGGTTGGAGGAGTTCGTGGCCAATCATATGAACTTGTGACTGGGTTTTGTGATTTGGGAATCCGACCCTAGAGCAGTATGTTGCAGGTTGGTGAGATGCGAGAAAAAAAATTTGAATATGAAAGATTTTCTTAAGGGTTTTTTTTTTGGGCTTTGGAGGTCCCCCTAAGAGGGGGCGCTCTACAACTGCCACATGGCATCGGGCAATCCCATATGCGCTGACATGAGGCAATACCGTGGGGTATAAGGGCTGCAGTGTGGCACCCATTTGGAATGTGTGAGGCAAGCGTGAGCTCCCTGGCTATGGCGGCCCGCTAGGCGCTGTGAGGTGGTGGCACGTGGCGCTGCAGGGGCAATGCCACGATGGATTTTGGAAGGGGCCGATGGCCGGTGGCTCTTAGAGATCGACGGTTGGTGTGATGATGTGGCTCAACCGTAAGTGGTTATTCAAGCGCCCGCTTAGGGCCCAATCTTTTGAAGGCAAACCCCCCCCCCCCCCCCCCCCCCCCCCCCAACCACCACCACCAATAGCGATGTCGCTATTGCTCACTAAGGGGAGGGGTCCCGTGGCAAGCAAGCAGTGGAGCAAGTGATTGAGAGGCCAGAGAGAGAGAGAGAGAGAGAGAGAGAGAGAGAGAGAGAGAGAGAGAGAGAGAGAGAGAGAGAGAGAGAGAGAGAGAGCGAGAGAGCGAGAGAGAAGTTCCAAAGGTGGCTCAAGGAGCCTATCCCGCCACAAGGTCAAATGAGAGAGAGAGCCAACCCGAGAGGTGTTCAAAGGTCTAGAGGGCATTCCCAAAAGCCCAAGAGGGCAAGTGTAAGTCAAGTTGAATAGACAAAGGGCCAAGAGGTGTGCACCATGCAGGAATTGCCAAAAGTGAAGTGTGCCAAGTGTTAGCAATGCAAGAGCATTCTAAATGAAGCTAAAAATGATTGTACCAGCTTGATAGCTCCTTGTTTTTTCTTTTTTGGCCTTAGCCAAGCCCTATAAAAGGGGATAGAACTGAGTTTTTAAGGGCTTTTTTGCCAGAGACAGTTGTTGGAGGCTTGCAAGCCTGTGTATTGTAAACTTGCCATTGGAGCTGTAGACTTGGTTGTACTATCTCCCTATGCAATACTACTAAGCATTTGCCCCTCTTTCGGGTGTTTCTTCTCCCCATCCCCCTCCTTTTCTCTCGCTCTTTGTGTACTTGCCACTGCTTGCGGAGGGTATGCCAACAGCTTGAAGTGTGTTATCAAGAGGGCAGAATCGGGGTGTTTTGTGAGCCAGAAAGGGTGAGTTGAGCAGTGTGGGTGCATTTGTGATGAAAGGTGTTTCTGTAAGGTATGAGATAGTTGTTCTGTGTGCTAAGGTGCGTCTGTTAGTGCAAATTAGCCAATTTGAAGGTGTTATTTGAGAGGTTAGGGGTGTTGTGGATACACTGAGCTGTAGGGAGGCTTTGTGTTGTGTGTCGGGTGTGGACCTCATTCTCCCTCTCCAACGGTTTCAAAGAAGAAGAAAACAAAAACATAAAAAAATCTTCATGTTCTGACCAGATGGAAAAAACATAGAGTACACTAGAGTATATTGCATTAAATAGCCACAATTAAGTACCCCAAGTTGAGTCGAATGATCTCTAGATGTTCAATTAAGAAGCATGTCGATAAAGTTCCGTAGTTGTACAATGGGGATTGCGTTTATGAGCTTGACGTTGTGTCGGATGGTGTCCCAAAAATGTTAGGGATGGGTCAAAAGTATGATTGCCATTGTTGGGTTAAGCCTGTTCATTCTAGAATGAGGTATCCAGCTTTGATCAAGAGAAGTAAATGTGGCGGACACCTTGTTTGTAAGAATAGATCCTGTTTGATCAATGCAATGAATGGGCAACCAAATGAGACTTCTTGGAAAGGAAAATTGCTAACATCAATTGCATCAGTTGGTGTGTTGAGCTCCGAAAATGGAACGCTTCATTGCTTCAATTATGGCAACAGTCTAATTCTTCTTTGAGAGTGTTCTTGCACTGTCTATTACTTGCTCAGTGTGAATACAACTAGACCCGGTTGTTTATCCACACCAGAAGGCATAATCACCCTGTTGCAAAGGGAGTTTTGTTGCAGCCTGCAATTAGATAGACGAGAGAACTTGTGTCTCGTGTGGTGTCTGAAACACCAGTGTGACTGGCCCTAGGAATTTGCAATTGAATCTCACAAAACATATGGTAATGGGGGTCGTGGTACGAGAAAATGGGGACAACTAAATAACAATGAGCTCCTCTCTATACTAGAGGATATACAACCATTAATTCATAAACAAAGGTATTGATTTATTATCTGAACTATGAAACAATTTTACTTTCTTTATGAGGGCTGACCTACATGTTTGTTATATAAAACTCAAATTCAAACATTGGATGTGAGAAGCAACTACTACACAGATTGGTGTCGGTGTGGAGTCCCAATTCATTTGGCTAAAAAACAATTGCAGCTACAGGTTATTCCACAATATGCTTTTTCTAGGGCAATTCACGGATCATAAGAAAAGATATCATGTGTTCAAAATGTCAGTCAATGGCTTGGGATCTGGTGTCAAGCTTGTGAATAGAATGCGACAAGACGAAAGTGGTGACCTACGAAAAATCTAGGTTTGCTTTGATCATGTGAAGAGAGTAGTAGGGTGGACAACAATGGCTACCCATGTCTATGTCCTGTGTAAGGCCTACTGATACAACGTCCCTATTCTTTTGCATTCATTCATAGCATTGATTAGTCATTACACTTTGTAGGATCCAAGAAATGCAAACCATTGCCATCTGCGAGATGAAGGAAGAAGAGACACAAGCACGGATCATGTTTTAGGAAATGATGAATTCGGTGTTGTTGGAAAGAGGACACTGTCCAGCTGATTTTAGAGGATTCATGGTAGAGGAGGCTGGGGAAAATTGGAAAGCTATTTGAACTATATTCAATGGAGGACCTAACAATATTATGGATGGAAGAGAACACTCTTGCTTGTTTCATTGGCAACAAAGCTTGCACATTCACACCATGCAATACGTGCATAAAAATTTCCAAGATGAGCACAAGCGTATGTGTGAACTATGGTGTTGTGCAAGGAGCGAGGAGGAGGCAACAAGTTTGTAAGGACTATTTGAGCTTAGTGGGCTTCTGGAAAAGTGTCTGGTTGTAACTTGTCGCAAATGGACTGTTGGCTCAGTTGGTGGCACATGCATTACCTCGCTTGAGAAAGCACGTTGTTAGGGTAAAACAACGCAAGGCTCTTTTTTAGTGGATTATATATTTAATTCCTTCATTGCATTTACAATATTCCTATATGTTACAGGAAGTGGATGATCTATCATACATTCCAACTACAAACCTTGCTGAGACAAAGCATGCAAGTTGTCTTGCTAGCACGGGAAACATGTTTGAGATGATGTCTTCTGTCTTGCAGTTCGTTTGTTGTGTGCATAGCATATTTTTTGGTTAGTGGATGCTAGATGCTAGATCAAAATTGTTGTTTTGTTTGGCAAATGTCATGGTTTAATAGGGTGGATTGTATCTTCTTGTCCTTCCACTATGTTCGAAGCATAAATTATTCCAAAGACCATATTAGTTCGAATGTTTAAATGGATTGTCAAATAACAAAATAAGCTCCCTCCAAAAAGCTCTCTGCAGCCACATCATGGAGAGCTTTCAACTTAAAAACATTACCCAAGTAAAAGGATTGGAAAAAGGTTCCTCAAAAGCTCCCTCCAAAAGCTCTCTCCATTCCCATCCCCACAGGTCGGCAGATTTATGCATAGACCAGGGTCTAAGCATTGGTAGGCTGTCAAGCGGATCTTTTGCTACTTGAGCACATTACATCTTGGATTGTTTTATCCCAAGGGGGAATCATTGCTGCCAATTTTACATGCTTTTTTGGACTCATATTGGGCTGGTTGTTATGACGTGCGAGTGTCCACGAGTGGTTTTTGTTTCATGCTCGACAGTTCATGCATATCATGGTTGAGCAAGAAGAAACCTACTATTGCCACTTCTAGTTGTGGGGATGAGTACAGGGTAGTCTTCACAGGTACGATTGAGTGTGTATGGCTCATATGCCTTATGGTTGATTTGGGTGTTGGCTAGGGCATTGCCAACATCATCTAGATTGACAGTCACATCACATTGGCAGTTGCAAGAAACCCAGTTTTCCATGCTTGCACAAAGCACATTGAGGTGCATTACCAATGTGTTAGAGAGAGACTCTCAACAAGAGAGATCAGCTTGGCTTATGTGCCAACATAAGACAACCTTGCAGATCTTTTCACAAAGGCATTGTCTCGTGAGAAGTTTGAAGATTTCCACAAAACTTTAGCTTACTCTCCTTTGTGGATTGATCATGTCCTCAGGGCATGGCACTTTCATATACTCTATGTGCCGGCTCTTGTTCACCGCATCGCTCCCAGCTCCCAAGGGGGGATTTGGCTTAGCTCCCACTCCCTTTGATGCGAGAATGGGCATTGGGGCAATGGAGAAGAGTCAAATCAATTGTGCACATAATGCTCACTGCAAGTTCGAGAGTCTGAGTACCACACACTACTAGAGTTCTCAACTTTTGGTTACATCTGAACTTGCTTCCCTCATAATTTTAGCCATGACTCAAACCTTCTTCTATAGTCCGATGCTTTTGTGATCACACTTTACCGTTGAATATAGTGTTTTATTGGTCGGGGTAAGTTGTTGGAGATGATGTAATTTATGAATGTTATTAATTGCTCCAGTCTAATCTTGTGGTCACAGTTGTTGCCAAGGATGCTCTATTTTTAATAGTGGAGGTTAAGTTGCTTCAACTGATGCAACATGATCCGATAGTGCCAATGCTCTAATTTGTGTGTCTCCTTAGTTTGCCAAGGAAGCATCACCGGACCTGAAACAAGTCCGTTGTATGTGCGTTTGCAATCGAAAGGTGAATGTCTAGTAGATGACCATCGAATATCACCTTGCATGCGCACTTTCCTCACTTTTCGATAAACTAATCAATTGACTCGGGGGATGCATGTGGCAATCCTAGCTTCTCTTGTAGAAATTTGTACACAATAGGGGTGCAACGGGATATATGATGTGCACTATCCACTTCGGGATCTAAGAGCAACCACAAATCCGATGAGGTATAATGAAGAAGACATAAAGCCCAAGGCTCATTTTTGAAGGGTGACCTTAATGATTCATTTGAAGGGTAAATTTTTCCCTATCCTTCATTAAGCTATATTTAGGCAAAAATTAGAAGGGCTACTCAAAGATTTTTCAATATTCTATCCTTCTTTCGAAGGGTAAAAATATTTTTACCCTTCACTGAAAGATAAAAGGGCCTCCGAAGGGCGTCGAAGCCTTCAAAAATTAGGCGTGATAAAGCCTTCTTGCTTGTCAACAAAAAGTATACACCAAGGCTCTAGAAAATGATTTTATGGAGCCTACTTTGGATCCTTTTCACCCATTTATTAAAAGGTGAAAACCGCATTTGAAAAGGCATTCTCTACATAAATTTGAACTTTTCAACTAAAAATCTTGAGATTTGACTAGCCATTTTTTGGTTTGAATAAAGAGAACCTTTTTCCAAGCACTAGTACATACAAGTGATAGCAGAAATCAGGTTCAGTGTATTTTTAACCGGCTAAATTTGCAAAATTCCAACTAGAGTCCCAACTTGCCTTGAAGAAATCCAACAAAATTTTACAAGGTTTAGTGTAAACACTGGGAATATGTACCCACGATTTTTAAATATACATACTAAAAAGAATTTGTTCGAGATTTTTTAGGGAGGTTGTTTAGCGAAACTTTTAACTTTAAATGTTTGTTTAAAGAGAATTTGTTCGAGATTCTTTAGGGAGGTTGAGTGTTTGTTTGCATGTGGCTCTCCCTTCCTCTCTCCACATGCTCGAGAAAGGAAATGACATGTATGAATGAGAAGTGGCCGAGGGTGAGAGGTGAGTAGAAAGGCGGTGCAACTATGGGAACAATTTCGCTCACCTATGCTTTCAAGATAGCACATGGTAGCGATTAGTGGATAGGATGGTGGTATTGTTTAGAGCGCTCCGTAGAGCTAAAGCAACCAGGGTTGAGCATGGTGCTCATGGTAGCAGCATTGAAGCTTGCTGGGTATGGACTATGGTGATAAGAGAGCTTTATTGAGAAAGCGAAAATGGTTGGCATGGGCCTTGGCTATTTTGCACGCTAGCAGAGAAAGTGTGCTATCATGCAAGTGAGTGCCCTTACCACAACGACTCTTGCGGTGCTTGGTGGTGCTTTGGTCCATAGTATGCGCATACGTGAATGAGGTGCATCAAGGGAAGGGGTGGGGGATCTTATATAAACTTAAAATTTCTTATAAGAAGAGCGGAAGGAGGTACTGAATGGAAGAAATTCAAAACATTGTGGCATTAGTTTGAAGTGGAAAAGGGAAGGGTTTACATTGGAAGGAAAAATGGAAGGAAGAGGGGCGTGTGTGGAGGCGAGTCAACCAACCGCTAGGGACAAAGCCGAATGGTGGGCAAGGCAGGGCAGGCACGTCGCGCAAGAGGTGAGAGGGGATGGGCAGCACCATGCAGAGGGGACCCGGCTCAGGTGAACAAGAGGCTACATGCAAATCTAGAGCCCACGACATAGAAGTTTATTTCTTAATAATGAGAGCTTTGTCTTATGGACATCAAGTGCGTGATGGTGGGTGGTCACGACGCATGCTCTATCTTGTGCCCATCAAAGTTCAATGCTGCTGCGAGGAGGAATCTCAAAAGATTGGGGCTAATAAGATTAAGAAGCTACCAGTCAGAGTAGAAAGTGATTATGTATGCAAATGCTTTTTTTTAATGAGAATTACCTACAATTTTGAAATTACAACACACACACCCAACCCTCGTATGTGGAGGCAACCCGACTCTTGAGGTGAGGCTTCCCGATCGAATAAGGTTGGCCAACCCATTATAAGGACTAGTAGAACAACCCCTAAAGGCTATATGTCAGACGCGTTTTCATTGGTCAAGGAGGTGTGAACCCAAGACCTTAGACACAAGGGGCTCTTAGAGCCGGGTCACACCCATATCGCAACCCATCCTCTTTCAAAACCATGGTCTGTGGCGCCTTCTGTCGACCAGCTCGTGTGCTTTGCTTTCATTGGCTCAGGAATTCCTACATCCTTGGAGGAAGCAGCTAGCCCTTAATACTCGCTTAATCCCTCCCTTTTTCAAAGTGATAGCGGGGTTAGTAGAAGTCAATGGATTCTCTCAAAGCTTTTCGGAGTTGCTAAAAATGGCGAATGACTTCCCGTGCTCTCCCCACTCCTCATGGGTACGAGCGGGCTCTTACTCTACCAAGTGAGCTAGCACTCGTTGACAAATTACAATGCTTCGAATTTTGAAATTTGACCTGAAAACTTGGAAGAGTTTTAAGTGGGCCCTTATTTGGTTTTCTTTTTAAGGAAAAGTGATTTGGGATGCTTGGCACTTGCAGTCACAATGAACAGGATAATCAACTTCAACAGACCTTTTCCCGATCACTCAATGCATGCCGTCACGTTGGATCCTGGGCAAAATGCTCGTGCCTTCGCTACGCACGCTACTCTCGTTGTATGAACAAGCTGCAGTGTGCACTGCTGCAGCGATGGGATTCTCTCTCTCTCTCATTCTCATACACACACTGGGCCTCACTGGCAATCTAGCACTCTCTCACACCCAGCTGGCTCATGGAGACCCTCGCCTGCGTGGCGCTCCCTTCTCTCTCTCTCTCTCTCTCTCTCTCTCTCTCGCTCGACACATACGAGCACTTTCGCTGACATAACGATTCTCTCTCTTCCTTCGCTCACTGCACGTGTTCCGCCATGTCCAAGAGCATGTAGTTCGCCCCCTCTAATTGTTGCAGCCCACGATTAGTATAAAGCCTATGATGAGAGAGCTAAGATTAGAGACGTCTGCAATCCCGCAGTTGCGGTTTGCAGGGTTCGATCCTCACTTCCATTGCAGCTGCCCCACAGCAGCTTGCCTCAGCTGTAGCGATGGCAGCAACTCTGAGCATCATCTCCTTCAGCTTCCTGGCCTTCTTCCTTCTTTTTTGGAATGGGGGATGCAGCCGCCATACGCCTGTCATGGACGTGGGCAGCAAGAGGCCTAGTCCAACGCGGAAAAATCCGCCTCTTCTGTCCGGGTCCTCCAGTGCCCTCTTTCCTAATGGTACCAACATTACCCGCTTCGATTTCCCGCAGGGCTTTCTGTTTGGTTCCATCACTTCCTCCATGAAGGTGTGTGTGTGTGTGTGTGTGTGTGTGTGTGTGAGAGAGAGAGAGAGAGAGAGAGAGAGAGAGAGAGAGAGAGCTTGTGATTGATCCACCCAAATATATCACAACAGCATGAGGGCGCCGAGCTTGTTGATGGAAAGAGCTTAAACATATGGGATCAATATGCCAGGACTGTTGAAGGTGAGGATTGCTATGTTTTGTTGTAGTTCTTACGACAGAATCTTGATGTCGGTATCGGTGTGGGTATCCATTGAACACGTACTTTTATCCTTGTGGGGTTGAGACAACAGTGGGCAAAAGCTCCCGATCTTCGAAATCAAATGCACTTTGTTTATTCGCATGCCTTTCAATGATGCTCTTCCTGTTAGCACATGATATGCTGCATACAATCTGCGCATGCTATGTCGCATGCAAGCAATGTTGTTAAATTCTCGCTGGCGCTTTGTCACGTAAATGCACCATGCGGCATTTTCTTTGATTAACTCATATTTGGCTTTGAATGTAATCACGGCTACTTGTTGTAGGCTGGTGCTTGAAAAGCTTCTGACACTACCCATTTCTTTTTCACCTTCTCAATCTTGTTTCTTGATCTGTTTTACAGGAGCTTCATTTGATGGATCTATTCCCGGACAATGTGGTGACAGCTACTACCGATACGCAGTACGTTTATTTGTCTTTTCTTTAATGTTGATCAGGTGGCAATCCCTTCAAGGATGTAAATTCATCTACAAAGAAGATGTGCAAGAGTATTAAGGTATAGGTAGGGATCTGGGTATGTTATCGTTTGGAATTTCATGTTGGGAAGAAATAGTAATGCGTGCTGACACCCCAAATTTTGGAACACTTGAGCGCAAAGTGTTCCTTAGATATGTCATGTGATTGGGCGTGGAGAAGAGACCCTAGATTATGTAAAGTGGGTTGTCATCTTTCTACATACATGGTAATGCGACTGTAGTCGGTCTGGTGGGGCATCCTTTCAGATTGCAAACAAGAGGCAAGCACATTGCAATACGTCTATTAGTAACTTAGATGTTAAGCTTCGTATGACACAACCGCCTGATGTGGATTTGCAATGCTGAAATTTGTAGCAAGTTAGTTGAGCATTTTTTTTGTCAGGAGTGGTCCTCATGTTCTTGGTCTCGCACACCTGTTTCACCTGACCTTGTTGGCTCTCTCTGCTTGTTTTGCAGGAAGATCACCAGCTTATGGTCGACCTTGGCATGAATGCTTACCGCATGTCATTAGCATGGTCTCGAATCTATCCGAGTAAGCCCAGATTTTGAAGTTTATGTTTCTGGCTATGATAGAATAGTAAAAACATTTGGTCAGTATTTTGTGTGATTTATGTACCTGCTTTCACAATGTAACCACAGATGGCAGTGGGGAGGTGAATGAGCTCGCCATTGCGCACTACAATGAAGTGATAAACGATGTGTTGGATAGAGGTACTGCCTTTTTCCTGGGCTCTCTGTAGCTGTAGGACAGAGGTAGGAACTGGACTTCAGCAAAGCTTTTGTGATAAGCAGCAACTTTTGGTGGTAATAGGCTTGGAGCTTTTCGTGACTTTGTGGACGCAAGACCATCCCTATCAGCTGGAGACAGACTACATGGGGCCTCTGAATGGAACATTCATGTAAGAAGTCTCTGTGAAAGGGTGTAGGGTTCAGGGTCTAGGGCTATGCTGGTAGCTTTTGATTGACCGTAATAGTAATAGTATGCTTGTTTCTTAAGTACTCTGGAGTGGGGTGACATTAAGTTGATATATCAGAGTCATGCTTTTTAAGATCTTGCAGTAGTTTTGAGTTGTTCTCCACAAGATGTGTAATGAGTTTCATTCTTTACAGCGATGACTTCGCCGCCTATGCCGACACTTGCTTTGCAGCATTTGGAGACCGGGTGAAGAAATGGATTACTTTTGATGAGCCCAATGATTGGGCTGGGCTTGGTTATGCCACGAATCAAAATCCTCCAGGGCGATGCACTTCCAACATTGACATTTATGGGGAGTGTGCAGCAGGAGACTCAGGAATAGAGCCCTACATTGTGGGACACCATGTAATCTTAGCGCATGCAGAAGCAGTAAATATTTACAGAAGTAAATATCAGGTGTGTGTGATACTCGAGAATGATCCCATTGACGATCTATTTACCTGCTACTAGTTTGTGCTTCATGTTTCATGGTGCGTATTCAATCAGGAAGCCCAGAACGGAAGCATTGGAATTGCCTTGTGGCATAGATGGTTTGAGCCATTGACGGATTCCCCAGCAGATTTGGCCGCTGCCCAGAGAGCTACTGATTTCCTTCTTGGATGGTAAGGTTCTTTGTACAATTTTTTGTATGTGTAGTACCCTCTTTTGGAGCTTCACCCTAAGTAAGTGGCAAGTATTTATCTTATGACCTTGTCGAAAGACTCCTAAAGGTGGAATTTTGAAGAGGAAGTTAAGGGTTTAGTATGTGCCGCAAGTGAACGGTGTCATGTGTCAAAAGTTTTTATGTCCCTGTCTTAGTGTAGTTCAGAAGTTGACCAGCATCAGTTGTTCTTATAGGAAACTAATTCAGGATATTAAATAATGAGCCTATGACACACCCATGTCTATAAGCAAATGGGAAGATTGTATGAGTTTTTTTAATGAAATGATGATGGCATCAGTTCGGGCAGGTTCGTATGGGATTGGATGCATATCTGGAAGCCATTTTTGATTGTTTAGCATGTCAATGAGCAAGAAAAATTGTCTCATATCATGGTGTTCTATGATGCTACAGGTTTTTGTTCACTTTTGACAGTTCAGCATGTCAAGGAGCAAGAATACTCGTCTCATATGTCATTTTGCTCTATATGTGTTGCAGGTTTTTGGACCCAATTTTGCAGGGGGATTATCCTGATTCCATGAAGCGGTATGCAGGAAGCAGGTTGCCTGAATTTACTCTAGAAGAAATTGCCAAAGTGAATGGCTCCATAGATTTTCTGGGATTGAATGTCATTACAGCTTTCTATGCGTACGATTACAACTTCTATGAAGATGAATACCCTAATGTAAAGTCCTACTACCTTGACCCACAGGCAGCAACTACTGGTAATCATTCTACTTGATATTCTGCCTTGATCTGTGATGCTCTTGCTCTTCCTGCTATCGTGGATACTTATTGTGTTGGTTACCTCAATAGTTTTGGTCAACATCTATCTGCCTTCTTTTTCTTTTTCCTCCCACTAGTCTTGTCCTTGTCAATAAAAGCTCGTGGCTATCTTATCTTCCAAGTGCTTCTAACTAGTCTTATACCTATTCTCTGACAGGTGAGAAGGATGGTGTACCCATTGGAGTGGTGAGTTTTGGATGTGTATGACCGTCTGTTGTTTTTGATAGGATTTTGTAGATGCGTTAATTTCTGTCTCTTCATCTCCACGTGCCCTTGTTTAACAATGAAGCTGCTTTTCCTTGATACTTCAGGGGAAGCATGACTATGCTGTTCCTTGGATCATGCGTAAGACTCTAGAGTATATCAAGTACCGCTACAACAATTTCCCAAGTTATATCACACAGACAGGCAAGGACTATTTTCCTGTGAGATCATTGCAATCATGTTTTTAATGCTGGCATAGCACTTTTGGGAGTTCCTAAGAACCAATTCTGTTTTACTTTCGCAGGATGGGGCATGGAATTTACATCAGAGGAAGATGAAGCTAATCTTATTGATGATGAGCGAGTACACTTTTTCGAGACCTATTATGATGAGCTCCTGAATGCCATTAAGTACGCTTCTGACAATTCTCCTGATCAATTGTTTGAATGACAAAACTGTATTTCTGTGTTGAACATGCATCCATTCCTTTGACTGTATTTGCTAGTTGCAGCAGTCCCTCATTCAACCTTGGTACATGTATCTTCTGCTACATGTAGCATCCAACTGCATGGCATTGTGCTGATTCCTGGAAGCTTTTATCCCTATTTCGCTTGAATGTTCACTTGAATGAGTGAAGCTTTACAAGGATTGATTTTGAGTATACACTTGAATGGGTGAATCAAGCTCTTTATTGTTGAGCCATACAGGAATTGGTTTTGAAAGATATGCTAATTTAGTAACATGGACCAAATGATTTCCTGGTTTTTTGTGCAGGGAGGGGGCAAATGTGAAGGGTGTATTTGCGTGGTCTCTACTCGACGGATTCGAATTCAATCTTGGTTTGGAGGTCCGCTTGGGCATACATTATGTAGATCACACTCTCACCCGGTTCGCTCGAAAATCGGCAGAGTGGTTCAGGCTCATGCTTGCAGACAATTCGACATCGACAAGAAACTATCTTTGAGTTTGGCGACCTGTTTTGGGATACCCTTTGATCCATTCCTATGCACACAGGAGCATAGGTAAAGAGGATTGTTATGCACAATGTGCAAAGCAGGTGATAGAATAAGCTAATTAAAGGGTGCAAGGAGTACTAAAGAGCTTCATTGAGCAATTCTGATGGTGCAAGGTGGAAGAGGGGATCAGAGTTTTTATGCAGAGCTTGCCTTGAGCTTTGTAATCTGCATGAAGAGAGTGTCTGGAGCTTCTCATTTGAGAGATTGCCTTGAGTTGCTGTAAGCTAATTTCGATCTACTTATTCATATAGAGGGTTGGTGCAGGTGATGGCATCTTGTAGTGGGTGGCATGAGCTGCTGATTGAGCAAGTGCCATGTGCTTTTGTACAAGGTCTGTTGTCCTTTTCTACCTACTTAAATTCTTTATATCTTTATAAGATGAACCCCAAGATATGTAATTACAGCATATGTAAAGGGAGTTTCAACCCTTGTGTTTTTATGGGGAATTTCTTTATTCAATCTCTCTCTCTCTCTCTCTCTCTCTCTCTCTCTCTCTCTCTCCGGTAGATTGGTTATGCCATTTTCCTCTTGAATAACAGGTCTTAATTTCAACTATCTCCTCATTCGTTTTGTTAGCTTGTGTAATAAACAAATCCCCAATTTCTTTCTTGAAGCGGTGGAATTTTCGTTCAATTGAGGAGGGTAACAGCAAATCGGGACTAGCTCCGAGTTCATTGACAAAGTAAGATTGAAGATTTGCTAATTGTTTCAGCTACTTCATCAGTCAAATTTTAGGTGTTTAATTTCAATTATCAACTTTCCTCGTCGGCTAGATCTCTTGGGATAATTTCCTACGACGTTAAAATTCTCTTCTTCTTCTTCTTCTATTACCCAAGTTGTGGTAGAGAAGTCAAAAGGAGAAGCAATGTCACTATACGGTTGGTGGTGCATCCTGTTCACGTTTCTTGAGGGGCAGATTTACTTGATTGACAAATACTAGGGACTATGGTATCTTATGACGGCTTTGGCAAAAACATGTTCATCTACTCGTTTAGAATTAATGCAGAGCTTATTTACCTTTGCTATCTTCCTCAAATTGAATAATAACTATATTTGAAAAGTCGTTAGATCTTAAATAGCGCACTTGTTAATGAATTGTTGAGCTTTGAAGCTATACAAAACTTAAAGAAATGAAAAAACAAAAACAAAAAATAAAAAACATCCATGTTCAACTTAAATGCGTTTTTTTTCCCTCTTCCTTCCAATCTCTGACATTAATTGATGCCGCTTGATCGTTTCACGCTAATTGGTTTGTTGGGTTTTTTTTTTCTAATTATTAATTAAATTTTGACCCCAAAGATCTTGTTTCATTTAAGACAAGTGATTAGCACTAGAAGCTTGGTTATGACTATCCCAATTATTGGACCAAATCCATGAAATTAATGGATGAAATGAAAGATATAAAATAGCTCAAAGCATCTATACCATTAGGTCTCCCCAATCTCTGAAAAATAAAATTCTTTCAAAACAAGTGAATTGAAGACCTTTAAAGAAAATTCAATCAATACCCTCGTGGAAATGAAGCGCTTGACATGGCATTTGAAAAGCCAAAGGTAGGTCCTTTGGAGTGGGAAGGGAAATGAAAGGGCTCTAGTAGGTACCCAAGTGAGCCCATTAATTAGTTGTGAGAGGGAAAGCAAGAAAAAGGGGCGGTGAAGCAAAAGAAGGAACTTAACGGAGGGGGGGGGGGGGGGGGGGGAGGATGCTTACTAGTAGGGTAGGGGGGAAGTATTCGTTTTTTTAATGGTTAAGGGCATCCTGGGCATCCCAAATGGCACCTAGCCTAGTGGTTAAGCTTGAACCTATTTCTCTCTACGTGATGAGGTCAAATCTTTCAAAATTAGAGTTGAAATCAGAAATTAGAAATGGTTTTGAATCGTGAATGGATTGGAGATCTTAAAGCAGCTTGGGAAGATTAAAACGAGAGTTGAAATTAGAAATGGTTTTGGATCGTGAGTGGATTGGAGTGAGTGGATTGCAGATCCTAAAGCATGTGTAATGAAAAGTGAAAGTAGAGCCTATACTGGAACATTCAAATGAAAGGGCTCTAATATTTAAAAAAAGCCGAAAGTCCTTTCAAGTCTTACATAACAACTGTTGTGGACTTGATGTTTTGTTTTGAAAGATTTTTTATTTTTTTGAGATTGGGGAGACCTAATTCCTTTAGAGTGGGCAGGGAAACAAAAGGGCTCTAGTATTTATAAAGCCAGAAGTTCTTTCACCTTTACATAAGAATTGTTGTGGACTTGATCTTTTGTTTTAAAAGAATTTTTATTTTTTTGAGTTAGGCTAAGGTATCGCATAAGAAATGAACTTTTTTTTTTTCTTGGAAGCCAATAGGAATACCTTTTTATTTTTTTAAGTTGAATAAATAAGAAAAATAAACATCTAATTAGTGCTATTGACAATTTTAACAAAGTCTTTTATGCAATTCCTAAGAAATGCACACATTATGATGTACATGTTAACTTTTATAAAACCAGCTTCATGTTATATATTTTGATTCTATTGAAAATGATAGCAACTATACTATTAAGTCAAATGAATAAGAAAAATAAACATCTAATCAATGCTCTTGACAATTTTAACAAAGTTTTTTATGCAAGTCTTAAGAAATGCACACATTATGATGTACATGTTTACTTCTATAAAACGAAAATGATAGCAAACTATACCAGAAGATTTCAATATTATAGTAGTCTTTATGAAATTTGAAAAAGATCCTTTTTATTTGGATATCACTGCATTTGCATTCCATAGAGACAAACATTTGGTGATCTCAAAGAATTTGACAATAGAAAATGTGAATTATTAAAAGTTATAAGTATAGATTACAATGATTTTTGTAAATTAAATGGCTTTGTTGTACAAGACAAAGAAGTTGTAAAGTGCTATTTACAAATAAAAGGTATTCAACAATATAAAAACCAATTGCTCTTCACTGACAATGTTACCCTTCGGTCCGTGTTTTAAGTACTTGTTTTAACTGTCAATGTTAGTAGTAAAAGGCAGTACTTAGTTGTACCTAGATTACATATAACTATGTGGATGTTATCTTTTGTTTGGAAAAAGGGATCCTTATGATTCATGTCATACGAATCGTTTGTTATAGTCCTTGCAAACATGGACAACAACAAATACTATATTAACTTATCAATTTACGAAACTTGTTTAATCACATGGATTACATAAGTGTCACATTTGTGATGTGGTCTATAGAGTGTTCTAAAAAAACCTAGAAAAACTTACATGTTACCGTTTGTTGTTTATCCATGTTGCTTGATTGCTCGTGTTTCACTTCAAAAGAAACACATGGATCAACTGTGAGACAATTCACTTTTTTCACAATTTCTCTTAATGAATAATCTCACCATGCATATATTCACTTGTGCTAGCTTCGTCTTTTGTTATTCCACAAGCTATGAAGTTGGAAAACAAGGGGCGATTATACTCAGTGAAAAGACTCTCACATTCTATCCTCTACCTCTAAAAGCTAGGCTTGAAACTGGTTAGTCGTGCCTTGGTTGGATGTTTCTTGCAATATACAACGTAAATTGAAGATAGCAAAGACGAGATTTTAACCAAGGAACATGAAAGCTCTTTATGGTCATAATAAACAACAAGTTGTAAGCAAAAGTGATCATATACTTGGAGAAAGACTCTAATGTCCCATCCTCTAAAAGCAAGGCTGGAAATTTGGCTGGCTATGCCTTTTTTGGATATATCTTGCACACAAAGCACAACTTTAATTGAAGACAGTAGAAGATGACATTCTAAAGAAAAATTGTAGGATTCTTTTGGCCATATTAAAGAAGACCCTTTAAACATATCAACCAACAATTGCATTTTTTTCTACATAAACTCACCTTGCCCTTCTTGGGGATAACTTGCAATTTTCCCGAACGCTCAAAGCATAGCATTCCATGTTAGAGTGATGGGAGCGTTTAAAACATCGGGGAAAAAAAGCTTTGAAATGCATTGGTTGCAACCTCCAAAAGCAATAGCAAAGGTTGCTTAGCATCGGTAAAAGAAAGCTTTTGAATGCGTTGGATGCAACATCTAAAGCAACAATATTAAGTGTTTTTTAAATTAGCAGTGTGACCATGACAAAGAAGTTTTGGCCTTTTTTTTTCAAAGGCCCTTGGCTGCATGATATGCCCATGATAAAGATGCTTGGATTGTTTTCACCAGAGGCAAAGTGGAATTGCTAATATGGGGATTTTCTTTACATGTGTCTTGCTTGGCAGACTTGGTGTTTTTTTGAAACAAGATTTTTTTTTGATCAATTTATTGACCAAAATCTCATCTCTTGGAGCACATTCATTGCATGGATTTTCCAACAAAAAAAGTAGCAAGTAGGGGCGAACATGGAGACGGAGATTTATTGTTTCAAAGAGATGAAGCTTGTGGCATTCCTCCACATGAAGTGTATACTTACATGCTCTGAGAAAATACAACCACCCCTTTTTCTTAAGAAATTTGCGATTTCCCCCCATAAATGTCATTGTGCTTGGATCCATCAACAAGGGAATCCAAATACAAGATGAGATGTCAAGAGAAGGGTTCTTATCTCCTCGTGTTTTGGAGGCTATCGGGTAGCTCATCATCAACCGGCTTGTGGGCATCTAAACTAGCAATAACACATGGAGGCTAAAGGTATTGGGAAATTTCAGTCCGTATCCCTTGTGTTTTGCTAAGCCTCTCCCAGACTTGCCAAGGGACCAATGCAACCATCTACCAACAAGGGTGACCAAGTCTGCCACACTTGTTCATCGTGGATAGAGCATTCAAACAACCAAAGGCAAACAACGGGTGAGACTAGCACACATAGGCATGCAGAGCACAGGGATAGGCAGAAAGAGCACTTAGAAGCAAAGAGAGCAGGTGAGGCAACTATGGGGGTTGTTGACCCGATGGGGACAAGTCCAAGGACATGGTAGCATGGAACGAACATGGAGGGTGGGTGAGACCAAGGACGTCCGATCATGTTCCACGGCAAGGAGGGCGAGCTTGTGAGCTTTGAGGGGAAATATCATGTTATAAATGCATCAGCTAAACATGTTACCACTAAAAAAACATGGAAGAAATTCTTGGAAGCCATTGAAATTTGGATCCTTGATGCCCAAAATTTACTACCAAGGAAGACTAAAGATGATATGGATATCAAGTGCTTTCAAGCTTGCATGATATAGATAGTTTCCATTCTCTATGGAATGAGGAATACATATAAGAGGCCTTGCATATGCTATACATAGCAATCCACACAAAACCATGCCGAAAACACTCTCTGAGAGTCCACATAGTCAGTACATGCACACAAAACCATGTGTTGCACAAATTCTCACTCCAAGAGTGCTGCTACAAACTGCCTGTTTGAATCTGCAGGACAATTGACCACATGTAGTGTCGGATCAAACTACCACTACTCGTCAGCAATAGCTATCAGTTGTGCTCAAGCTCTATCCAAGCTACATCCGGGCTATGTGTATGCCAAATCAGCTTCAAGTTTTACTTAGAGCAATCACTCTCTCACAATCAAGTATTTGTGAAAGTGTACAACCCAAATACGCATGCCTATTATAGCCACGAGACTGTCTGACAAAACTACATTCAAATGTGTATCAATCCAAAATACACATCCCAAATCAGCACTTGCATACATAAATTCAAGCTAAATCAACTCTCAAAGAGCATCACAATTTTTCATACAAGTCCACAAACCCAAACTACACAATGCTCTGCTATGTAGAAATCCATCTATCAATAGTTCCTGTGTGTTGCAGGCTATTGCATAGAATTTTGTGTGAAAATTTTCAAAATTTTGATATTTCCATCACGTTTAAAACTTCAAAAAACTCTAGGATAGACTCTTGGATCATATATCCGAGTTTGTATGATAGAAATATGAAAAAATTTATTGCTATAAAAATTCTTGCTCCTGCTTCTTCTCTGCAAAAATCAGCAAATGGCTTGTTGCTAAAGCTATACACAAGCTGAAAACATATCTATAAGCTCAAATTTGTAATCTAGGCTCCTCTTGCACCGCAATGTGCCTGCACACAGTGTTGTCAAACCATCTACTATATATGCTTCTCTCCTTGGAAACCAGGAAGCTCATATCCTGATGGGGGCTTTTCACAAGCCAAGCTCCCATACCCCTCTTCTCTCGTCCCCACCCCATGAAAACCCCCTCTTAGGGAGGGAGTGATAAAAGGCATTGGAAAAAGTAAGAAAAAAAATTAAAGTATGATTATGTAAATATATAAGAAAGGTAAAATAGGCCACCTCATGCCTGCGGGGTAGCCCATCCCCACCTTGCCTCCTTTTTCTTCACTATTGCCCCGCCGTGTGTCCCTTTTCCTCTCCTCCACTCAAAAGGTCAACCCCCTCTCTCTTCCCCTTGTCCTTTCTCCTTTCTCTCTCCCCTCAAGCTACCCCACCTCTCACCAATAATGCATTATAACTCACCAATAATGCACCAACTCACATGCAACTTACCCTATCTTCCAAAATAGTATACCCCACCCCCTCTTTCTCTCTCCTATCATATCCCATGACCCAAATACCCCCCCCTCTCTCTAAAGGGCTCCATGTCTCTTGTCTTGTAGCTAAATAACCTCCCCCACACTCACACACACTCAGTTTCACTGAAAAAGGTGCCCACAGACCCATCCCCACCCGGTGGTTACTTGATTTTTCTTGTGTTCACACACATCTGCACACAGATTCACCTCTGAACACACTCCCCTCTCTCCCCTCTTGTAATTACTTTATTCTCCATGTCACCTCTCACTTTTTTTCATCAACCCATCTTTCTCTCTTAGTCTCTCTCTCATGAGACTGCTGTTCTGGCACATATACACACAGCCAGACAAGTGGGGCCCACTGTCACATGGCCTATGTAGATAATGATTTCTTCATTTCTAAATTCTAGAATTTCTCCCCCCTCCTCCCCTATATAAAGAGGGGTCACCATCACACAAAAAACACACAACATCACCAAAGAACACACTATGCACTGTGTGTGCCTAGTGCACACACACACACCCACACCATCACCATCACCGCAATCACCATGCTTGTCTTGAGCATGACCTCTACACCCTTGGCTATGGAAGATGAAGGGCAACTAAATGAAGGATGATGGCTATAATCCTCGTGCGAGTCTTCGCCATCAACTCCCACCTATCCGTCATGTGCTCTACCACTCTCTCCCTTCTCATTCCCTAACCCTATGCTCCCCATTTCATTGCCTAATTCTCTAAATAAAGCTTGAGGTCTTGTGAGTATGTTTTCTTGCAATGTTTTGCCCATGTGAGGTGTGCGGAATCGCCACCTAGTCTTGTGTTTTGGAGTGAGCTTGTGTATGTGTGAAGGGTGTGCGGATTCGCCATCCTTTTGTGGTGCCTAAGTACTAAGCCGCTATACCCCCTCCCTCACTCTCACTCTCTCTCTCTCTCTCTCTCACTTGATCTCATTCCCTTTCCTCTTCATCATTACTCCCAAGCATCCATCTCTCTTGGATGAAAACTTTGTTATGGTGGTGTGTTGTTTGCGTCCTAGCCGCTGAAGCTAGGTGGTGCCCCCTGTTTGCTTTACCATGACAAGCTCGAGGCGCGCCATTCGGTCCCCGGTGTTTTAGAGGCCGTCGGGGTTCGGGGTTCACTTTGCTCCCGTCAATCCGTTGTAACCGTCAGTGAGCGGTCTCAATGGTCAATGGTCAGTGGGTGACCAGATCCTAGGTGTCTAGCCTTGAAATGAGGCACATCCCACCTTTGCCCCAACACTTCCTATGGACATTCACTAGATTTTGTTGGCTCTCTCATGTTGTTTAGCATGTCAAGCTCTTTTGTCTTCACCGCTTGCATGTGTAGAAATCTGCAAGGTTCCTCTATGACGACTCCACTGTTGAGGGCACTCACCACTCAATGGTCGCAACTTGCTATTAAGATGACAATGAGAAATATGTCATGCTATCTCCTCAACCTTGCCATCCCATAAAATGACTTTTACAGCCATCCAAATCCATGTAAACAATGCTACCTTCTCAAGACATCAACCAAACACACACACACACACACTATACTCCATCATAGTCCCATGAGTCTCCTATTATTGAAAAGGGATCAAGCAACCTATAGCTTTGGCTGTCCAGTAGGATGAAAACCAATTATACACTCTTAAGACATGGACCCACATAGATAAGGGGAAATTTTGGGGCAAAGATTGGGAGGATCCCACATTCGAGTTGAATGACGAGATTGATGCATCATTTAAATCAAAGCAAGTGCAAATCCACGTCGACACCTTGAAGAAGTATCAGAAGAAGGCATGGACCCACACGGAAAAAGGGGAATTTTGGGCTAAACATTGGGAGGATCTCACATTTGAATTGAATAAAGAGATTGATGCATCATTTAACTCAAAGCAGGTGTGAATCAATGGGAGGATCTCATATTCAAATTGAATAAATAGATCGATGCATCATTTAGCTCAAAGCACTTGGGAATCCGCATTGACACCTTGAAGAAGTATCACAAAAAGAAGCTCAATAGGTTAATGCAACGGGCTCTGCTCCAACCAAGTGGCCACTTTAATATACATGTGACGCTTTATGGGGCAAGAATCCCAATGCCACATGACTAGTTTGTGCTTTGGATAGCAACGTGCATGGAGCTTCATATACTCCTACAACCACACATTCACCTTTACAATTTGAATCATAAGAAGGTGGTGGTTCAAACCAGAACCCCCAAGCAAAAGTTGCAAGAGCAGAGATTGATCTTGATGGACTGGTTGGCAAGAAAGTAAACAACCTTTCGGGGTCTTCGTTGCAATCATTTGTTTGTTCGATGGGAGACAACTTCAAGGGGATATGTGTTGCCTACAAAAATGTAGAGGAGAAGAAAAGTGCAACTTTGTGAGAGTTGGATCAAAGCAGGATTGCACTTGAGGAAAGGCTTCATTGCAATTCACATCAAGAAGAAACAAAGAGTGAATAGATGTTTTGTCCCCACAACTTGAGATTGCAAAACTTTTAGCTCGAAAACATGACTAGTAAGATCAGTGGTGATTGGTTTGTGTATTGTAACATTTTGTTCTTTTGTATTATCTGCTTTTCTTATTATTGTTAATTGGCAGGTGTGCACGTGCAAGCATCGAGAGGTGCATCATTTCTTCCTCGCCTCGATGCCATGTGTCTGCTTTGTTTTCTCAGTTCAACATTTCAATTTGATTTGGTATTTTGAAATAAGTTGTACTATATGCACTCTACCAAGGACGAATGGACACCTCCCATGTATCAGGGATGAATGGACATCTCTCATGTACATAATGATGCTCGCACATCCTAAGCAACAACCTTTTGCCTTGGATTGGATCTTTTGTGCCCTCTTTGGGGCGCCACAACCCATTTCTTGGTGGTATGCTCCAAGAGGAATGTGGAGTGTTCTCCGACAAACAATTTTTTGGGGCTCTATTCATACTCAACTTTTCACTGAATAGGACCTCAATAGTAAACACATGTTTTTTTTTGTTTATAGAATTTCATTTGGGTCCTTTCATGCTTTGTTTGACCTCAATTCTCCACTAATGCCGTCGTTTGAGGATGGGTCGTTGTGAGAGAGCACATTGCAAAAGAGCACGCCCTACCTTGCATTGTTTGGCATTTGGCACATGAGGATTCATCAGCTACTATGTTGCAGCTTGAAGAATGGGGGCAAGCACTATTTAGAAGTATATTGCACTAATTTTTTGTATAATAAGTCCATATAGATGTTTCAGAGGTATGACATCTCACCTCCAAAGGGTGAATGGCTTCTAAGGATCATAGCTGAGTATGAGGCCATCACTGGCCTTCCTCACATCGAATAGACTAAGTGAGAGACTTATTAGGAGAACATGATAAGGAGAGAAAGGGATTATATTCAATTTCACCCTAACCAAGCTTTGATATCAATTGTAGGATGAAGGTGGTGGGTGCAAGACTGTACAATTCATTTGTGTGTTTGTGTGTGTGTGTGTGTAGCTATTTTAACATAAATAATAAGACATAATTGAATTTTTACATTCAAAAGACAGCTGGCTCCAGAGAGAAGGAATGATAAGTACAAAAACAACTGAGTCTTAGAATGATCTTTGTACAATGTTTATATGAAGGAAGCCTCATTCAAGTATACAGATATCCAAAGTACTTCCCTTGCTGTAAATGTATGTGTAATCATGTATGGACAACTGCTTTTAAAGTAAAAAAAACCTTCCAAGGTAATACAAAGTCCTTACCTGCATCCATCCAAACAAGACAACAGATATGTTAGCCTTGGATGTGTTTTACAGGTATCAAATGGACTATACTAGTTGTTATCCATGTCCATCTACAAAAGTTTCTAAAAAAAACTTTAAAGCCTAGTCCAAAGTATTTATATTCCATAAAAATTTTTAATCATACAAAGTTTAAGGTATTTATTCTGTTTAGAAGGCCATTCCACCTTCTAATCCAAGTGAATCATCTCCTCATTTATATCAGTTAACCCTCTGTTTTTTGATGAAGCTCCATTTTCACTTACCATAAAGCAAAAGGAGCCTAAATAATATTTCCATTTAAGAATATCAAACAATTTTTCGATTATTTACGACAAATAAAGTTTATCCCCAATTAGGGTTTATGGCATTCTCCTTCCTCAAGTTTGTATGTCACTTACCTTCCTTACCTCTCGTGAGTAAGCCAAGTAGCAAAGAACTTTAACTATAAACACGGTATCTAGCCAGACCGGGTGCTCGAAAAAATAAAAGAAATAAAAAATTTTATGTGCTTTTTTCAAGTCCGTCCATATGAATGCTAAAATAATATATCATTACCCCAAGAAAACTAGTAATCCACCAAGTCTAGCGGCAGTATGCAGCCGAGGGGACCCCACCCAAAATAATCCATTGAGCAACTATTATCCAGGAAGTCAGTACGCAATCGGGCCAAAAATCCCCCATTTTTTGCTAGTAATTCATGCGCTAATAAGTGAAAGAAAGAACAACTAGTACCATTATTAAGTCAAAAAACCAGTAAGCAGTATGTTCCAGTGTTTTTTCCAAAGAAAAATGGGTTATAGTATCCAACAAGCTGAGCAACAATACTCAATAACCTCCAACCAATGGTCAATTTTATGCAGAGCCACCGAAAGCAGTAGTAGGATCATATCCTAGCACATGTTTGCTAGCCCATACAACTATTACCATATACCATCAAGCCTAGCCAACCCACATAGTGGGCCTTACCCGGCTAAGCAATAAGGAAAAACAATCCACAATAGTGTCACAGTGGTTCTTACTAGGCTAAGCAACAGGTTATGCCACCCAATACTTTTTCCAACCATGTGTTTATGTACCGTCAACATTAGCAAGTATAAAATAGTAAAATACCGGGTTAAAAACCCCTTTATCCCCCAAGAATTTTTTAAACAATATGTACCTGCAACTTGTCATGAACAATAAAATGAACAGCTTTCACAGAGCAGCTAAAAAACCAGTAGCAATACATAGTCATGCCCCCAAAAAAACGTTTCAACTATTACCATATGATGTCAATCATATCCGACCACCGTAGTGGGCCTTACCAGGCTAACGGATGAGGAACAACACCCCTCAGTAATGTTTCTCACTGTGAAACCAAGCTAACCACACTATGGTCCATACCAGCCATCCACATTTTATCATGTATTGCTAAGTATAGCCAACACAAACATTAACCTTTATCAAGATTTTTACGTGATAGTGCTTACCATTTATATCAAGAAAAAAAAGACAGAAATGAGACCCTTAATGCTAAACTTAGTGGCCAACCTGAGTTGGTTGTGTTGTAAACTCCATGTTTGGTGCAGTAGGGATAAAACACATAGTCCTCACACTTAACACAAGTAGAACACACACAAAGCTAAGTGAGGGGCAGAATGCATCCTCACCTCTTAAATAGAAGAAGGAAGGCTGGCATCTCATGGCTAGTTGCTTGCAGAGCTTACTGAGTAGAACGAGCACCTCCTGGGGACTCGAGGATGAGTAGCTGCCTGTGATGTGGTCCGGCACAACATAGCCACCATAGCGCCTCACGGCATAGTAAATGAGGGTAGTAAGTAATATTTTAACCACGTTTGTTTGCCAACTAAGGGCTTTGTAACCATCACAACATTTTAAGGGTTCTATTCCACAATGGATAGCCATCTAGTAAAAAGGTGTGGGACTTTTCAAAGCCAGAGTGTTGACAATCTATGGTTTATTATAGCCTAATTTTAAGCTGAAAAATTGCAGGCAAGTAATGAAGTGTGTGTGTGTGTGTGTGTGTGTGTGTGTGTGTGTGTGTGTGTGTGTGTGCACCCGCCCTGTCCTTCCCAGGCACCAAACACAATGGGTCGATAGTAGGCCGATTGTGAATGGGCCTACTACCTTATTAGAGAGATGATAATATCAAGGTTAAAGTGTAATTCAGGCCAATCATATTGAGTAAGTGATAATATATTTTTATCAATTACGTCGTATCTATTGAAGCCATTAAGGCAATACTTTTTTATAAGTACCTTAATATCTTCCCAAGCAAGGAGGTAGTTGAAAGAATAGAGGCTGATACAAGTGCTAAGAGCCACTTTGCAGGGCCTATTACTATTTCTTTTTATGAACTCAAAAGGTGGAAGCTTTAGAAGATTTCTCTTCCATATAAATTTTTGGTCATACTCTTTGACACAGGGTATATGAAGAGAAATAGAAAAGTTAAGGAATTGTACTGAAGCGCAAAAAAATCCATTAGGTGTTGTGAACCCTTGTAAAGAAGTTGGTTCAATTTTTAAGCACTTAGGATATATATGACAGATCTCTTTCAAAAAAACCTTGTTGTTGATGCTCAGTTTGTCATCCATATACCTGTAAGTGCGTCTGAATAGTGAAAGTTTATCACTTTTATCTCCCATGGCTCTGAGAAACCACTTGTATTTGGAGAAAGCAAGGTATATGTTACACATAAGCGGGGAGCCGGAGAACCCCATGGGGATGCCAAGGGTTTGGTTAAAACAATGCCCTCCAGAGAGAATGGTACAATTATCAAGTAACCATGATATGTAGAGACATAATTTCTCTTCATTGAAGTGCAAGGGTGGGATGAGTGTGTCCATTTTAACCATCTAGGTTTTTTGGAAAGAGATATGTAGAAAAAACCCCTTTTCTAGCATTAATAAAAGCTAGTTTGATAACCAGTAATAATACATCGTTAAGCCCAAGATCACCTTCTATCTCATAACACTGAGTAATATCTGTTGTAAAAAGATAGGAAATTTTTTTAGGGAAGTTAAGAGAAACCTCGATAGAGTTTTTTGTTATCCAGAAGGGATTGTATTGTATTTGTAGAAAGTTATGGCAGATATTTTGTTTAGAGGCACATATAAGTTCAAATTCTGCTAATATAAGGTCAAGAGAAAGAGTGATTTCTTTAGTGACATTTGTAAAGATGCCATTCGAAGCATCCGATATTCATCTGAATTTACCTTTATGAATCTTATAGGTAGGAAAAAGTACTGGCAGCTTAGTGTCCTGAAGAGAATATCCCAAATTCTCTAAGTGTCTCAAGATGTTACTGGTAACTCTTTGTAGAGATGTATTAATTCTTGTGAATTCCTTCTCGGATATCCGAGAGTGAGCAGCTTTCCAAGCTAAGTTTTAGCAAATAAGAGTGGGACAATCAGAGCTTTTATCCAAACCAACTATGAACCACTTCTTTGACTCTTTGAAATTCATAAGCAAGTTGTGGTGTTATCCAGGAATTATGTGTAGATAACCATTTCCTAGGTATTTGTGAGATTCGTTGGAAAAAACATTATTCTTGTCAATATTCAGTAGGACTTTCTTCTCCAGTCGGAGAGAATTGACAAGGTCAATTAAGCAGCTAAGTAAAGCTTATAGAGCGAGATATGGGTTCTTAGGAAAGTTAGGTATGTGATTAAGCCCATTGGCCAAGATTTTCCAGGCTTTGATATTTTCAATGATCCTAAGATCACAAGTACAAACATGCATACCATATGTATCAAAGTCTTTGCAAAATGTGATAAACTGTTTGCAAATACATTCAGGGACCGAGTTATGTCAAAGAAAATCATTACTGTAGACCAAAATTTTAATGGCCTTTTGATATTTCCAGCCAATAAGTACATTGTCCAGTAGTTTGTGATTGCCAAAAAGTAGGTCAAAGCACTCACAAAAAAGGGATGTAGGGTGTACCCAGTCGAGAAGCTCATTTTGAAGAGATGGTGTACGTAAATAAAGTCTTGGCTTGGAACTTTTTTGTTGAGAAACCTCCTTCCACATAGGCTCACAACAACTCGCATGTTCACCAATGATTATAATTCAAGAAAGTTCTTGATTTGGGTGTTCGTGCCTCTTCCCCTAGTGTAGCTACGAGATTTCCCTCGATTAGATAAAGAGCTAGGTGTCAGAAAAGAAAAAGAGTTGGGAGTAGCAAGAGAATTGGGTCTTTTTAGAGAAGGGGAGTCATCTTCATCAATACAAGGCTTGAGTAAGCTAGTGATAATCTTTACACCTTTGTAATTGGCATAAGTGGTTAGATAGATCCCAGGTTCATCAGACTTTATTCCTTCAAAATATACAGCATTAGCCCACGAAAGATGTTAAAAGCAATTTGAGCAATTATTACTGTCTGTTTTGCTTGGCCACCTAACCAAGAGCAAATAAGGGAGAGATGAAAGTCCACGGGTTTTCCGGGGAAGCGTAGGTCTAGATGGTTGAGAATAAACCAAAAGGCATGATCAAACCACATGATGTTGGATTCGTATGGATCTTTAGGGTCAAGAAATTTACAGGCACATTTAACATAAGGCCAAAAAACATTCCAAATGGATTCTGTGTAGAGGTCAGGGTTACTTTTGGCAAACTCCATGTTTCCCTTTGTACGGATGTCAACAGTAGTGGCAGGGAGGTTAGCAAGGTAAACCCAGGTTTCACTTAGAATTGGTGCTAAAAAAGGCTTTGTTAGATAAGACCCAGAGCTGATGGTCCACCCCAAAAGATTCAATTTCACTCTGCCTAACAGGTAGAGAAGGAAATACTTTAGAGATTTTTGGTACCATTTCTAAGAGGTTAGAGTCATTGAGGGAGCAAATATTACTATGAAATTCTTTGACGGCTTCCAGAGTAGCACTATCCCTACAACAGATACCACATGTTTGAGGGATAGTTGGAGTAGCCAAGGTACTTATAAAAGAAGGAATGAGGCCGCATAGTTTTTTCAAAAAGTTAGACAGATCAGCCCTAGAGGATGAGAATAGGGCAAGCTCCTGTTGATATTGTACAGAGAGTATAGGAAGCTGGGCTATGCATTGGGAAATCAAATTAACACCATCTTTGGAATCCTTGTCCAAGGTAGCCAAAATTTTGACCCAATCATTAAAAGATAACATGTGTAAGATAGACATCTTTTTGTCTGAGGCAAGAGCCGAGTCATAAATTAGTTCAAAAGCATCCAAGTTGCTCATACATCTAAGGACAAGAGATGTGCCACAGAGAGGGGTTCAGAGGATAATTCCAAGCCTTGCGAGAGAGCAAGAGTCTGCAATATACAAAAAAGTTAATGAGGCTATGACTACTTATTGTAGTAAGAAATACAATTTTTGGCTTTTCTTGCCAGAAAAGGTCGGGTTCTAACTGTTAAGGCATTTTTTGGAGTATGGTCTTTTAGGTAAAACTTAATCTGCTCTAGAATGTTTGTATGATTCTTAGGGTTGTGTTTTACTTTCATGCGGGCTGTAATTCTAAAGTGTTTGTGATCCTTAAAGGAAATATATAAACATAAGATTAGTCTTGTAGATTGGGCCTACAATCCTTAAACTGGCAAAGTCAGAGATTATAATAGCCGTGACTAGGAGACCAGAAAAATAGTCTATGAAGGGCCACCTAGCACCATTCATTCGGTCAAGGGTTTACAGACTATGAGTCCAACTTAGAACTAAGTTTCATAACTACTTTCTATAGCCAGCGTTCTGGTTTCCCCATAAGAATGGAAAAACCTTATGTTTAGGACGTATGTATAGTTCTTTTAACATAAATGATAAGACATAATTGAATTTTTACATTCAAAAGACAGCTCTGGCTCCAGAGAGAAGGAATGATAAGTACAAAAATAACTCAGTCTTAGAATTATCTTTGGACAATATTTATATGAATGAAGCCTCATTCTAGTATACAGATATCAAAAGTACTTCCCTTGTCGTACATGTATGTGTAATCATGTATGGACAACTGCTTAAAGCCAAAAAAACCTTCCAAGATAAGATAAAGTCCTTACCTGCATCCATCCAAACAAGACAACAGATATGTTAGCCTTGGATGTGTTTTACAGGTATCAAATGAACTATACTAGTTGTTATCCATGTCCATCTAAAAAAGTTTCTAAAAAAAAACTTTCAAGCCTAGTCCAAAGTATTTATATTCCAGAAAAAGTTTTAATCATACAAAGTTTAAGGTATTTATTCTGTTTAGAAGGCCATTCCACCTTCTAATCCAAGTGAATCATCTCCTCATTTATATCAATTAACCCTCTGTTTTTTGATGAAGCTCCATTTTCACTTACCATAAAGCAAAAGGAGCCTAAAGAAAATTTTCATTTAAGAATATCAAACAATTTTTTGATTATTTACGATAGATAAAGTTTATCCCCAATTAAGGTTTATGGAATTCTCTCTCCTCAAGTTTGTATATCACTTACCTTCCTTACCTCTTGAGTAAGCCAAGTAGCAATGAACTTTAACTATAAACACGGTATCTAGCCAGACCGGGTGCTCGAAAAAATAAAAGAAATAAATGTTTTTATGTGCCTTTTTCAAGTCCGTCCATATGAATGCTAAAACAGTATATCATTACCCCAAAAAAACCAGTAAACCACCAAGTCTAGTGGTAGTATGCAGCCGAGAGGACCCCACCCAAAATAATCCATTGAACAACTATTATCTCAGAAAGTCAGTACGCAATCGGGCCAAAAAACCCCATTGTTTGCCAATAGTTCATGCGCTAAGTGAAAGAAAAACAACTAGTACCATTATTAAGTCAAAAAACCAGTAAGCAATATGTTCCAATAAAAAAATCTAACAGTATGTTCCATTATTTTTTCCAAAGAAATAACGGGTTATAGTATCCAACAAGCCAAGTGGCAGTACTCAATAACCTCCAACCAATGGTCAATTTTATGCAAAGCCACCGAAAGCAGTAGCAGGATCATATCCTAGCACATGCTTGCTAGCACATACAACTATTACCATATACCATCAAGCCTAGCCAACCCACATAGTGGGCCTTACCCGGCTAAGCAATAAGGAACAACAATCCACATTAGTGCCACCATCTGTTAAGCAAAGCCATCCATATAGTGGTTCTTACCAGGCTAAGTGGCAGGTTATGCCACCCAATACTTTTTCCAACCATGTGTTTATGTATCGTCATCATTAGCAAGTAAAAAATAGTAAAATACCGGCTCATCATTAGTAAGTAAAAAATAGTAAAATATCGGGTTCAAAATCCCTTTCTCCCCCAGGTATGTTTTGAACAACATGTACCTGCAACTTGTTATGAATAATAAAATAAACGGTTTTTGCAGAGTAGTTATAAAAAACCAGTAGCTAGAACAATGCTCCCAAGAAAACCTCTCAACTATTACCATATGATGTCAATCATAGCCGACCACCGTAGTGGGCCTTACCAAGCTAAGGGATGAGGAACAACACCCCTTAGTAATGTTTCTCACATATACATCATTATCTTAAGTGGAAAGTAACCACATGCTATCAGCTGACTTGTTGACACATCACAATCCTAGGTGGAGAGTTGTTCTCACAAGAGATGCGATAAAAACCAGCATCCCAACAGTTGGTGCATGCCTTTCATAGCCAAGGGTTAGCACCTTGATGCCACCAATACGAAGAAGACAACCCATGACAAGCAAGTAGGCAAGCTATTTCCAAATTTATTTTTTTGTGCTCATTCTTAATTAATTATGTCGCTTTTCCATGCACAGACAAGTAAAACCATTGAGAGAGAGAGAGAGAGAGAGAGAGAGAGAGAGAGAGAGAGAGAGAGTTGTTCAACCATCATAGGCACTAGCAATGGCATGCAAGAATATAGATGAATGTGCCACAATGCTCTTAATAGAGGTGGAGTTTAGGGTAGTGCAAAAAAGTCTTGAAATCACCACGTTGGGGAGAGCTTCTCCATCAATTTCCTTGGCCCCCTCCTCATCCTCTATGATGGAAGACTCCCTTGATCTATGGAATGTTGCATTATTCAAAGAAGATGAAAATAAGAAAGTTTACTTTTATTTAAACAATTCCTTTTTTTGTATTGGTAGTGCATATATGAAGACTTTCATGTGTAAGTACCAACATTTGGTTTCAATTTCCGGTAGCTTGTTGTCTATGATAATAAGTTCATTCCTTGTTCCCATGAACAAAGCAAGAGAGATCTAAAAAAGATATCCTTCCTTGAAATAATACTTATAGAATTTGAGCTATCCAAATTTCTTTTCCTTTCATTCCAACTTCTCCAAGGAAAAGGTTGATCTTCCTCTTATTGCATTGAAGATACTTTTGAGATATCTAATGAGGCTGTCCGGGGTGGGTGACAAGAGAAGTGACCTTTAAAAACTCCTTAAAGCTCTTGTGCTGCTCACGGCAACCCCAAGCACAAAAAACAACAACAAACCCATAGCCAAACCCAAACAAGAAAAGGGACACCACCTAGTTATGGAAGCAAAATAGGATGCAAGAGAGTTTTTTTCATGATCGAGAAGAGGCACAACAAAACACACATAAACAATCGTACGTAAACACATGCATCAAGGGGAGCAAGAAAGATGTAGAACATAGGGTAGAGACAAAGGAATGGAGCTTGTACAATACTTGGTTTACCACTTTCACACTGATGTTGTTCTTTGCAAAGCTATCATAGAGTTTACATGCAAACTACATTGATGCTTGGTGAATGCTAAACATTCCCATCACACACTCATTGGCTTAGGGTTGCGGGAGACCTCTCACCACTCTACCCTCTTACAATGGACAAAATTAGGCAATGAAAGCATGTTGAACCACTTTCACAACAAGCTCAAGTGACACAATTTTAAAGATGCAAATCACATTCAATTCATCAAACCATGTTGCACAAGTGGATAGAGGAAGATTTGAAAGCCAAATCATGACTTTGAAGCACCAAACCTCAATTTTTTTGACAATGGAAGAGCATGTACAACAATGATCTTGAGATGTGGCACTCACACTCTCTCATTTGTAATGTGTAGCATAAAAAAAACTAGTGCACCAATGTGTGAAAATCACAATATAGTGACTACATATAATCTCTCCTCATGCATACAGTGTTAAGGTGCTATGTGAGAGATGATTTACAAGGAAGGAGAGGGGCTTATTTATAGGTTGTAAGCCCCTCATTAAGCTTATTGATAATCCTATTTTACAAGCTAACAAACCAAGATAGGATTTTTGAATATCAAAATATGGCGGGTTTTCCTTTTATGTTTGAGTCATGGATGTGAGCTCAAGAGAAAGGCATTCTTGATGGTAGAAAAAGATAAAATTAGAGATAGAGAGAGAGAGAGAGAGAGAGAGAGAGAGAGAGATGTCAGGACACGGGTCGTGTACCCTAAGAACTAGGCTAGGCAAGGACTACGATCAAGGGCCGGGCTAGGCAGTGTGGACAGGGGATCCGTCTAGGGCAAGGGGCTAGGAGCCCACCTATAGAGGGAGGTTGGGAGGAGGATCCAGGAAGCCTAGTTGCCTAGTTTCTTACACTGGTATCAAAGCAAGGTGGAGAGGAAGGGGGAAGGTGGAGCCAGGGCGGAGGAGAAGGCATGGAGCGAGCTCTCTCTCAAGCGGGGATCTCTCTCTTTCTCCCTCTCTTTCAAAATCTCTCTCTCGATTGACTTCAGTCGAGGCCTAGCCTTCCTTTCAACAGGGTTTGCTCTCTCCCTCTCTCGGAATCCCTCTCCCTCGTTTTTCAGCAGCAAGCCGCGCCATGCATGGTCTTGCATAAGCATGCAGGCTGTGCTGTTCAAGGTCGGGGACGACGCTGTGGGACTCCTCTCTTGACTGGCGGGGAAGGAACAATCGAGTGTGGGCACGGCCTCTTGAGGCGAAGGGGGGAGAGCGGCCGAACTGCGCAAAACCCGGAGCTATGGAGCTCGACGGGAGCGCGAGGAACAGCAACGCAATTCACGTCACTGCAACCGAGCGTGGCGGGCATCACAAGAGCCGCCATCTCCTCCCAAGCGTGTCACGGCACTGTTGGCTGCCATAGCCGACAGTAGAAGTTTTATTTCCCACATGTACACGCCCTAAGGCTTTGGGCCTTGGACAAAAATTTGGACATGGGTGAATGCCCACCCCGGCACACACCCCGTGCACAGAGTACGCAGTTTTTCCCCCGGTGGTCAGCCAAGGTGCGATGTAACCTCATCGACAAGGGATCAGGAAATTCTTCGACTGGCCGTCAATTTTCTGCAGATTCTCCAAAATTGCAGAAATTGTCGAAGTGGATCAAGGTTAACTTACGATGGCTAAGTATCTATTAGTACTTGTTTCGTCGAGAAGATCAAGTCGTCTACGACGTTTTCAAGGAGACGATTACATACTACAGCTTCAAGATTGTGTTTAGAATCAAGGGGGTTGGCCCATGAGCTATGTTGCAGTTTTGCAAGGACGTGGATACCACGGAGGGCGAATCTGCAGCATTTCAAAGACAGAGGGCAAGCAAATACATCATCGAATGTAACTGTGTATAGCCTGCAGTAAATACATCATGAAGTCGATGGCGAATGCCACTTTGCGAATCCATCGGCATGATGTCAGGACATCATGACCATGGAATCAACCTCGTGTTCCGAAGCTGTCAATCACATGCAAGGGATGTGCTAGTGGTTAGACTGGACCAAGATTCAACAAGAGCACAAGGATTCAGACTAATCCACAGGTTTGAGGTTTCATGTTTTAAAGGTTTTCTCGTTTTATGTATGATCTCAATTGTAGGGGATATTCCAGATATTTGCACAAGTTGCTTCTTGCTTCAAGAATTATTCTTGTCCAATCAAGGTAGCCGTGCAAGATGATGCACCGCAGGTTGCTACCAATTGGTACTGTTATTCAATTGCATTCAAGAAAGTACATGCAGCGCCTGAAATGAGTATGGTACCGATGTTGGCATGGCCGATTAATTCTTTTTATCGCCAAGGTATGCAATAGCTTTTGTTTTGGTTTGATTATGATTTCAAACATGCTGTGTAGCTCTTGCATGCAGGCACGAGCACATCTTGTGACAAGTTCCGTAGGCAGTCAATTTTTTGCCCACTGCTTTGTTTGCAAAGAGCCATTGTTTGGTTGAGAGATCAACATCGAGCAGGGCTTGACTACACCATATTCAAGCCATGCAAAAGAAACTGATACTTACAGGGATCGGCACGGCCGATAATTCTTATGGCTCAAAGGCTTCAATTTAGGGATCTTGCATTGTGACTTCCCACGTTTGGCATATGCTATGAGCATACATAATATGGAAAGAATAGGCAAGGTGTTTGCAGGTGAATTCAATTTTGCAGGTTATGCCCTTATGTACCAGACGAGTGTATACAACATACGAGGGCGTCTGTGCAGATATGGCTATGGGCCGTTTTGGAATGAGTTTTTCTCCCAACTATCATGAAAACTGGTTGCAGCAACAATGACCAGGTTAGCCAAGTTGAAGTTTTTCCCGTTTCTTCCTGTTTACACTTTACTTGGCAATTACTGTCATAGTGCAAAGCAAAGTGCTTTAGCAATTTTATAGGAAGCACGGCTTCAGGGAACTGGCAAAATAAGGGATCTCAGCTCACAGAATCCCTACAAGTTTCAATTGTGCAAGATACTTACAGTTTTGGTTCTCACGTTTGAGGCCATCACTCTGCGCGAGGGCTTACCATTCTTTATGCACGGCATACTAAGCAGGTGGCATAAATTCCACCACTTCATGGATTACGCTTCCGCTAACACACTCGCAACTCTGTCAAGGGCAGAGTACGGATGGATTGTTGGTTGCTATCAACACTCACCAATACTAAAACGAATCTACAATTTCGTTTCGATTCACCGGCAAGGTGCCCCTTTCGAGTCATCCTCATACAGTCACGACCCTACACGGTAGACGGTCAAGATTTAACTTGTGTTTTCTGTTGCCTCTCTCGATGAGAGCGTCATATAGACAGATTTTGGAATACTTATACGATAAGCTGCAAGTCAGGCATAAGATGTTTAAGAGTACATAGCTTGGGCACACACTCTAAAAACTTAAGGCAAGTTCCTCAGCCCAGCATGTTCTTCCTTTTGTTCTCTATCTCTAATCTTCTAAGAAGCTTTTGATACATGTTTTTCTCCTGAGTCAGCTTGAGCCAAGGTGCTCTAACTCACAACTAGCACGTAGCTAAGATGCTACTAAAATTAGTCTTCATCGGTTCGTCGATTGAACACTATTTTGCCTAAGGGCTATGAGCCAAACAGGCTAAGAGCCGATGTCAAGACAAGGGTAAGACCCAACTATTGGTATTCTTTGGGTGATTGTTGTCCAGATATACCCAAGGAAGTACACATCGACGTTAATGGACAAGCAAGAGTCTTGTCATTCCGGATGTTTAGGGTGTCATTTTTGCACCATATGTTTCTAGTGCGATGCTCAAGTTGAGTTTTTGATACTCTTGCACTTACATCAGCTGATCTATACCATGGAGTCTAGAGGCAGCCCACAATTGAGACAGCATTGCTGTTAATACGAGCTAGACATCTAACTTATGTGGATTTCTTGCTCTCACTATAGCACTACGACATGTCTATGGACATACTTTTTGGGGTAAGACCCGTCGAGTGATTGCTGCATCATCCCATAGGCATTAAGGATCACAGTTTGATCTGCATTGAAGATCACAGTTGATCTCTCCCAGCTATACTTTCAAGGAAATAATTCCGCAATCTAACACACACGGTAGCGGACGGACACACTTGCCAAGTTGTTTCCAATCATTCTGCACACGGTTGACTATGTTCGTTACCGTTATCTGCTAGTTGAGCAGTTTCTACAAAGAGCCTTACCAAGGGGTTTGACTACGTAGATTCCAATCCATGGGCTTGGATTGCAAAGGCAACACCCAGAGTTCCCAGTACAATGCTGTTTGTTTTTTCAGGTAGGGGACGTGCTCCTCTCCATTTGAATACATGTAATTGTACATTACGTACAACTCTCCAGGTACGCATCTATTGATTTGGTGTTATTCCATTTTTAGTATGCTTTGCTTGGTTTTTCAAGACGTATAAGTGCGGTTGAATGTTACAGAGCCATGCCAAGGGCATGTCGGCAAAAAGTATTTTGGGCCAAGTGTCCAATCTATATTTCTGCCTTATGCTGTTATGACTTCACTTGTAGGATTCAATATGGCACATGTTGTCACATGGGATACAACATGGTCTAGGAACTCAAGGAGTTCGGTTTAGCCAGTGTGGAGCAATGAATGAGGGTCCCTCTCACTCCCGTCGTAGAGTGTCTGTAGTTACCTCCACACACAAGTACATCTTGTACCTCCACACACAAGTACATCTTGTACTTGAAGGATGTTTTTTTTTACACATCCTTACATAAGACATATTCCACATGTGGAGAATATGAGTCTCTGGACTGACACTGGCGTCATTATTTCAAATTATGTGTCACGACAAAGTCCCTAGGTGTTGGTCACATCTGTTTTCTAGACCATTTTTAGCACGACGTATCAGGAGCAATTTCGTGGCCAGAAATTGTCGGGTACTTAGGATGACTTGTCAAGGTACAAGTACTGTTAAACAACATTACAGATGGTTGTTTATACATATAGCATGGCTATAAGTTGTTAATGACAAAGTTTCATTGTTTGTATCTAGAAGTGATCACTGTTTCACCTTCTATTATGGTTCAGACGTTTAAGCAAAGCTTGCAAAAGATTGCAAATGAAAGTATTTAGTTTCTTTTCAGAACTATTTACATTCCTGTTAATGTGTGCTAGGCGCATCACATTTGCCATAAGTATTGGCAAGCATCATTATGGATGTACAGGTTCGGTTAGTTTTTGCTAAATACATGCACACCAGGTGTTATGGGCCCTAGTGAATAGCAAGGGATGATTTGGAACGGCATGCATATTCCATAGATTGTTGCTTATGAAGCATTTTATACTCTATGTGTACTATCTCTATGAGAGTACTTTTGGATCCACTAATCTTCTCATACAATAACAGCTGGTCCTTCAACTTATAGAAGAGATCCCTTATGTTAAAGCAGACATCATTTTTTGGGTTACTTTCACTGCATGGCCAATGTGACAATTTTTTACTTATTTCATGATCTATGCATAAGTTTTTAATACATCCATTAATGTAGCTCCTCTAAATTGTTGGCATTGTCTGTTGCCCCACCTCCATGTTGAGTGTGATTGAAATAACTAGTAGGATCTTAGTAGTGGATATTCTTTATGCCTTGTGTAGACCAAGTATCCAAGCTGCCATATCTCATTGCAAACCAAGGCATGCGATTACATATAATACGTTGCACACATAGCAAGCACAAACATTACCAAGAAACAGATTTGCAAATCCAAACATTGTCATATCGACAAACAAGCGATAAGTTGATTTATCTAGACATTAATAAATGTTTTGTGAAAGGTCTCCAAAGCCTCTTGAAAATTTGCATAGTCAGTATCAGTCCATGTGTTCAATTCAAAAAACTTGAATATTGCATCCAAGGTTTTCCATACCTTCGTCTTACACGAGTCTTTGGTTGTACCACTGTTTGCATGATCAACATTTTCATTATGCAAATTTTTCCACCTATTGCATCTCAATGCTTGTCTTTCTTGTGTGCTATGAATTTTACATTGTCTTCCGGTCATAGGAATTGATAGGAAGGGTTGGGATTTCACACCACCAATGGATAGCTTTTTTGGGCCATCTGGGCCATTTTTAGATCTCTTTTCATCACGCTCTATATAAACATGTCCTCTCTGCAAATCCATCTCTGAGAAAATTTCCTGTAAGGCTGAGATCGCCCTTTACTTTGCAAGGATAGGTCAAGTGGTCAATGCAAGATAGATGTAGAGAGAACATTAGTTTTCTGATATCCTATAAAGTACATGCATTGTGTATATGTGCACCCTATATAGTGGGATATCCAAAATGGGCCATATGTTAGTCGTGAAGATGTTTATCTAAAGTTCTTTTCCCCGTATGGCTTGTCCAAGCTATTTTTATTGTTTCTCCTTTGAAAACATTGTACATGCATTTTAACGTCTTTAGGTCTCCAACCATGCGCCACTGAACTATCAAGGAGCCCATGCCCTCAACATCCAATCTCGTTGCATTTCTTTATTCACTTCTTATTTCTAGGATGCTAGTTTGATACAAAACCCAATTCAACATATAGGAGTTCTCAACACGAACCTAAATGGGTACTTTTAACCTAGCTGGAATGCACATTCAAAAGCATACAACTTTCATTAAGCATAACGTCAACTCACTTTGAATGTTGCAAGAAGAAAAATGATGTGCTCAAATTGCACGCTAAAGTTTCTAAGGTCATTGGATAAAATAGTTGCATCCAGTTCTATGTTCATGAGTCTGATTGTGACTCGCTTAGGGGTTGCTTTTGGGCCAAAGGGATAAAATTGAGGCCAGTGAGTCACTTATAAACATATTGAGTGTTTGGGTGCACATATCAACTAGAAACTCTCCACAAATACCACCAATAGATGATCTTGCCTTGAGGGCCAATGCTCATGAAGGGTAAGTTGACTTCAAGCGTGTAGTTTGGTTATATTTTTAATCTCCATTTAATGATTAGTGGATCATTCATCCAATGGATGATTACAGTAGTTTGGTTATAGTTTTAATCTCCATTTAATGATTAGTGGATCATTCATCCAATGGATGATTAGAGTGGTCAAATCACACTTTTTTTCTTATTCTTATAGAAGGATCATCACCTACAAACTTGACTGAAGAAACTAATGAAGAACTTCAAGCAACTATTATCTTTAAATTATATGCACCATATGTTGAAGGAGTGTTCAAGGCAAGGATTTCAATGTCTTGTTGATATTGTGGGGTGCACCTGATGGTGACTAGTAAACTCTCTCCGACCCCCAAATCCAATCGTGATTCCTATATCACCCATTTCACCCATACCGTCTCCTCCACTCATTCCTAGTGGATCATTAAGTACACGAGTCATGTTACATTGTTCTAGATCCAAAAGTTTTATTCCACCACTAGTTTCTTCCCACTAGTCTTTCTCCTTCAACCTCATGGACGGGACATGTTTTCTATATGATGGCCCCCAATGAAAGTTCTACTTTTTAGATAAATTGAAGTTTCCTTCTTTACCTCCACCACCTTTGCCCACTTGCAATCCCATGGCAAGATCCTACCCCATGCATTTTGGTTAGTTTCCTTATTTTCCTTCATCCATGAGGCCCGGGCCCAAACCCTTCAAAGATGGTAGCTCTATGGTTAAATGTTACGCATTTTTAAAGCTAAGGATTGAGTAAAAATCGTGTAATTTGAGGTTGCCTTCAACAATGGATACTACACTAGAAAATCTAAGCTTTCCAAGTTTTTGGATCTCTCAAAGACAATGCTTTGCAATGACGGAATGCTCTTAATGCCAAGCCCAATGCTCCTAGAACATGGCATCAATTCAAGATTTCTTTTGCCAAAAATTATCTTACTATAGCTTTTGAGTTTAAAACCCCATTTTCTTGGAACAAATGGATGGTTTACCCAAATGAAACACTTGGTAATCACAACCAAAACATTTGTGATGTATATCTTACCGCTTCTATATTCAAAGAGTGTATCTTGGCAAATCAATATGAATAGCACTAATATGGGATCTCTTCTCCATCACAAGATTACAATCAATGTTTCCACTATGCAAAATTTATGGATCATCCTAAAGTTAGATGAGGATGATGGAAAGCAAGCTTTCTTTCACCAATGGGATACTTTCCAATCTATCATCTTTTTTACCTCAATTATTTACTTCCCCATTAGAACGCAAGTTGACTACTTTGCAAACCTTTAAGAACTTCAATTTTACCCTCGTGCAATAAGATTTTTTTATAAGGAACAATCAGTATGACTAGTGTTTTCAACGAGACGTTGATTTTATGTTTGTCCCCTTTTACACCGACCTAATTTGTCTACAAATCCCAAATGTAAAAAATATTAAACCATCAATGGTCCTAGCTGTGAATATGTGTGGTATCCTATCTCATGATGAATCTCAAGAGCTTTGCATAAAATTGGGGGCAAGTGAAGGGATAAAAAGCCTTGATCTTTTTAGCCATTTGGACAAGAAAGAGAAACATGAACATTCTTAAAGGGCCTGTTTGAGCTTCCAAATTTTCCAAAAAATGGCCAAGGGTACTCAACTTTGGAATCGATACTTCGTCACGGGAAACTATGCTCTTCCACATTGAATGTCGTGTGATTTATTGTTCAATTCTCTTCCACATTGAATGTCGTGTGATTTACTGTTCAATTCTCGTACAGGTTTTCTTTTTGATTTGTGATTGAGCGGATCATCTATCCGATGAACAATTACAACTAGCAAAGAACACATTTCAACACTAGTCAACTTCAAGCTCAAGAGGCAACAATGGGTACAACTACCAAAACTCTCCAACCACTCAAGTCAAAATCTAGTAAGAGAATATGAGGCAAGGTTTAAACTAATACAAATCTTTCCATACAAAGGCCTCTCTAGAGAAGCAAGCAAAAAGTGAAGTTTGCAAGTTCAAAGAAGGACAAGACCATTCCATAAGTGAAATCAAAGGAAATAGGACAAATATGGCGAAGAAAACCTTAGTTGCAAGTTTGTTTTTCAATAATCCTCTTTTTGTGGATCCAAGCTTTGGATCATCAAGTCTCTAAGGTGTAAAAAAAGATTGTTTTGCATCATCAAGGTTGGTCATGTGAGCCAATGAGGAAAGACTTAGTTCCAAACCTTTCAAGTGAAGTTACTTCGAATATAATTAGAAGTGTGAATTTCGTTTTTCTAAGACACCAAAAAGGGATGTGTTCATGTTTAGGAAAATGTTACTTTGCTAAGATTGTTGTGAATAAAAGTGATGAAAAAACTAACAAGGTGAAAAGTTGCAGTGGCCTGCAATACATAAGAGGATGAGAAAGAGTCGTACAAGATCAAAAGAATTTTGTGTGACCCCACTACTTGGTGCCCCTCCTTACCAAAATTAAAGAAAACTATCTCACTTATTGGTGAGGCTCTAAGGCGTGTATTTACAACCCAAAAAGTGCTACAATCAAAATGTGTTCGTCTAAGGAAATTTGTGTCTTTGGAGGAAATTGCATCTCCTTACATCAGGATGGCTAAAAGAAGGACAACTAGGAAGGCACAAAAAGGATGAAAGCGAGGACATAAGTAAGAACTCTTGAGACAGGTCCAAAGGGGAATGCCCATGTGTTTACATTCACCTAGAAAAAAATATATGGGACAGAGCATTGTCATAAGCTTTTTGAAGTTCCCTAATGAAGTGATGGTTGTGTGGACAATTAACAAATAAGTGTCCCCATGAGATTTACATATGCAAAATAAGAGGCAACTCTGTTTCATAGACAAGGGGTAGCCCGTAAAGCATTTACATTTGTAAGCCCATTGATGGGCATTCCAAGAGATTCCTTATCTGGAGTTAAGCTTTGCCACAAGAGCAGGATTAAATCTATATTGAACTTCCTTGGAGCTGTCGATGTCTCTACACATGTTGACTAGATAGAATACACTCCCCTTGAAGCACCTTTGAAAATTTGGTTTCATAGATTCCATTTTAGCAATTAGGAATTGTGCACAACCTTCTGAGATCTGAATTGCTGGAGGAGGTCGTGCTTTGTAACCAATTTACCATCCTCAAACACATCCTTTCAAAATTTGATCCCAGCCTTATAACAACTAGGTGCTCTTCTTGTGAGAGGACCTTGGTTGCCTTGAAGGTGGAATCCAAACTATATGGAGCCTTGCAAATAAAAGCTCATAGATTTTTTTTTTTATTGTTTACTAAACCTACCTTTTCTTTTGAAAGCACTGAAATATTATTTTTGGTTAGTTTGTCAATGAGTCTTTATTTTATTGTTTTATTTAACTATTTTTCTCATTTTATTGGGTATTTTAGAATGCCAATGTGATCCTTTCACCTTGTTGTTTAAGTGGACCCGTCATAACATATAAGAATTTTTTTATTATGTGTATTTGGATAATACAATTTTACATTAAAACACAACAAAAATGACATGAAATCGTAGCCATTCATTAAGACCTACTCCCAATAACTCTTTTACCCCCTTAACTTCAGCACTCCTTTGTGACTCCTCACCTTGTTGTAGTTTGAGAGATCTTGACATGGGAGTAAGGTGGCATCGAACAAAACAAATTGCTATAATAAGAATACTACCAAGATTCGTTGACAAGTTTCAAAATATGGTACCATCCAAGTCCTTCAAAAGGAAAGTGTCATGATCGACTAAATGGCCCACCGGTCAACGACCCACCCAATAACAACAATCACTTCATGGAGAATACGCTAGCACTAGACCACCTCACGCTCGACCCATACAAAGTTATGGATGAAGAATTCGAGCAACTTTCGGAGGAATCCTTCGACTTCTCCCCCAACCCTCATTGAGCCGGATCTTCGGGTAGAAGATTCACCCGAACCAAACCCCGACATGGAGACCTACCCACCATACTTAAACCCTCCAAAGCAGACCCGTTCCAAGATTCAAATCACCCTCTCCACCATCAAAACCACACCCTCTTCATACCAACCTTCATCACCGGAGGAGCGCCAAACCCTCCCCTTATCCAAACCCTCTCCTCTCTCTCTTTCTAAACCCAAGGAGTTCGATGTTATCATTAATCTCTCCTTTCTTGAGTTTACCAAGCTACACAAAAAGCTAGCCAAAGCTTCTTCCTACACCACACACCTCATGGAACTACACAAGAACAATGCCAATCCCAATAGCCTTAACATGAAATCCCCTCGTCTTAACTAGAGGACACCCAAGCTCAAGCCCTTCCTAACGCCAAATTCACCGCCCTCACAATCCAATATCAACTAGATTGCACCCTTGCCCTCATCCAAGCACAAAAATGCCTTGTTCAAAACCTCCAAAATATAGTGGATAACTACCACCTTGAAGTAGAAAGCCGTCTCACCGACCTCGTCAACAAGCTCTCCTCTATTACTTTACCCCTCTTAGCCGCAAGTGATTGTCTCCAATACCTAACCGAATGGAAAGATACCTCCATTCAACTCTTCCTCTCTCAAATGCAATCCCTTATAGTAAACTCTCATTTGGCCTCCACCAAAGAAGAAGAAGAAGCTTTAAAATCTAGAAAGCGCACCATCACCACAATGAAAGAATCTATCACCCGCCTCCCTAAGGACCAAACCATCAAGGAGCTCATAGAGCTAGAAGTTCGCAAGCATTTCCAATCCCTCCCTCTCATCAAACCCTCTATCTTCTCACCCTTCACCACTAACACCCCTCTCACCAAGTCACCAAGAAACCATGCCCCGGCCAAAACCCCCTTTTACCCCCCTAGAACCTCTCTCACCTCTTCCTCCCACCTCACAGACCCTCCCTCATCCCCCACCAAAACCTATATCAAAACCCCAAAGACCCACACTAGCTCAAATCTCCTTTAAAAAAAAGAACCACCCCACTCTCCTCCCCGTTTCCCGCCCTCCAAAAAACCCTTCCTTTACTCCCCTCTCAACAAGCCTATCACAAACCCAAAATACCCCCTCAATCGCATTCATAACCTCTTTACACCAAATATCCATTCTACCTACAACCCTAAAACAAAATCCAAGCCATTCCCCTACAACAAGCTAACCAAACCTCCCAACCACAATAATCATCCTCAAGAAGACAATGAAGACGGCAACACCCACCACCACCACTACACCAATCGCGACGACAACAACATTAACACGAATCGCGACGACGACATCAACCACAAGCGAGCCTACGACGATGACAACAACCACAAGCGTGCCTTCAATGATGCGGGAAAAGGAAAAGGGAGGAGGGATTAGGGCCTTCTTGTTCAACCTTTTGGTTACACTTGCTTTTTAGTAAGCCCCCCCTCCTCCCCTACCTTTGGATAAACACTCAACACTCTATCCATTCCACCGCAACACCTTCTACCCTATCCATTTCCAATGGAAACCCCCCCATCCTTTTCAAGAAACTTCCCACGGATAGAGGAAGGAAGAGACACAAATTTTGGCTTCCTCTCATAAATCCCCATGCCTTCGAGCTCACAATTTTTGGTAAGCTCCCTTCATCTACCTTGGTTAACAACCTTTGTACTAACTTTGTGCATAATCTCACCTCCCATCCCCTCTCTAACGATGAAAAGAAATGCTTAGACCTAGGACTTAAATACATCCCCTCTCCCCCGAACCCCCCAATGGAACTCATTATCAAAGCCCATGACTCCTTGGCAAGGAGTTTACAACTCAAAATGTTTTTTCAATCTTCTACATCCAACAAACCCTCCCCTTACAAAATCCCTAACTCCTCTTGGATACCCCCCTCTTTAGATCCTACACTAGAGGCGATCACATCCCTAAACCTCCAAAATCTTCAAGATACACTTGTACACTATAAATCTTCCCACTCAAAATTTCCCAAATTTGTCAAACGTGTCCTTAAAACTCTTTCAATGGATGACACAATAGTCATCAAACCAGCGGATAAAAATCTTGGCCTTACCATCCTATCATGGGAATGGTACGAACAAGAAGCCTATAGACAACTCAATGATCCATCCACATACACACCCCTCACCCCACCTCCACTAAACTACCTCGCCTCCTGACTCCACTACTCCATCACCCTTAAATACACTCTTCTAACCCCAGTTGAAGCCACCTTTATCCTCACACCACTCCTTAAACCCTTCAAGTCCTGTTCTATCCAATTTCTCCCTAAGCTACACAAACCCATACTTGTAGCCCACCTATCTGCTCTTACCGTGGATACGTGCTTGAAAATGCTTCCAAATGGCTATACTTCCAACTTTATCCTATCCTCCTTTCACAAAAGCAACACCTTAAAGACTCACTATCCCTTATCATCAATCTTCACTCCCAGACTTCCCCCCCCCCCCCCATTGTCTCCTTTTTACCTTCGATGTAACCTCCCTTTACCCTAGCATACCTATGACTGAGGGACTCATAGCCCTCAGAAATACTATCACTAACTTCTTCGACAACCCAAAAACAAAGTTCATCATCTCACTTGCCACCCTTATTCTTTCACACCATTATCTTTGCTTCAAAGACAAAGTGTGGTAGCAAATTAAAAGCACTGCAATGGAATCAAATTTCGCAGTAGTTTATGTTTGTCTCTTTCTCTGCCACCTAGAAAACCAATCCCTTCTTATCCTCAGCCCGAACCTAGCATATTATAAAAGATTCATAGATGATGCCTTTGGGATCTGAACAGGAAGTCGCAAATCACTTACCAAAGGCCTCGCTTCTTACGCCTTCCCTTTACAAAAACATATAGTGATCTCACCCATCATTTCCTCCTTTGAAGCTACCATCCTAGATATCCACTTCTCCAAGGGACATGCTTTCAACTTTTATGGTATCCTTGATTCCAATTGTTACTAAAAGCCTCTCAACTCATACCAATATATACCTTGGATCTCTTGACAGCCTCTCCACCAATTTGGAGCTTACATTCCAAATTTTTGTTCCTTTAAATGGTACTCTTGTAACAACTTTCTATGAATATAAATACTCCCCCTTGCTCCCCCCCCACCCAGTGTACACCTTACAACCAATCATGTACATCACACTCCCAGTCTTGGATTATAAACTCTTTTGAGACCCAACAACGCATTTTCTTAGTAACACCACCCTTCGTGTTATGCTTGAGAAACCTCCTTACCCTCTATTCCCCCCTTATTTTCTATTTTAGTCCCCTTTAGGATTTAACCCCCCTTAAGGGATACACCCCCTTGTATTGCGTTCGACACCCCTCCCCCCCCCCCCACCCACCCTCCCTCCCACCATTTTTCCCATATTATCAGGCCCCGCCTTCACTTAAACAGCTCCTCGGCTAACAATCAATGAAGACTTCCCTTAGTTTTATCTATGGGGACTCTACACCACTCGTTTCCTTCAGTTAGAGAAACTAACTCCCTAACTAAACCCCTTCAAAAGTACACTTCCTTCTTACCCCCACCCCTCCCCTTCCCTCCTTCTTATATAAAGAACACCCTCTCCCCCATGTTTCCCCTTTAATCTCATTTCTCCTACCACTGATGAGCTCCTCAATGGAGCGAAACGCGTTTGGTACCCCATAGCCCACCCCCACCGCACCTCCCATTCCAAATATAGCAGGTTTCCATCATCCAAACTAGCCAAAAATTTTCAATTCTTGTCCTTTAAAAATACACTAAAGGCCGGATCTCTCGACCAATCCCTAGCAAGGGACATAGAACTTGGCATGAAGCGTGGCATCTTTGAACACAATTGGCTGAAAGCATCTTCCAAGCTATTGCCTCATCTACAAAGTGTCTACCTCCAACTCCTTCATCAACCGCGCTCTTCTTGTTGATGCTCAGGGACACATCAACACATCACTGAACACATAAATGTGAGCAATGGTGCATCCAAGAACTACTAAACATGGAAATTTGTCTACATAAACGCCTCGCAAGTGAAACCAGGCTAATATCTCTACATATCAATATATAGTCTCCTCAAGGGTCAATCTAGTATATTGAAGATTTGGAAGCTCCCACAAGCCATGTATGCAAGATAATAATCTGGTAAGTGTCTCAACCACAATCGGTGTAGCTCCCAATTCCACAATAACGACCTACTACGACTTACATTGAAACATCATGTATATCATAGTGACGAGTATGAGAGACAGAGAGAGAGATGAAATGAAATGAAACCTTATATTAAACGTCTTCAAAAGGCCAAATTGACCTATGAGACCAAACTAATAAATCTTGGTGGATATAATCCAATGTCTTGGTACAGAAATAAAAATCAATTGAAGTAAAGACTAAAATCATCATCATCATCATCACTGCCTGAGGATCGCCGGCATTGGGCGTTGTCCAAGAAAGTATTGCATCGATCGCTGAAGAGCTTTGTCAATGTCCACCTTTGTAAATAGCCGTACTAGACATCTCCCATGTCGTGCTAGAATAGTCTTGATCCTCTCATGGAGCCTCTGGCAATCTCGTGGTCGCCCTCGTAGACATGGGTGTCTAGCTCTCCCAAGCTCAATGGCCCTGTCAACTAAGATACCTGCAATATAAGTGGGCTCTAAAGTTTGCTATGTATAGCATGCTCATTTGGCTAGTGAGTCCTTGCTCTAAAGAAGTCAATAGTCTCTCTCTGTGAATGTCTACCATTGCCTGATCTCCTCAAGAGACTCTCCCTGTGTCTACACAACCCTAGCAATAACAACCCGAGGCATTTCTGATCCTGATATCACGACTCTAGCCTATAGCCTATGGTCCAAAGCCCTCTCTAAATAGACAATGAAAGCAGCCTTCTATCTGAGAGAGAGAGAGAGAGAGAGAGAGAGAGAGACGCACCGCGCACCCGTGCACACACACACACACACACAAATAGAGATGAAATTAAATATTTATTTACATCTCCAAAAGGTCTAAAAGACACATTAGAACAAAAAGTTACATCGCTATACGATCCACGTGTCCAATGGACAAAATACAAACGACTAGAATAATGAGTCTAAAATCTGAAAAATTTATTGAGCCAATTCGGCAAGCTAGTGGCCTATCTACCAAAGCCTGATCTCTTCAATGGGCTGACCTTGTAAGTAGCATCACATGAACTCTCCCATGAGCCACTATGTGGCATCAATCTCCTCCTTTGTAAAGAACCTCATAGGAGTTTCTATGTGGCTCTTGAAATTGTGTAGACACAACAAGGCTAGATATGTCGGTGATGTGGTCTGCAAGAGGTATGAGGGCATTAACATGTACTAATCTCTTTAGTTCAACCTAGGAGAGTCCCTTGAGCTGAAACTGATGTGTCCTAGAGTCCTACTAAGAGTTGTTCTAGAAGAAATCCTCCAACTACCTTTGTATGGGTACACACACTTTTTTTTTGTAATGTCATTTTGAATTACCAATGGGAAACCTCAAGACGAGGAAAACCCATCACACACATTCAGAGAGAGATCTTTAATACCATCTTCTAGGCCTTTGAGAAGAAATGGTGTACGTATGTGTCATCTAGGTATCCAGCAAAAAGTACAAAAGTGTTGGAAAGAAACCTACTACCTACTACAAAACACAAAACAAAATAGTAGATTAACTAGCTTTTCAATCTTTCATCTTACAAAAATTACCTTGTGTTTCGTAACCCCAAAATATCAACCCAGGATACACAAGATTATTTGAAGGCTGAGAATCAGCTGAAATAATGGCTTTGCTTTTGTACAAGTGCGTGCCTCATCCACCAAAGATATGATGGACGAACACCCCCCCCCCCACCCCAAAACAAAAAAAAAGGCACCACAAAAAGAAAAAAACAAGAAAGAAAGGCTTTAATCATTCCTAGCTTCCAAGCCTTCTGCAACAGGCTTTGTACATGCCCATGTTGCAGGCTTTTTGCTACTGGTACAGAAGCCAAAATCAGTTGCTCTCCTCAACCACGTCATGATCGGCTATTGTCGCCCTGCTTACCACTCATGGCACGGAAAAGACCCAAGCCCCAGCGCTGCCCTAGAGCTTCCAGGGTCCCAACTGTTTGAGTTTCAGAAGTTGCCGGCTGTTCCTCTGATACTCTCTCATTAAGAGCTACTTGCTGTGAACCATTCCTCCCATCAACAGCTCCTTGTATAGCAGCCTGATTGTCAGCCAAAACCAGGCTCGGAGAACCCTCTGATGGCATTGTAGCAGGATGAGAGGGTACTGCTTCATGAGAGGATGCTGCTGCTACATCAGATGCACCATTTTGATTGGCTTGACAGTCATTGATGTCAGTATCCTGTAGTGATAGCGACGCAGCAATTGCTTCCATGAGCATCTGTGAACGTTATCACATGCAGCTGGATTTAGTCTTAAGTCACAAGAATCTTTAAGCAATCAGGGAGTTTAATCATTCACAACATAGCCCCTCTTATTATACCATTATTAGATGCCACCCCATGGTGCAACGACAAAATCGCTTGTGACACACATGGTTTTCATGCAGATAGGCACATATTGAGTACTGTGATAAAACGTAAAAACCCTGTGCTTGATTCTTGTACTTACCCTTTCCTCATCTTCAACAGTAGATGGAAAATATGCAAAATTACTCTGAGAGACGGGTTCAGAAAAGGCTATTAGCTCATGGGGAAAACTAGAATCCCAGGAATTATCATTGACTGTTACATCAGATGGTCCTAATGTTGATCTCTCGTCAGTATTTTCGTGCCTCTGTAAAAGCAAGCGGAAATATATCATGAGTACTCAGATTAAACATATTGAACCACTCAAGCAGAAGCGTAGAGTGCAGTTCCTCTCCTCCACTCTCTCTCTCTCTCTCACACACACACTCATGTAAATAAAGTATGAAAGTAGGAATCATACTAATCAGAGGGAAGCAGAGAGTTATACAAATTCCTATGAAACAAAGCATTCAAAAATAGAGGAGAGACTGCCATCTTGTCCTATAAACAAGCTTAATTGGAAGACGACAAACTAGAAGATTTCTCAAATCATGCATTTAATGATCAGCCATCTTTTATAACTGAAGATATACTTGAGATAAAAATTCAAATCCTAACAACATAGAAAGAATCACACCAAACAAGAATGCATCTCAAGCATAAGTAAAAAGATAGCTAACAGAATGAACAGTTTGATCACCACTAATTTTAATTATGCTCGACAAGACCTAAAGCATGAGGTTTACAGGTCTATGCATGACTCCAAATGGGCTTCAACTTGAAGAAAGGGTAAAACCTTCAACATTGAGAGAGGCACTTTAAAAGGCATAACATGAAGAAGGATAGGCTCCAGTTCACTTCCATTGCTAAGCACTTTCATCCTCAAATAGATCATGCCAAATCACATCATTGGTATCAAATATCTGGTACCACCAGCACAGATCTGGCCCAGCTACAAATTAATAGCATTGGCAGTGGGGCAGTCCACAATAGCAGGAACATTTCCTTGATGGAGAGTATAATTGTGGGACTTGAATAAACAAAGCTGAACTGTCTTTTCAGAGTCGCAAATCCAACTCGATAGTGAGTCCAATTATTGGACTTCCATAAAGGAAAAATCGTCTTTTTTGGAGTCAAAACCCCGTCTTGATCCAATTTCCCTTTCTGTTTCACATCCATAACATGCTTAGGACTACCAAGAGAAGTAGAGGTAGGGAGAGCCTTCCCAATATAGGGCGAGCTAGTTACAAGGAGAGCAACTATGAGGATATGCTAATCAAAGGGGGGGGTTGTGTAGGAGCAGCAGCTACTTCCTGAAGCTAAAAAATCACTGTAGGGCATCTTAAGGAGATATGTCCAACTTGCTAGCATTTGCGCAAGTTCCACCTAAAGTGCCCATACCATTCATAGTTGAGACTGCCAATACACAACTATTTTTTATTACCACAACGGGTGACAGGTTTAGTTGTATCCCTTATCTTTGTGGGTGTCGGAAAAAAGATCACTGTCCCCAGCAAAGCCGCAAGCGCTGGCAAATATAAGTGGAGCAAAATTGGACATATCGGGCCAATTCTTGACCCGATTGGAGCCCGAAAATCCAGCTTGATCCCAGAATCAAATACCATTCATTCAACATTGTTTCCCCCCTAAAAATCTTCGAACCCACCATTTGCAGCCGCACCGAACTGGACCAACTCAGCAAAAATGCTTAAATAATATCCGATCCTTGATTTTCTCCATGTGCCCACAAAACGGCACGATACTGCCACAAAATGCTAAAAACATGTTGCCACCAAAAGCCAGGTGCTAACTGCTTTATCCACTCGCGTCCAAAAGCTGTGCCTTCAACACTTATGGCCATCAACACAAATTACTGTCTACTTTTTATGTCTATATCATAAAATCACTTAGCAAAGTATCGTCAGCCTATCAGCACCCCCAAAATCTCAAAGAGAAATCACTTGACTTTACTCCATCTAGGTCATCTATGACAAAGGAGTGGAGTGGCTCCCCTCTTGTGAAACATGCACTCTACCAAATTCAACCCATTGATTTGACACGCACTTTTGGAATAGCTGAAGCTAAACCAAAGCCTAAAGGTAAAGCACTAAAGTCAGAGAAGTATTTGTTGTGCTCCTCCTCCATCCACTTTGCATGATCTCGAATAGATAAAGGCTATAGGAGTCCTGTCACTTTGTGCTTGTTATACTACATACCAAACGAGTACACGTAAACTGGTCTACATGCTTCTTAAGTTGCAACCGAATAGAAGTATCTCTCGACACCCTTAAGTGTCGCCTCTATGCCCTTGTGTGTACTGAGAGGTATCTGCTTTAGATTGCACAAATGCTGATACAATGGTCCTAGATGCGCAGATGCTTATGGGATCTTGCGGTAGATGCTTGGATTTGAGAAGCTAAGGGCTGACAACTGAAAACGTTAGGGCTGATCTTTCTTGGAACTGCCATCTGACAATGAGGCTATGACTGAAATCTGCAATTGATGGTGCTAGAGGCTGAATGCTAAAAAACGCTAGGGCAACCTCTGGGCAACAAATTTTGGGACCTGTTGCTTTTAGAAGTGTTGCTTTTCACTAAAACTACTTTTGAACATGCCAGGGACCTTTACAAAGTGTGATGTCGACTCTTCTCTTATCTCTTTCCCTCTATTCAAGTTTATTTAGTTGTTAACGGTTTTCTCACATGTGCTTCTATAGATCTTTGGCGTGGAGTGTCCAAGTCTATTATAAACACCAACCTTCATATATGGGCAGGAGACAATGAAGTTGTCACAAATTTCTGACGTGTCAAGCCACTAAAGACCCGGAAAATTAGGATTCCCTAAGCCTAACCCCTAGCCAACTTGCAAATCCCTACCGAGGGTCTAAGCCCTAGCCAAAGGAGAAGAAGCAGAAGATTTTCCAACTTATGAAGCTTGGCAGAGTGGCCGAAATTTAAAGATGGGTTAGGATTAAAATTCCTAATCCCCAACAACTTACAAGAACCAACCGAGGGGCCTAAAGGCTTAAAATAAGGCAGAACACCCACATACACTCACTTGCATAAAGATGATGATGTGGCACGCTGCAAAAGCTTGGAAAATCACGAAAAGTTGATGACGTGGCAGCGTGAATTGCGGACAACCCTATGGGCGCTTGGTTTTGGACCAAATGCTTTTAGAATCTATTGCTTTTCATGTAACCGCTTTTAAAGGGCCAAGGGCTTTTTAAATATGTACTAAGGGCTCACTCTCTGACATTCTACCAGTGGGAGATGCAGAGCAAAGCCACAGGTGGTGTACCTCGTTGAAGCAATATAAAGAAATACCGAAAGAGGCGCCAAGGTTTGGGGCCAGTGACGTCAGGGAGTGGAACTCCACCACTCCGTGTCTCGTGTGTATTCTCTCTTTCGTTATATTCAATTGTTTTCGAGTGCCTAAAGTCAGTTCCATCTATTCTTTTCTGTTGGCAAGTGGTGCAGTCCTGTTACAATCATATCGAGATCCAGGGGTGTGCTTTTTTGAAAGTATACCTGTCCATAAAGAGCAGACAGAGCAAGATGGCGCTTTCAAAATCTACAAAAATTTCTTTTTTTTCCTTTTCTCGAGAGAAAACCGGACATGCATGAACCTACAAATGGAAGCTATGGGGTTGGATGAAGAAGAAACGACAAGAGCAGGATGAGATGAAGGAGGAGTAGTTCGTTCTTGTCCTAGAAAGCACAAAAAAATGCTTTTTTCTGCCTTTCTATTTTGCAGAGGTCTCTAATAATCTCTTTAACGGTTGAGAATTTGGATATACAACAATAGTCAAAGTTGATCCTCTCGACCAGCTCTACGCATTGACGCAAGCGGATTTTGATTCCGACAATTTTGAAAATCAGGGTTTCCAGCAGAAAATTTCAGCATCTGTAAAATTTATGTTTTTGGAAGTTCTTGTTGTTTGTGTGTAGATAATGGACCTTGACATCCACTCTGTTGCAACAGGGAGAACCATATGTTTGAAGTTTTACCTGAGAAATTGTTTGAAACTACATTTTATAAAGAAAAAAAATCGACACACCAAAGGGCCCATAGGGGGAGGTGCTTATCCCTTCCAAATATTAGCCATGTTACGTAGTCGAGCAAGGGAAGCGTACCATCGAGCAAGAGCCACACGTAGGCATCACCATGGCCACCTAATTGATGTACCACGTGCTCGGAACCACGGAGAGAACTCATAGCAACCAGCTAGGAAAATCTTCCTCGGGTGACACCCCAGGAGGAGGATGCACTCCTGTCTGGGAGGAGCGCTCAACGACGTTGTTTGTTATATCTTGTAACATGCATATGTAAGCATCTGTGTCGCATCGTGATGTGTTAACCACTAAATATTCCTAACTGGGTGAGATTACTTGGATATGAACTTCAATGCATCAAGACACCTCTCTAAAGATCGGCACGGTGATGGCTAATTTTACTGCGTCAAAACATCAAGAGCTCCAATATGAATGAGAAAACTGAATGACCCTTGGATATTTTCATCTAACTTGATGCCTAATTTTACTACGCCAAAATATCAAGAGCTCCAATATGGAATGAGAGAACTGAATGACCCTTGGATATTTTTATCTAACTTGAGTCGTTTTACAAATATAATCGCGGACTACTCTTCTTTCAAGAAGGGGGGATGTCACAAACTGCTGACATGTCAAGCCATTGAAGCCCGGAGGTTTAGGACTCCCCGAGCCTAACCCTAACTCCGCCACTCCTCCTTGTCTCGTGCAGATTCTCTCTTCCATTCTATTCAATTTGTTTGAAGTGCCTAAAGTCAAATTTAGTATGTTCTTTTCCGTTGGCAATGTGGCGCCATCCTGCTAGAGGAGTATGTGGATTCCTATACCTACCTTGGAGTGGTCTTTAGTGGGCCTTCTCCTTGAGAGGGGCAGCAGAGGCAAGGCTGACACACAGAAAGATTACCCCCCTTGAAGTACTCTCTAGATGCACCCTCCCTCACCCTGACATACCAAGAGATTACTAGAGCCATTAGACAAGACCTTGTCCAAATAGACACAAGATAAGGCTAGAGCCCTCATAGGTGCTAGCTTTATACCAAGAACATTTTCTTCATACTACAATGATGGTTTCATATTGCGACCCGGTTACATGGACACACATCTATCACATGGCTTGAGACGTTCCATTGGCTAGATCCGAACATCTTCACACCAACTCGAGATAGAGATAAGCAAATATAGGAGAGTACCACTAGAGGAGAGGATTTGTCAGGTATGACATGAGCAAGAGAAAGAGGAGCACTACATATGTCGATGTACCCCCTATTATGAGACTAAAGGACACTTCAACTTCCTATTCCGAGAGCTATTTGGACCGTTGGCCAGGGTCATGGATTACTATCACCAAAGTTGTCTGGGGCTGTCTCTCTTAGAGAGATACAGATTCAAAGAGACTCTCCTTAGAGGTGGACACCCCACTGAGAGATGGTCTCCACAGAGACAGATCACGGATGTCACAAAACGGGCACCACATGCCAATAGAAAAGAACAAACAGAAGAAACTTTTAGCACTTCAACAACAATTGAAACTGAAAGAGAGAGAGAGCACACGCGACACGAAGTGGCAGAATTCCACCCCAGAGAGTATTGGCCCCAGACCTTGGCGCCCCTTTCTATATATTACTTGAACTCAGTACAATGCCTGTACTCGCGCTCTGTAGTTCACCCTGAAGAGTGGTAGAGACTGGGCCTCTGCACATATTTAAAGACCCTTCGGGCAACGCGTCAGCAACGCCAAGATTGCATCCGTACGTACGTATGGATCATATCCGTACCATACAATCGACCGTACCGTACGGTACGTACGGATAGGTAGTGTACCCGTGTTTTTTTTTAAAAACATTTTAAGTACTATTTTAGGCGCTGGGGACTATTATCGCAAAACGTCTTCTGCAGCTGATTATTGAGCGCTTTTGGTTAGAACCTACAGGTACTGTGCAAGGTGCAGTTGACCAGTGAGTGCTCCTCTCTTGCAGGTGATCAGTAAGATGACTCACAAACCCAACCCAATGTGGGACACGCACACCCACGTGATCCGAATAGTTACTACGCCGGGTCAGCAAGGGTCGGGTACTCGTCAGTGGTAGTGCAAATACTATGGGGAAAGCAAGACAAGTACTATTACTCGTGTTCTCAAGCATCTTACATGGATAGGTACTACAAATCATTGCGATGGCTGTGAGAAGATTCCACCTCTAATCAAGGAAAACCTAATTCGAGAGCATTTCCTCCTCAGCATCGAGTGCACCTTCGAGGGGGTCTTCGATTTCACAGGATGCCTTGCAGGATGCATTACTTGGGGACCTTGGTGACAATCCAAGAGATGGAGGGATGGGTTCTGGCTCTCAGACTAGTGTGCCCTCCAATGTCGGCACTAGTAGGAAAAGAGCTTGTGTAGCAGGGCATGATGAGGAGGACATTGGGGATGAACGGTCTATAGCTCCCACCAATGCACCGAGGCAGACCATGTTGCCTTCACGCGTAAACTCTCAGTCTTGGGTGAAAGAGAGACAAAAGATAGTGGAGATTGCTCGCACTCTTGTAGAGTGCAATATTGCATTCAATGTGCTGCGAACAGATCAATGGAAGAGGATGGTCAGAGCCATTTCTCAAGTTGGCCCCACAGAGTCGTGGATTGGCTTGGATTACAACAAGATGCGTACAAGTATGCTAGATGAGCAGAAAGCGGTGACAGAACAGTCACTCCAGTAAAAGCTAGGTGGCAGACTTTTGGGTGTTCTATCATTTTTGATGGATGGAGTGATGTACGTGGACGCCACATCATCAACATTATAGTCTCATCTTGCCTTGGTACGTACTTTTTGAGAGCCGTGGATGCCGGAAAGGCAGGTGAGAAGATCACTGCAGAGTTCAACTACAAACATATTCGTCAAGCCATTCTTGAGGTGGGAAAGGAGAATGTGGTGCAGGTAAACTCAATCTCCCAATCTTGTTGCTGGCATCTCTTCTCCTTGTGTTTTCTGTTCTATCTCTACTATTTCAATGTGCATTGTTTGGCTACTTGCAGGTTGTTACCGATAATGCTAGCAATTGCAAGGCCATGGATGATTGGTAGAGAGGGATTTCCCTTGCATTGTGTAAACTCCATGTGCCGCCCATTGCCTAGACTTACTCATGGAGGACATAGGAAAATTGCCATGGGTTCAGCCTATTGTGTCTGAGGCAACGAGGATTACCACTTTTTTCCGCAAGAAGCACCAAGCTCTATCGATCTTCAGGAGCCACTGCACATTGGATATGGTGCGGCCCTCGAAGACCAGGTTTGCATACATGTACCTTTTTCTTCAGAGATTGTACAAGCTGAGGGACCCACTTTTGTAGACTTTCGTGGATCCAAAGTAGCGCCTAATGCGCCATGCAGGACAGGAGCCTACCAAGGCCATTCAGAGGAAGGTTCTAGATGAAGCCTTCTCGACAGAGGTGCATAGCTTTGCCATGGCTCTTCTGCCACTCTTTGTTCTCTTGCGCGTGATACATATGGAGGGATCTACCCTTGGTCTAGTATTTCATCTTTTTATGCAGATGAGAGGACACGTTGAGACGTGCACGACACTACCTCTAGAGCGGTAAGAATCATTGATTCATTAGGTTGCTTACCTTGCTTTTTTAAAAATAGAATGTTAGGCAATCTGCCAATCTCAGATTCAATGATTGTTCTTTTTGAACTTGCAGACGGAACGACATTCTAGCTATTGTAGATAGTCGATGGCAGTATATGCGTCATCCCATTCATGGGATGGCGGCTCTACTCCATCCCTTCTACAAGAAGCCCGAGCTTTTTGGAAACATGGCCTTGTTGACCCTTCGTTCGGAGTACCTCAATTTCATGTTCAGCGAGGATGAGCAGTTGATCATAGATGGTGAGATGTCAAGCTTCATGAACAACTTGGGTCCTACTTTCATGAGGAGTGTTGCAGTGAGACCCGAGGCTACCAAGCTTCCCCTAAGTTGGTGGCAGAACTATGGAAGTTCAGGTCTTCCACAAATTTGCAAGCTAGCTCTACGTATTCTCTCTCAGGTACTCAAGTTGTAACATGTTTGTGAGTTGTGCCTAAAATGTTGACCTTCTACACCTTTGTCCTCTAAAGATTTGCACCTCGTATACATTACTACATTGCCATCAGGATTGTTCAGTTGGCGCTTGTGAGCGCAATTGGAGTGCATCCTCCTTGGTGCACACGAAGATCAGGAACAAATTGAGCACGACCCAGCTAAAGAAGTTGGTGTACTATCGAGCGAACATGAGGCTAGTGCGCTCTTTCCATGCTTTGGGAAATCCCAAGCAGGTTTGAACTTTGTTTCATGCTTCAGTCCGCTAAAGGCTCGTATATACTCGTATAGGCTAGGTTGAATTACTTGAAGTATCTTTAAATCTTTATGGATTTTATCAATGTTGGTGCAGGTGGATCCTACGGAGGAGAGATGGTTCCAGACCCTTCAGTAGAGGAGAAAGATACTCGTATCAGAGACGAGCAGGAGGAGATACTGCGAGAGCTTCACAGAGAGTTGGAGAGTGTGGATAGGCGAGTCACCACGTCACGCGCTCGGGCCTTGAGCATCCCTCTCCGGCAAGAGGCTGCAAATCCTGACATCACACGGCGAGAGAGCATTCGGACTGGGAAGCTTCCTATACGCACACCTCGGGTTCGAGCGAACCCGATTGTTCATCTCCTCCAAACTTCAGAGCAGGGTGATCCACATGAGGATGATGTAGACACACCAGGGGACCCAAGATTTACAGGGCCAGAGTATGATGATGAGGGCAATGTCCTCACAGAGGCAGAGATGTCCTCATCATCTTCATCGTCCTCTGATGATGATGATATCTTTTGAGTGCAGTGCTGAGTGTGCGATTTTTAGTGCTTACTAGTTATTGGAGTCAGGACTTCAGACTTCAGTCTTGGATTTATCATTTTCATGATTCACTATGTATTTATTTTGATGCTCTTAGTTTTATGTGACCATGGCAGCAAACATCTAATACTATTTGTTTGTAGACATTGATCGATTGTTAGCTAATCTCAGCTTTGCGTTTTCATTGTTTGGTTAGAGTCGTGGACTCCAGTTTTTGGCATTTGTAACGGTGTACTATTGATTTGCTAGTCTTTATTTGAAGTCTTGGTGAATGCATAAGTAAATGTATAAAGTTCCTCCTGGCTGTGTAAAAAAAAGGACAAATTTTTACGTACCTAAAAACTCAATCCATTCTGTACTACGTACCTTACATACCGAATTTGTACGAACACTACGTACCTAACTACCTTGAGCAACGCAACTCGTGGAAATCCGTACAAGCTACCACGTCAGCATGACAACGCATTTTGTAGAGCATCCGTATTGCTGCCACGTCATCAACTGCTTTACTTTAATGTCTTTGGGGTTACTTGGGCCCTATCATACGGGGTCCCATAAGTTGGCGGGAACTTCTCTTTAAAAATAGTCCACTCGGCAAGACTTTGCAAGTTGGTAAAACTTCTTCGGCTGCTTCTGCTTCTTCACTTAGGGTTTAGGCCCCTCCGTAGGGATCTGCAAGCTGGCTCCGTTCTTCAATGGCTTGACACGTCAGCAATTTGTGACATCCCTCCTTCTTGAAAGAAAGTAATCATCCGCGATTACAACATATCTACAAAACAACTCAAGTTAGCTCAAGGACAATCCGAGGGACAATCAATTTGCTCTTTTCTTTTTTTATAAGGAGTTGGCTTCGCCTTTCGGCTCTTTTGATCAAGGAATTCGCTTCTCCTTTCATCCACATCAAAACTCTTGATATTCCTGCGTAGTAAAATTAGCCATCACACCCAGACCGCACTGATCTTCCACGGGTGTCTTGATGCACTAAAATTACATACCCAGCAATCTCATCCAATTAGGAACATTTAGTGCTTGGCACATAACAATGCAACAAAAATGCTTACATATCCATGTTACAAGACACAACGAACAGCGCCGATGAGCACTCCCCCAAGACGAACGGTCTACGGTATGAAGCTACTCAACGACTACCTTGTCACTCCCTCCGCAAATAACCTAAAAAGGTCCGGGCCATGAGCTCAAAGGACTGTACAACCAAACGGTCCCCAGACCGTAGTCTGCGTCGCTTAGAGGTTCAAGCATACAACCAAACGCTCCCCAGACATCGGTCTACGTTGTTTGGAGGTTTTCTAGCATACAACTGAACGCTTCCCAGACATCGGTCTGCGTCGTTCCTAGGTTTCTAAACATACAACGAAACGTTCCCTAGACATCGGTCTGCGTCATCCCGAGGTTCAAACACTACCAAAACAATATTTCTCACTTCTCCGCCCGGGAGTAAAATCACCAATCAATGAAACCAGTATTAAAACCAAAGTCAAACAGTTCAAATCGGCACCAAGACAGGCTTAAAACAGATAGTATCCATTTCAAACAATACTTTCTCAAACAATGTTCAAAAGTATCTAACTATAAAACAGCTAGAGAGTTCATTCAGGGCTTTGTTCGGACAACCGAACTTTGAGGATGACTGGTTTGCCCTTCTGTATCACGGTAATGGTTCGGTTCCGAACCTGGAGAGTCGCATCATTCTTGTCGTGCCGGGTATGCCCAAGAGAACATCGCAATTGCCCAACTTCATAATGTGGAAATCGGCTTTTCCATTCGTCTAACTAACTTCATTCCATCTAGGTAACATGTGACAGAGAATTGATGTGCATTGATCGCGTGCTCGCAGCTACTGCCCGCGGCTACTATCAGATAGAGTTTGAGACCTCTGAGATGGCGTCCAAGGTCATCGCAATGAGCCCTTTGACCATCCGAGCAGTTCGAGCCCACTTTTGACAGTAAGGACATGGTTTTGGCCCAGCTTTAGATGTTCTGGTAGAGGAGGCAGACCTCCCAATCTCCGTCTGCTTTCCTGGTTTGAGGAGGAAGTGCTTACCACTTTTGTCCAGGATAGGCTTAGCGATTGGAACTGTCCTGGAGACACCTCGCACGGCAGCCTCAGTAGCTGCCAAGGCGGCTGGCATTCCCTCAGTACGTGTTCTGGTTAAGCACACCCATACTCTCCCCAAGGTCATCCTACTTCCTCGGGTGAGTGGGGGTTGGTTCAGACAGAGCGTGGAGTATTCGGGCCTCAAGAATCAATGTTTCATTTGTTGACAGATCGGCCATCTTGCGAAGGCTTGTCCACAAAGGAGACCCCGATCCACACCACAGGCTCAGCCCAAGCTAGCAAGGGCTGGCCATCAGCAGCAGGCAGATTCACCGAGTCCGCAGACAGAGCCATCCTCTGAGCCTTGGGCTCAAGCGGAGGAGGGCTGACATAGGTTCGTGGCAAGGGCCACCGCGCCAGCTTGGCACTCAGAGTGGTCCTCAAGCTCCTGCCCAACAATAGTGGGTTCCCACGGGGAACCGTTTCGACCCTCTTTAGCAGGACGAGGTCCTTGCTCCAGCCTCCACTTCAGCCTCACCCTCGACAACCCCTCCTCTCCCCGAGTTCCCCCTCCCCCCCTCCTCCTCCTTGCTCTACCTCTCCATCTCGCCCTCCTACCTTTGTTGATCCCCCTCCCCCCCTGCTCTCTCACCCCCTCCCGCTCGAGTCTCGCAGCCGTCCTAGGGGGCAAGGCCTTCCTCGACTACTAGGAGATCTCTTGGCAGCGCCTTTTCCACGAGTCGCTTAGCGAGAGAGGGACAGCCTTTCTTGCGACCCCCTCTTCTGGTGCAGACGTCTCCCTTCGCAGCAGTTCCTCGTGGTCGACGAGCTTCGACATTCGTTGTTGTTGGGATTTCTTTGCCTACGACTTTACACGGTTTCTCGGCGACCCCTCACCAGACCTTGAGGCAACCTGCTTCAGAGTTCACGTTCTGTTCCTTACAGCTAGGGGGATAGAGGCCTTGGACTCAGCGGTTGGCTTCTCTTTTCCCCTATGCGGCAGGGACCAGGCTAAGTGGACTATAGACTCAGTGTTGGAGTGCCTGCAGACACAGGCCCTAGAGTTCTCTCATTACGTGGGAGACCTAGGGGTTACAGACTTGCTTCAGACTCTTTGGCCATTGGCCAAGTTTGTTGTGACACCTCCAGACACAGCAGGATGTAGACACATTGTGGTTCACTTGTTTGCTGACGCGCAACGCCCGCCATGCTATGTACACATACATGAGGACTCCTGGACAGAGGAGGTTGCTTTACGCACCGCTCGGTCTACTTGGGCTTGGGCTAGACACTCTCTGCAGTCTCGCCTATCTCGAGAACGCTCGGATGCGGATTACTCCCCATCCATGCCAGCCTCGAAGATAGCACGGTTAGCTGCTGCGGCAGCAGCAGTTCTTTCTCGCTCCCCATGAGGATAGTCTCATGGAACGTACAAGGATTAGGTGGACCCTAGTTTCAGTGTTAGAGGGGCCGACTGCGTCAGGAGCTTCAGCTATACCTTGTGGGAGGAGAGATTGACATTCTTATGCTACAAGAGCATCATCTATGTGTCACAGGTTATAGAGTCATTCACATCCCATGGCTTGGACATCACGGATTTGCCTCCTTTCCAGTATGATCCCGATTCTCCCCACACACGCCTCTCACACAATGAGAGGAATAGAGTTCTCAGACAGGATCTCTGGCAGCTGTACATTCGGGAGACATGGATCACACCCAAAGAGCCTCTCCCCACGTAGAGGCAATACTACAAGCACCACTTCCTTACCATTCTAGCAGATGGCTTCGTCTAGAGACCGAGATACATGGATGTCTACAAGCCAAATAGAGCACAGGTCGCCATTGGATAGCTCAGAGTATCCTCATACCAGCTAGAGACTGAGGCAAGGAGAGTTGCACATGCCCCCCCAGAGCAGAGAGGATATGTTGACATTGCACAGCAAAGATTGAGAGTGAGGAGCACTGTGTATGCATACCATGCGTTTGGCTCTTAACAATGGTCAAGAGCTTGTGTTGAATGATGTCAGGTTTGTACAAGGCATTAAGAAAAGTTTACTATCTGTTGGCCAGTTAGATGCACATGGTTATACTACCCTCTTTGCTGGGGGTTCATGGAAGTTGCTCAAGGGCCTAAAAGAGGTACTTTGTACTATCTTCGATGCAACGCTTTGACTGGCAAGTTTCTTGTTGTTGCTGAAGTTGCTTCACACACGGAATTGTAGCAAAAGAGACTTGTCCATATGAGCCAAAAGGCTATTGATGTGCTTTCCTCTCTGAAGAGGGTTGATGTAAAAGGCAAAAACTTGGATTTTTGTAACGATTATTTTTATGGAAAGCAAAAGAAATCTTCTTATTACTCTAGTGTCTCTCGCAAAGCTAATCCTCTTGATCTGATTCACTCCGATGTATGCACTATGTCTGTTAAGTCTTTTGGTGGTGCATTGTATTTTGTTACATTCATTGATGACTGTACTAGGAAAGGATGGGTGCATTTGTTGAAAAGTAAGAGAGACTTTTAATGCTTTTAAGAGGTTTCATGCTTTTCTCACTACTCAAAAGAGTACTAAGCTTAAATGTCTTAGATCTGATTATGGAGGAGAGCATGTATCTGCTCAATTTCATCGTTTTTGTGATGAAAATGGGATTAAACGGGAGTTGAGAGCCCCTTATATTCCGTCTTCTAATAATGTGGCTGAGAGGTATAATCGTACTTTATGCGAGAGAGTGCGTTGCATGTTATCCACCGCTAATCTTTCCCAAGAGTTTTGGGGGGAGGCATTGAAAACTGCAGTTCATATTTGCAATTGCTCTCCTAATAGTACGTTGAAAAATGACATTTCAGAGGAGGTTTGGTCGGGCAAACCTGCCTCTTATGATCATTTGAGAGTATTTGGCTGCGAAGCTTTCGTTCATGTACGCAATGACTTGAGAACAAAGCTTGATATGAAGTCCATTAAGGGAGTCTTCCTAGGTTATGGGAAGAAGGTGAAATGGGCTATAGAGTGTGGTTACCACAGTTTAGAAAGGTAATTCGTAGCCGAGATGTAGTATTCAATGAGGCAAAATTGCTTAAGAATGCTACAAAATTTGATGCTGACACGAAAACAGTCAGATTTCAGCCTTCTGTGCCACCCATTGATGTTGAAAAAGAGCCTCATGATGCATTACCGCAAGCTGAAATTGATAATCAACCGATTAACCTTAAGCCAGAAGAGGTGGGACATGATATTGATGCTCCTAATTAGGATGGACAGCCACCTGAATTGGCTGAAAAAGATTTTTAGCAGCATGATAGAGCTGAAAATGAGTTGCCTTATGATGTAGAACCGTTACCTGAGAATGTAGATCATTGCGTACACAGGTCAACTCATTTGAGAAGGCAACTGCAGAGATTTAATCCCTCTTTGCATCATGTAATGTTGACAGATGAGAGTGAACCTCTTACTTATAAAGAGACTAAGTCATGTGAGTCAAGCAGTAAGTGGGAGCTTGCAATGCAAGAGGAAATGAAATCCTTGTATACAAATGATACTTAGGATCTTGTGCCATTGCCTAAAGGGAGAAAGGCTCTTCCTAACAAATGGGTGTACAAGATTAAGATTGTGGATGAAAAACCCAAGTACAAGGCAAGATTGGTTGCAAAAGGATATGCACAGAAAGAAGGAATTGATTTTCAATAAATTATTTTCCATATTGTAAAGCTTACAACTTTACGTGTCCTTTTTGCTCTCGTTACGGTGCATGATTTGGAATTGAATCAAATGGATGTAAAGACAGTGTTTTTGCGTGGTGACATTGAAGAGGACATATACATGAAACAACCTGAAGGTTTTGTAGTTCCTACACACGAGGAACTTGTATGCAAACTGAAAAGGGCTTTGTATGGTTTGAGACAATCATCACGGCAGTGGTATAAGAAGTTTGACACTTTTATGCTGTCTCAAGGCTTTAAACACAGCCATGCAGATCATTGTTTGTATACGAAAAGGCATGAAGATGGTAGTCCCATCATTCTTGTTCTCTATGTTGATGACATGTTGCTTGCCGGGAAACATACGACTAGTCTTGATGCTATGAAACGTAAGCTAAATTCAGCATTTGCTATAAAGGATTTGGGTGATGCACAACATATTTTGGGCATGCGTATTAAAAGAGATAGAAAGCTGAAATTGTTGTTTTTATCTCAAGAAGGGTACATTGCAAAAGTACTTGACAGGTTTAATATGGTTGATGCTAAGCCTCTTGGAGTACCTTTACCTCCATACACCAAGCTTAGCAAAGCAGATTGCCCACAGGATGAGGTGGCATTGAAAGCAATGAAGGGAATCCCATATGCATCAGCTTGTGGTTCTCTTATGTATGCTATGGTTGCCACTCGTCTTGACATTGCTTATGCAGTGGGGGTTGTTAGTCGATATATGTCGAATCCTGGCAAAGCGCATTGGGAAAATGTCAAATACATTTTGAGATATTTGAAAGGTACACAATCAAAGTGTATTTGTTATGGAAAAAGTGACTTAAAGTTGCAGGGATATTGTGATGCAGACATGGCAGGTGACATGGATACCAAGAAATCTACCAATGGATATGTATTTGCCATTGCCAGTGGTGCAGTCTCTTGGTGTTCTAGGTTGCAAAAAATTGTGGCATTGAGTACTATTGAGGCTGAATATATTTCAGCCACAGAGGCTTCAAAGGAGGCCATTTGGTTGGCCAGACTTGCAAAAGAACTTGACATGCCTGCTCATACACCCGTGTTGGGTTGTGATAGCCAGAATGCTGTCTATTTAGGCAAAAATGCCATGTTCCATGCGCGTACCAAACACAAATGTGCGCTACCACTTCATACGTCAGGTATTGGAGAATGGTCTAGTCACCTTGACTTAGATCCATACACAGGATAACCCTGCAGATGTTCTCACCAAGCTTCTTGCTAAGCCTCAACATGAGCATTGCATACAGTTGGTGGGAGTTGGTTAATTTAAAGGCGTCGTTTATGCCTTTAGGTGGGAGGTTGTTGGGTTAAAGGCCTAAATAACCCCTTTTTGTACATTTTTATACTTTGTCTATGTTCAAGTTGAACCTGGACACATTTTTTTTAAGTCACTTATAATAAAAGTGGGAAAACCCAAAATTCACTTCTTGAGTTTTCCCCAAAAACATGAGCTCTCTCTCTCTCCCTGCTTCGATCTCTAGCGCTAGCTCTTTGCTCCATTGTGCCTCCTGCTTCTTGCCCCAATCATGCACTACATCGCGACGCGCACCTATCGGTACTTTCTGCTTCGCGCTTTCAGCACTACACATGCCACTGCCCAGTTTACGATAAGATACGAGGCCGCTTTAACTGCCTGTTCAGAGAGGGCTTTGGACCCCTCTCTAGAGTCCTCAAGTATGAGGGCCAAAGATGTCTCGGACTGTTTTTGCTCGAGCTGCGCAGACACAAAGAGAGCCTGATGAGAGGAGACACTAGCCAATCTTAGAGACGCATCATAGACTTCTTTAGAGCAGACAGTGGACAGCCGTAGGAGCAGCTACCGCAACACTGAGTTCACATTCTCCTCACACCAGAGGCACGTTGATCGATCGAGCGATCGAGCTAGGGAGATCCACACGTCCACGACTGCAGAGGACTACACAGCATCGATGGAGGCTGCATCAGAGGATTTGGATAACTTTGGCCCAACATGTACGACACACGGTCAGACTATTGACCATCGAAGGAGATTGATGACGTCCGCCAGCGACGATTGATGATGGATCTCCTATGATTTAGCTCTTTTGAGGATTGCACACCCTGCTCATCTTGTACCAACCTTTGTATCAGCTCTCACATTGTGTTGTATTAGCCCTCATTCACTACTTTCACCCCCTTACTCATATCCTACACAGTTCTAGCTAGCTGCTTAGTTCACATCTAGCAGTTTAGGATTCTATAGTACCCCTTTTTTCAGTACCTTTTTTTTTTTGGTACTCAGACATTGTATCAGATTCACCGCGTTGTAACTTTTTGATCTCATCGGTCATTCTCGCCTTTTGAAGAGCTTAATATAACATTTCACTTCATCTCGATTGCATTGACATGGTACCGAGAGCTCGATTGATGTGCAGACTGCAGGAGATGGGGTTGCCCATAGTGTTTTGGGGGATTATGGCTCTATACAGACCAGTGATGAGACATGTACGCACCCGGGAGGGATATCTGATTTACTTCACTCCACCATTGGGGTGAAACAAGTTTGCCCATTGTCTCCTACTCTATTTGGTATGTATGTTGAGGAGGTATCAAATTACATTGACAGAGAGGGTGATAGAGGTGCCCAGCTAGCAGGGATGTGGATCCCATTGTTGTTATATGCTGATGATATATTGTGTCGATCTTTGACTCACCAGAGGGTATGCAGCGACAGTTGGATGCATTACACAGTTTTGCAGAGGATAGGATTGTCTGTAAACCTTGGTAAAACCAAGGTTATGGTGTTTAACACCACACCACAGTGGATCTAGACATCAACACTTACCTTGGGGTTGTCTTCATTGGGCCGAGGTTTTCTTTGGGGAGAGCAGCAGAGCCTAGACTGACTAGAGCTTATGCGGCCTTGGGAGGCTTGGAGAGGATGTGTTCGTAGATTGAGTTCCAGGAACCTCGGACAAAGTTATGGCTCTTTGATACTTTAGTAGCCTCAACTATGTTGTATGCGGTACAGATATGGGGACCTTCTGTAGACAAGGATGGTTAGAGACGTATGGAGAGGCCCTTGGTATCTATGATTTCTCGACTGATCAGAGCCAAGGCCTCCGTACCGAACGCTATCATTCGAGCACAGCTAGCTGCCCCTCCTATGGAGATTGAGACGCTTACCAGATCAATCTTTTTTGTGCACAGCTTGTGGGATCTACTAGAGACAGATATTCTAGACTGGCCCTTGAGTCTTCCACGCAGTTAGCTCTTCAGGGGGACACTTCATGCTGGTATGCACAGATAACATCATGGTTTCAGAATGCATGGCTTCACCATGGACAGGCTGCCCCCTTTCCAGTACTCTCTTCAGACACCCTCGAGGTCTCTTACACGGGTGGAGATTACTAGACTCATTCGTCAGGACCTGATCCAGCTGAATACCAGGAGGACATGGATAGAGTCGCCACAGGAGTTGGGCACAAAGATGGCTACTTGGACATAGGAGATGGGTTTGTGATTCGACCCAGCTACATGGACACACATATGTCTCATGCTTTGCGGTGTGCCATTGGTCAGATACGCACATCCTCACATCAGTTGGAGATTGAGACTGGTAGATTCAGAGGGATACCATCAAACAACAAGATATGCTGCTTATGCCAGCTAGAGCCAAAGACAGAGCTACATTACATATGTCATTGCATAGTGTACTATGAGATTCAAGGCCGTTTCCACTGCTTATTTAGAGAGGGTTTCGGTCCTTTCTCTAGGGTCATGAGTTATGAGGATCAGAGATGTCGAGCTATATCTACTTGAGTTACACAAATCTAGAGACACTTTACTGGGGAGAGATAGAGAGAGACAGATTACAGATTTCTTTTCACTAGATATGGGACAGCCAGAGGAGCAGCCATCACTGCAAAGCTCGGCCCACCCTCATTTGATCACTACCGGCACTCTCATCAACCGAGCACTGGAGCTAGGGAGATCCAGACGGCCACGATTGAGGAGAGGGGGCTACACAACATCGACGGAGACTACAGCAGAGTATTCGAGCCATACTCTCTCGACATCCATAGTGCAGATGAGGATGGACTCTAGTAGTAGTAGTATTTTTGTTCTAGTATTTTTGTACCCAGACATGGTATCAGATTCACAAATTTGTAACAATTTGGTTTCATAGGTCATTTTGGCCTTTTGAAGACGTTAATATAACATTTCATTTCATTTCTCTCTCTCTCTCTCTCTCTCTCTCTCTCTCTCTCTCTCTCTCTCTCTCTCTCTCTCTCTCTCTCTCTCTCTCTCACGCTTCTGCACACGCGCACTCTCTCTCTCTCACGCTTCTACGCTATTTTAGACTCTCTCTCTCTCTCTCTCTCTCTCTCTCTCTCTCTCTCTCTCTCTCTCACGCTTCTGCACACGCGCACTCTCTCTCTCTCACGCTTCTACGCTATTTTAGACTCTCTCTCTCTCTCTCTCTCTCTCTCTCTCTCTCTCTCTCTCTCTCTCTCTCTCTCTCTCTCTCTCTCTCTCTCTCTCTATATATATATATATATATATATATATATATAAAATATATATATAAAATATATATATATATATCATGGGAAGCGTCGAAGAAGTGCCAACGGCTTTCCCCACGTGTAAGAAGACGGATCCCTCATCAGCCACCCACAAAGCCTCTTTCATGCGGACAGGGAAAAGGATGTCGGCAATAGAGAAGGAAATGAGAGAATGGAGAAACGAAGTTGAAAAGTGGAGGAAGGAGAGGAGCACTCTTCTTCAAAGATGGACCGAAGAAAGAGATGGGATGTGTAGGAGGATCGCTTCGCTCGAGGAGAAAGTGGTCATCCAAGATTCCATCATCCGAAATCTACAAGCAAAAAGTGGACAGCTTGAAGAAGGCGAAATTAAGCCATCCATGATGGAAGAATTGAATACCATGAGAGAAGAAATACGGGTTATCAAGGAAGGTGAGGAGAAGAAGTCATGGGCCGCGGTGATCTCCGCAACACAAAAGAAAGTCGAGGAGGCCGAAAAATGGATTGAGGTTGCCACGAAAGGGAAAGGTAAGGAAGCTCCTTGTACACCAACTCTTATTAACATGACCCTCGAAGAGGAACAAAGAAGAGGATGCAGGCTCTACATGTGAGGGTAACCGGCCTCAAGGACATAAATAATGTGGAAAAAGAGGTAACAAGCCTCACATCCACGATGGGGGTGGACAAGCCTTCACACACAAAGGCATGGAGAGTCGGCAAGAAGAGTGATGGCCCGAAAGAATCTTCGAAAGGGAAAGCTCTCATACTACGCTTCCCCTCCTTGGAAGAGAAGAAGGAATTCTTGAGAAAGAGGCCTACTCTCAAGAAGACAGGTATTTTTCTCGATGATGATCTCACTCTCTCACAACTTGTGCATATGAGAGAGGTTATGCCAGAGCTTACGACGGCAAGGGAGAAGGGAAAGATGGCCTTTTACAGAGATGGTCGGGTGGTGATTGTAGAGCGGCGCTCTACATGACGGTGTGAGACCTATCGGACCACACTGAAGATGGCTACTTGGAATTGTAATGGATCTATGAGGTTGGACATTGGTGCCTTTGAGGACAGTTTCAGAGACAAGGACATTGTTTTCTTCTCAGAGATGCATCAGGCCCCCGGACAGCTTATGCCACATGTGGTGGGATACAGATGGGAGACAGCCCACAGGACAGTCGCGAGATCTGAGCATGGGAGTAGAGGTTCAGGGTAGAGGTTCAGGAGTAGCAACACTGCTATTTAGGGAGGAGTTACAGCCACTACTACATATTGTATGGAGAGATGATCATGCTAGATACATGTGGGTGAGGCTGAGAGCTGACACAGGCCGATTTCTATACATTGCAATATGTTACTTCCCCCCCAGTACGTCAGTATATGCTGCATCCAGAGGACAGTCGCCTTTCTCTATACTAGATGATGATATATGGAGGTTTTCTAGGGATGGTGATATCATCCTCCTAGGGGACTTCAATGCCCGAACAGGGAACTCTCAGACAGTCTTCTACGACACTTCAGATGAGATGCTTAGAGAGCTGGATGTGGGTGAGTTGGGGCTTGACAGATGCTCACATGACAGAGAACAGACGGAGTATGGGAGATTCCTCACGGAGATGACGACTGCGCATGGGTTAGCCATACTTAATGGCTTACAACGATTTCTTGGAGCAGCCGGTTTCACATGCTTTCCACAGACACGAGGCCAGTACAGTGGATTATGTTATGGCACAACCGAGCTTTATTCCTTGTATTCAAGATTTCATAGAGGGAGCTAGACCAGTGGACGTAGCAGTGGATCATGCACTTTTGACATTTTCTGTTTCATTCCAGTATAGTACAGCCCAGAAATCAGGAGGTAGGTCACATACCCGTTATACATTTACACTAAAGACTGACTCACTTTATACAGACGAGATCTATAGCCACCGCATGTGGGAACTTCCCAGAGACAAATATGCACGCCTTGCACTTGAGTCCTCTCGACAGTTAGCCATGCACGGAGATACAGCATGCTGGTATGGGGAGATGACATCATGGTTTCAGGCGCATGGGTTCAGCATACACAGATTGCCTCCCTTCCAGTACTCATTGGATGCGTCCTCTCTGACTCTTACACAGTCTGAGATCACCAGGCTCATTCGCCAGGACTTGACTCAGCTAGACACCAAGAGGACATGGATACAGCCAGCACAAAAGCTGGGCACGAAGATGGCTTTCTACAGAGAGCATCTCCTCCAGCTTACGGAGGATAGTTTTGTGACGAGGCCCAGATACATGGACACCCACTTGTCTCATGGGATACGATGTGCTATTGGCCAAATACGCACATCTTCACACCAGCTACGGATCGAGACTGGGAGATACAACGGAGTATCAACAGAGGCCAGGACATGCCCCCTGTGTGACATCGAGCCTGAGACAGAGTTGCACTGCACATGACACTGCCCCGTCTACTACGAGATACGAGGCCACTTCCACTACTTGTTCAGAGAGGGCTTTGGACCATTCTCTAGAGTCATGCGGTACGAGGATCAGAGATGCCTGGGTTTGTTTTTGCTCAAGCTGCGCAGACACAGAGAGAGCTTGATGAGAGGAGAGACTAGCCAGTCTCAGAGACAGATCACAAACTTCTTTAAAGCTGCCATTGGACACCCGAAGGAGTTACTACCACAGCAGAGCTTGTCGCCTTACACTAGAGGCACACTGATCAACCGAGCGACTGAGCTGGGGAGATCCAGACGCTTGCGACTATGGAGGACTACACAGCATCGACGGAGGCTGCATCAGAGGATTTGGATCACTTTGGCTCGACATGCACGACGCCCGGTCAAACTACTGACCATGGAGAAGATTGATGAGATCCGCCAGCGACCGATGCTGGATCTCCTGTGATCTAGCTATCCCAGCTAACTGTTGAGCTGCTTAGTTCACACCTAGCAGTTTAGGATTCCATAGTAATTTATTTTGTCATTTTGTCATTCTGTCATCTTGTTACTCTTGTCACTCTGACTTTGTATCAGATCCACCACATTGTAACTTTCTGGTCTCATAGGTCACATTGGCCTTTTGAAGACGTTAATATCACATTTCATTTCTCTCTCATTCATATAACAGACAGATCATATCAGAGCTGTCATTGAGCACCATTGGAAGCAGATGCCACAACATCTCAGTCACACATACCTACATCTTCCCATGAGGGAGATACTTCATAGAGAGAGGATATTTCATGATAGCTTGTATGTTTGGACTATGGATGTAAATTTTAGGTGGGTATCTCGTTTCAGCCTTTAGCTTCAGGTTTATTTTTCTGTTTCTCGGATGAGAGATTTCCTTCATTGTATGTACTGGTTTGGTCTCATAGGCCACATTGGCTACAGACGTTTCACTTCACCTTTGTCTTGGCTGTTGTCGATTGGACTAGCAACAGCGTGCCTTATGACTCTGGATTGCATAATCCTTCATTTTCTAAATAGAAAACTACGTAGGTCAATGATATGAGTTAATGGTCTTTCTATGTATCTGATGATGGCCCATCATTGTTCCTCTTGATATGGGTTTTACACTTATTGGCCAAACCCTTAATCGATTGGTACCCACCTCCATTGACACTAAATACATATAACCCTCCTCCATCCTTTTAAAGCACACATACAACTTTATCAGCTTCAGTTAAGGTACCTGTAGAGATGTTGATGAAGAACCCTCAGGTACACCCACATCAATGTCATCCTTTGCAAGCAACTTGGATAAATCGGCTTGGAAATCATCAAGATTAGATGGAGCCTACTGAAGCACACCATCAGCACAAAATTACACCAGACATGGAGACCACAAAAATAATATTTGTAAGTATAAAAAATTACCTCCGAGCGGCTCATATGCCATCCAGAATTTCCATCATTGCCATCCGATATATCTGGTCTGAATCCTGCAAATTGAACCAGGCACGTTTCCAAGCTTGTTTTTGGTCGAATGAAAAGAAAGTATTTACAAAATAGCTAAAAGAACAAGGAGGTTTGAAACATTAGAATCACAAGGACTGATGCAAGTAAGAGGGCTCCCCCAAAGGCCCTCTAACAGCACTTGAGGAGGGCCCTCCAAATTCAGCTTGTGAGCAATAAGTGCTTGTGCAGCGACGAATAGCAACGGCGACTGGCTCGCCAGGGCAGCTTTTTCGCTGGGGGGTGGCCACAACCACTCCTCACATCCATGAGTCGCCCTCAGACAAGCTGTAGACGGTGAGTTGAGCACAGCATGCGAGAAGTAACTGGATGATTTGAGCTGACATTATTCCGAAAGCTCTGTATGCCTACACTGTGTTGGGGTAAAGGCCCATGGTGGCTGCCCCCCATGACCACATGCCTACACACTAACCATTAACTCATTCATTCTCCTTCATATATACAATACGGGAACCACCCTATACACTCTTCTCTTTGTAATGTGGTTCAACTCCAAACTCTCCTGTCTATTTCTCCTCTTCCCTCTTAGCACGCATGCATCGTGCACGTAGCATTCTACAATTGGTAACAGAGCCCACAGCAATCGCACGGAGAACAGCATTATCGCGAGCTTCTCGAGGATCACCTACACGCTCTCGGCGGTGTTAGGATCTTCTTGAGCAGTTATCGGGAATGTGTGAAGCTTGGACAAGCTTTTGTAGCACAGAAAGAGCTTGTTGCTCAACCTTAGCAAGAAAAGCAGGTAGCGATCGTAAAAATTGAAGATTGAAACTTCCAAAAAGCCTTACATATAGCACAGAAAATTGAGATCCAAGGTGCAGCGCAAAACTGAAATTAAGGAGTAGCGTTTAAGCACAAAAATCAAGGCAATGGGTCTTGCCAAAGTAGCGCAATAGAAATTAAAAACCCAAGGGAGTGTGTGGTGTTCTCACAAGGAAGAGAGGGGGTGTGTGCTCTCAACACGTGAGCGAACGCACACTTTTTTTTTTAGTAATGTCGGATTGAATTACTAATGGGAAACCTCATATCGAGGAAAACCCATAGAAAACATTACAAGCAGTAAATCAGAAACAATTAAAGTAGAGCTCGTCATGAAGAGAGGGGAGCTCATCCAAGTCATAGGCGACTTTAAGAAACTGTCGAAGAGATGTTTTGAAGAAGGATACATACTCCATTTGAATCTGCTGAAAAATGAGGAAATTCCGGGCTCTCCACATTGCTCATAGCACCCAGAATATAACCCAATCGAAAAAGTATGGATATGGCTTAAGCAGCGGCGGAAGCACTCCAAAAAGCCAAAAATATCGACAAAAAGGTATCCCAGGAAACGCATACGAAGAGATGTAGAGATGTAGTCCACAAATTGTTTCATAGACCACAATAAATGTGGGATATTCTCAATGTTGGCACCACAACGAACACATCGCGAGAAAGCTAATCTTCTAGAGTGCAGAAACCTACCAGTTGGGAGAACCCCAATGATGCATCTCCACATAAACAATCACTCCTTTAAAGGAATCTTAGCATGCCACACTTTCATAACTTTGTTCATATTTCATACCTTATTACAATGTTCCTGTATCAGGAAGATGATTGCAAATGACAATACACCTTCGCAAATATAGAGAGGATCGAAGAACCGACATAATGCCAGTCACAAATTCGATCCTCAGCAACAAGCAACAGAATGGGAGATAAAGGATCCACCAGATCCTTAATGGTGTGCCACATGTGTCTATAAAGCATTCAAAAGACCAAAAGTCAGAGCAGCCTGTCTAAATGACAGCACCTTTCCATCAGCATCGATTATATCTCATATCCTTCCAATGCCTTTCCGGGAGAGAAAATAAGCATGTTTTGGAGACCGCTACTGATCAAAAACCCGACTCCAATGCAAACTCTCCATTCTGAGCGGATTGCCACTCATGTCATCTCGACAAAGCCACGACAACTCCTTCGTGACTATTTCCCAATCAGCTACAACACTGGAAACAAGGGGGCAGCCAGGTATCGTGCCTTCAAATTTGCCAAAAAACCTATACTAGTATGAAAGCTGCCAATGCACAAAAGCTGGTGTAGAAACTGCATGAGAACACAGAAATGCAAACATCAGTGTCCAGAGTTGTCTTTGCTCTACCAGTATCAATAACAAGGTGGCCTTCCTTGCAATAACATGAGAACACAAATGTAGAATATTTAGACCACCACAATGCTTTGGAGTACATAGCTTATCCATAGCTAGTAATCGCAGGCCTTTTTTCTGAGAGCAAGTAGACAAGAAATGCTTCATAATCCTAAACATGAAAGCCCGAAGACGACGAGGTGGCCAATGCAATAATGGTAGAAAAAATTGCATGTATGCCACCAAGATGGACTGCACTACTCTGAGTCTTACATGTAATGGCTAGGCAGACAGTTTCCAATAATGTAATATAGACCTTATTTTATCCTCAACCCAATCCAAGAATTTGGAATCATTCATTGACCATGACAACGGGTATCCAGTTAAAACATGCACCTGCAAATTTTCCCCTTTTGAGTTTAAATGGTCTTTTACCCACTATTGGATCACTAGAGTCAATTGTGATTCTTGTAGGCGTCTTTTTATTCGTATCCCAGAGCCAGGGTAGTTTTCGTACGTCGAACGGAACGTCTCGTTCCATCCAGCCGGACCCGTCCCGTCCCGTGCGTTCCGTTCGTTCCGTCCGGTGACTTTTTTCGGCAGTTTATGACCGTTGGCAGCTTTTTGACCGTTTTGCAACGTCCAGTTTGTAGGCCTTTTGGAGCCGTTTGCGGGCAGTTTTGAAGCCAAATGCCATGCTTATTGCCCATGGGCCATTGGCACATTGCCATGCTTATTGCCCAAGGGCCAATGCCCATTGCTCAAATGTCAAGCCTCACATGCTCTTCCTCTCCTATTTAAGCAACCCTTCCCCTTTGTTATCCAACACAACCTACAACTACAAGCTACAAGCTTTAGCCCTAAGCCTCTCAATGCTCTACCCTCTCATCTCCATGTGCTTCCATTGAAGCTTCAAGCTCTCAAGCTCTCGAGTCTCCATTGGGTCTACCATCTCTCTCCTTCAAGCTCCCTTGGGTGACACCGTGACGGGTCTCTCCTTCAAGCTTCCTTGGGTCTCTCTCTCTCTCTCTCTCTCTCTCTCTCTCTCTCTCTCTCTCTCTCTCTCTCTCTCTCTCTAATCTATTGATACATCATACATCATACTAGTAGCTACTAGCTACATACTACATAATGCCGCCTCCTCTTCATGAAGCCTTTGAGAAGCATTGCCGATATTTTGAGCGGGTGGGGGGCAAGCAAAACTCTTGCAAGTGGTGGTGCAAATATTGCCCAAAAGCTATGACCTCTTCCGTCACCCGTCTCATCATCCACTTGACAAAGATGGGAGGACAAGCGGGGCCATGTCCTAATATCCCCGAAGATATCCTTGCGGAATGCAAGAGAAAGTATCTTCCATTGAAGACACGCAAGGGTAGAGTCACCTCGGATGAGTTCATGTCGCCGGATGTTGATAGCTCCGATTCGGAGGAAGAGGCCTCTCCAACTATGTCCATGGCTACCGGTGCCACCGCGGCCTCATGTGATGGTAGTGCCTCCTCCAAGAAGTCCAAGAAGTCCAAGGGGTCTTCAAGTGATGGTGGCCGGCCTCCGAAGATGGCAAAGCAAACTTCTCTTGTGAAATCGGTGGGTGGATGCTCCGGCCCCTTGTCTTTCCTCAAGGAGAGACAAAGAATCGCGGAAATAGAGATTGCCCGCACGGTGATTGAATGCAATCTCTCCTTCAACATTCTTCGGTTGGAGCGATGGAAGAGGATGATCATAGCAATTGCGGCGGTTGGTCCATGCGAAGGGTGGACGGGTGTGTCATACCATGACATGAGAACAAAGAAGCTTGATGAAGAAAGGGCAAGGATTGACAAGTCACTTGAGCCCGTACGTGCGGGTTGGGCAAAGTATGGATGCTCTATCCTCTCCGACGGATGGAGCGACCGCAAGAAGAGGGGCATCATCAACATTCTTGTTTCTTGTCCTCTTGGCACGTACTTCTTACGGGCGGTGGATGCGGATTCGAGAGGGAAGAAAGTGACCGGGGCATTCATTTGGAAGCACATCCGCCAAGCCATTCTTGAGGTAAAACCGTAAATCGAGCCTTTATGTCTTGAGCAATTGCCGATGAGTCCTATGTTTTAATTTTTAAGTTTTAACTCTTCTTGTCACAAATGCCTCTTGTGTAGGTTGGTGCGGAGCATGTCGTGCAAGTGATTACCGACAATGCTTCAAATTGCAAAGCAATGAGTAAGAGGCTAGAGAAGGAATTTCCATCCATAGTATGGACTCCATGTGCCTCTCATTGCCTTGACCTTCTCTTTGAAGACATAGGGGAGCTAGGTTGGGTGAAAGATATCCTCAACCAAGCACTCTCCATCATCAATTTCATCAATGGCAAAGTGAGGGTGCTTGCCATTTACCGCACCTACTCCGACCTTGAGTTGAAGAAGCCATCGGCCACTCGCTTTGCCGCCATGTGGCTACTTCTAGAGCGGCTCTATGATGAGCAAAACAAAATACAAAAGACCATGGTCTCCGATGAGTTTAAGGAGTGGATGAATGGAGAGTCCGCCGCTTCCCAACAAGATGCAAAAGCCATCCAATGGCTTTGCTTGCGGGAGGAGTTTTGGCAAGAAATTAAGGGTCTTGTCGTTGCGATCTTTCCCTTGTACAAGGCTCTCCGCATGACCGACATGGAAGGGGCAACTATTGGGCTTCTATGGCACTTCATGGAGGAAGCTTACAAGGAGATTGAGAAGTCTACAATCCTAGATGGGGCTCCCGATGGAACACGGTATAACTACATATTTATTATTACATATGTCATTCTCTATATATTTAAATTCTACATGCTTGTTTCTCTACTTAGTACATTTCCTCTCTCTTCTTGTAGTGATTACCTCGAGGACTCTCCCAAGAGAGACGACATTCTCCTCCTAATCACAAAGCGGTGGGATTGGATGAAGAGACCTATCCATTACTTTGCGGCTCTCTTGCATCCGGCTTACAAGAAGCCCGAACTCTTTGCAAATCAAGAGCTTATTGAGGAGCGCAACAATTACCTCTTTAAGGTGCTAAAAGAAGAGGACATTGGAGCATTTCTCCAAGAGGTAATCAACTATAGCGACCAACGAGGCACCGCATTTACTTCCAACTTGTGTTGGAAGCGGCAATCCTTGGTGAAGCCTTTATTTTGGTGGGAGAGCTTTGGCTATCAATTGCCTACTCTCAAACGACTTGCTTTGAGGGTTCTTGGCCAAGTAAGCGACAAGCCTCAACCTTTTACATTTTATGCTTAATCTCTTCAACTATAGTCTCTTATAGCTTATGCCTCTCCTGATGTGTTTTAGGATTGCTCATCGGGAGCATGTGAGCGTAATTGGTCCGCATACTCCCTCATCCACACCAAAATCCGAAACAAGCTCTCAACGAAGCAATTAGAGCGACTTATCTATTGTCGCTCCAATTTACGCATGTTGCGCTCTATGCATGAGATGCCTATGGCTCGACAGGTATAAATTATAAATTATAATCACTACTCTCTCCATTTTCTATACTCTAAAGTCTAGTCTTTAATTAGTTTGAATATACTAATTATGTTTTCATTGTCCAATGTTGTAAATGTCAAATAGGTCAACGTGGATGAGCTCACACTTACGATTGACACTCTAAAGAGTGTCAATAAAGAGCAAGACCCTGAGGAGCAAATGATTTTTCGTGAGCTCTACTTGGAGCTTGAGGAGATTGATCGCTGGGTTTCTCGCACACGATCACGCAAGAAGGTCGTCATCCATGGAGTTACATCGGCTACAAGAGGCAGAGGTGCCAGGGCTACAAGAGGTAGAAGCAAAGCATCAACAACACCCACGGAGGCTCCTAGGACCTATGTGCGGCGAGGCTCCGGAAGCGGCTCTTGTGCGGCAGCCATCACTTCCGAGGATAGAGAGCCTCGAGAGCCAGAGTATGATGATGAAGGCAACCTCATTAGTGATGGAGATTATGAGCCGTCATCCTTTGACTCTTGTGAGGAAGAGGATGATGTTGATGAGCAAGGCTCAGAAGAGGAAGATGAGGAAGATGATGAGAGCACTAGTGACTAGTGACTTTACTATTTAGTCTCTCTATTATGGTGTGCCACTTTTTGAGTACTTTGTAGCCCTTGCCACTTGGTCCCCCCACTTTTTTGTATCCCTTGCCACTTTTTGAGTACTTTGTAGCCCTTGCCACTTGGTCTCTACTTATCAAATTTCAATGATCATTTTGGTTTATGTAATCCTCATTCTCTTTAGTCTTTGAGTCTTGACTCTTTACATTGTACTATGTACTATGTAGTATTGTAACTACTAACTTGTAATCTATACAAATGTCAAGTTTCTATAAGTAAGTATTAAGGCCTAAGCCTTAGGCCCTTAGACTTGAGAATTATTTGTTTTTTTAAATTTGAACGTACATAACGTCATCGTACATCATAATTTTTTTTAGTTCGTTTAGTACCGCACATCATCGTACGCGTACAAAACGTACGGGACCGTACGAGACTACTATGCCCAGAGCATACTGAATCTATTGAAATCGGTATCCAAGTTTGGGGGACATATCACTTTGCCAACTAAGCAGCCAAAAGAGGTAAAAAAGTGTTTCAAAGTACGTGAAAATCCCACTATTTCCACCCAAACTAGACACCTATCTCGTATCAATATTTGAAAATCTTTAGTAAGCGCCCATGGCAATACATGTGTCATTTGCATATCGAAAAACAAAGGCGACATTTCCAACAATTGGGAATGAGCGTTCATATCCGCCAATAACACTTCCTAAGCACCAAAATATACCCCTCGGTCTGCTTGTCTTTTCAATAGAAAATCAAGGTGGTACCAAACGTACTGTACGTGGCGTATATGTACGTACTGTACGTTGTTCCGTACAGGAAAAAAAATTATGTACGTAAAAATACGTACTCTTGAAAAAAAAACCGCAAAATACTACATTTTCTAGGACTTTTCCAATAAGCCAACAACTTATAGAGACATTCAAAGACATGTTTTACAAGACAACCACATATTGTGTAACTACTGCAAGAGACATTGAACATCAAGGCTCAAGAGTCAAATGAGATTTGAAATAACAAATAACACACCAATGCTGAAAACATCAAATGACAAAGTACCATAGGTGATAGCCTACAAGGCCCACGCCATAACAAAAGGCTCATCAGCCATCATAAATGAAACCATCCTACTCAAAAAGTCTATCTATATAGTAGTAGAAAGCACTAAATAGCTAGCTCAAAGCTAGCCCATCATCATGTGATGGCCCCATCCTCAAAAATCATCATCGGATGCAGATGAAGACTCTGTTGAAGAGACCACGTCCCCATCCGTCAGGACATTGCCCTCTTCGTCGTACTCTGGCTCTACCATCACGGACACCTGTGCCACATGTAGATCATTCTCTACTGCCTCTGTCGAAGCCTCAATGAGACGAACAGCCTCGTTTTCCTGTTTCCGAGAAGAACGAATAGGTAGCTTCCCTTTACGAATGCTCTCTCTTCGAGCACTATCTGGGTCTGGATCATGCTCACGTAGAGGAATAGCCAAAGCTCGTGCGCGTGACCTCGTCACACGCCGATCAACACTCTCCAACTCCCTGTGAAGCAACCGAATAATCTCCTCCTGATCTGCGCCTCCACCTCCTCTATAGCACAAAGATCTGCCACCATCTTCACCTCGGTTGGGTCTGCCTGTTGAAAAATGAAAACAGAGGAAATATTATTTAGTATGTACTAAGTACTCAATGGCCGAGTGTATCATGATTCATGACTCAATCATTCATGTGAAAATTAATAGTAGACCTGTCACCTGCTTGGGTGTTCCCAAAGCATGGTAGGCTTGCACAAGCCTCATATGTGCTCGGCAATAGACTAACTTCTCTAGTTGAGAAGTGCTGAGACAATTGCGGATCTTCGTATGTATCAGGAAGACAATGCACAGCACATGGAGTCCAAGAAATCCGAGGGTAAGCTGCCTCGACCATTTCACCCATAAGTTTACAATTTGAGGCATTGTCAGTCACAACCTGTACCACATTCTTCTTCCCACCTCATCAATAACTTTCTTGATGTGCCCAAAGATAAACTCACCACTGATGTGCTCTCCCGCCTTCCCTGCATCCACAGCACGCAAGAAGTATGTGCCAAGACAAGACGACACAAGAATATTAATGATGTGCCGCCTACGAACATCACTTCAGCCATCTGATATGATGGTGCACCCCAACTGTTGCCAACCGGCCTTGACCGGGACCAAAGCCTTATTAATCAAAGCCTTCTGCTCATCAAGCATTGTAGTGCGCATCTTCTTATACTCCACCCCTGACCATGAATCTGTGTGACCAACATCAGCTATAGCCCGGACCATCCTCTTCCATTGCTCAGTCCTCAAAACATTGAAGGAGATGTTGCACTCAATGAGAGTGCAAGCAATCTCCATCTCAGCCACCTTTTGACGCTCCTTCACCCAAGAAAGAGAGTTCACACACGAAGGCAAGGTGCTTTGCCTACGTGCATCCATATCACCTCGATCTTCCTCTTCCTGCACAACTCGAGCCCTCTTTCTACTAGAACCAACAGTGGGATAATCCTCTTGAACCTCGGAAGATGAACCACCAAAATCCCCAATAAGAGCATCCTGTGTGTGCTGGCTACCTGTATTTTTTTTTGGTGTTGGTACTTCCGAAAAATTCTCCGCAATCAGCTTGTCCCTAATATCCTGTGGAACCTTTTTGCACCCTCCACAATTGTTGGTCGTGCCAATGCCTGTCAGATGCTTGACGACACGAGAAATTGTACTCGTGAGCTGAAAATTACAGTACTTGCATTGCCATCGTCAAGTGCCGGAACCCGCTTGGCCTGGAGTGTTGATAATGCGGATGACATTGGTATGCTCCTTCCAGTACGGGTTGCATGGCTTAGGCATGATGAATCTGTCGCAAACAATAAGATAGACACGTGACACAAGTGAGAGAAAGAGACAGAGAGAGGGAGAGAGAGAGAGACAGAGAGCCCCGGAGCCTACAAGAAGAACTTGGAGAAGAGAGAGAGAGAGACTTTACCTGCACACTGTTTCTCCGCAAATTTCTCTGCAATGATGACTGGTTACTGGTTCTCTGCAATTTGTTACTGCTCAATGCTCAAGCGCCTTAAAAATAAGCCCCAAAAAATAGTCGCCTGGGCCTAGCGAAACCCTCACGCTGAATAAGGGGCTGAAATTTTATTTTTAATTTTTTTAAATAGCACCGTACAGATCAATCCGTACGGTACAGATCCGTACAGATCAATCGTACGGTACGGTATCGTTCCGGACGTACGTGTTGAACCTACCTTGCATGAGCTAGGTACGAAGATGACTTTCTATAGAGAGCATCTTCTCCAACTCACGGAGGATGGTTTTGTGATCAAACCAGGATACATGGATACTCATCTATCCCACAGGATATGATGTGCTATTGGTCAGATACGCACATCCTCACATCAGCTAGAGATCGAGACAGGCAGATTTAGAGGAGTACTCGTTGAGTCCCAGATTTGTCAGGTGTGCCAGATAGAGCCAGAGACAGAGCTACAATACATATGTGACTACCCAGTATACTATGAGATACGAGGCCGCTTTCACTGTCTATTCAGAGAGGGTTTTGGCCACTTTCTAGAGTCATGAGATACCAGGATCACAGATGCCTCGGATTATACTTACTGGAGATTCGCAAACACAAAGAGGACCTCTTGAACAGGGGCACAATGAGAGAGATCCAGCTGGCAGCAACAGCGGCAGATTACAGATTTTTTTCAATCACAAACAGAGGAGTTTGAGCAGCCCCCACAGCATAACAACACTAGAGGCACTAGAGGCAAACTGCTTGATCGGGCGATAGAGTTGGGGCGGTTCCGTCGCCCACGGATGAGGGGGCCCTCTCGACATCGACGGAGATTGCGACAGAGGATCCATACCATACTAGCACGACATAGGAGCCGTCTCAACAGAGTGCCTACCTTGGAGGACATTGAATCTCTACACCTTTTGGATACTGATGTATATGTATATGATGCCTCGACTGTCAGAGAGCTCCATTGTATCAGCTCACCCTTCGTATTCCCTTTGTATCAGCTTTCATCCCACCCCTACCCACTATTTTCTTTCAGTTCTTTGTACTTTTTGTACCCAGACCTGGTATTAGATTCATCACATGTAACCTTTTGGTCTCATAGGTCATTTTGGCCTTTTAAAGACGTTAATATTACATTTCATTTTTACTTCATTTCATTTCATTTCTCTCTCTCTCTCTCTCTCTCTCTCTCTCTCTCTCTCTCTCTCTCTCTCTCTCTCTCTCTCTCTCTCTCTCTCTCTCTACATCTCTATCTCTCTCTCATTCTCTCTCTACAAAGAAAGAAAAGGAACCATCATTCGTGCTAAGTAGCACATATTCAAGCAAGGAAAGAGGTAAAGATTTGTGGAAGTGTAAAGTCTAGATCTTTACCATTTCAATGACATTGCACCTGACACCAAAATTGTTGGTGCATACTTTGCGTGACACGTAAATTTGATGCATCTATGTCTCGTCGTACTCATACTACTCATATTGGTACAAGTAAATAAAATGCAATATAAAGGAATATTCCAAACCACCTGTCCGCAAGGCACAATGCTACATCCTTCGCCTCGACTTCCCCTCCCGCCTCTGATGCACTCCCTTACCTTTACCTATCGCAGAGTTCTCTGTCGCATCCGCCTCTCTGCTTTGTATTCTCTCCCCCACCAAAGCAATCAGAAGACTCTGCACGCCATACAGAGAGAGAGAGAGAGAGAGAGAGAGAGAGAGAGTTGCTTCTACGTTCCCCTCCCCTCCCTCATCTTCATATCGATCAAACCCTAGTTTAGCAAAGCAAAGGAAAAAGACAATGATTGATCGCGAGAGAGAGAGAGAGAGAGAGAGAGAGAGAGAGAGAGAGAGAGAGAGAGACCCTCGGCCGTTCCGCACCCCTCGAGCATACATGCAACAAACAACCACATTAAAAGTTTCACTAACCTAACTATTTTAGCTAATCCTTGAAGAATCTACAATAGATTCTCTTAAAATATGTATTTTCAAAAATCGTGGGCACATTCTCGTTCAGGTTCTCACCATGCATCATATGCATCAGATTGTTATGCTTTGGTTGTTTCTAGTTTATGTGATGAAAGGAACCTCTTTCTTTTGATAAAGAACAAAATTCAGAAAATTGGATGGCTGCATTGCAATCAAAATATGATGCACTTCTAGAAAATGAAACATGGACCTTATGTGATTTGCCTCGAGGCCAAAAGACAATTGGTAAGAAGTGGGTTTACAAAGCTGAAACGTAAGCCAGATGGTGAGATTGATCATTACAAGGCTAGACTTGTTGCTGAAGGTTATGCACAGCAGAAAGGCATTGACTATGAAGAAACTTTTGCTCCCACTTGTCTATGACTATTGTTCGTTTTCTATGTACATTGGCAGCTCACTTTGGATGGAATGTACATCAATCAGATATATGAACGGAAGTATATGTAACGCAACCTCGCAGTTTTGTCAAGAAAGGACAAGGAAAGAAAGAGTGCAAATACAAGAAATCTTTATATAGGTTGAAGCAGTCTCCTATACTTGGTATAAGAAAACTAACACTCATTTGCTCAAACAAGGCTTTCGTAACAAGCCAAGTAAAAGCACTTTGTATGTCAAACGTGAGGGTGATGTATTTCGCATCGTTATTTTGATTGTTGACTTCAAGGCTGAATTGAATGTTATTTTTAAGATGAAAGACTTGGGACTCTTGCATCATTACGTGGACATACAGTTTAAGCAGTGTGATGGAGGTATTGCTATGTGTCAAGCAAGATACTTAGAGACATTACTATGCCCAAGGTCTAAGCATTGGCAGGCTGTCAAAAGGATCTTTCGCTACTTGAGTCGCACTTTACATCTTGGGTTGTTTTATTCCAAGACGGAATCATTGCCGCCAAATATGCATGCTTTTTCGGACTAAGTTTGGATTGGTTGTTATGACACACAAGTGTCCACAAGTGGTTTTTGTTTCCAACTCGACAGTACATGCATATCATGGTTAAGCAAGAAGCAACCTACTGTTGTCACTTCTAGTTGAAAGACTAAGTAAAGGATAGTCTTCACAACTGCGGTTGAGTGTGTATGGCTCTGATGTCTTATGGCTGATTTGGGTGTTGGACGGGACACTACCAACATCATCTACATTGACAGTCACAAACCGCATTGGTAGTTGCGAAGAGCTGAGTTTTTCATGCTTGCATAAAGCACATTGAGGTGCATTATCACTATGTCACGGAGAGACTCTCAACAGGAGAAATCAGCTTGGCTTATGTGCCGACACATGACAACCTTGTAGATCTGTTCACAAAGGCATTGCCTTGTGAGAAGTTCAAAGCTTTCCGCAAAACTTTGGGCTTGTTTCCCTTTGTGGATTCATCATGTCCTTAAGCCATGGCACTTCTCTATACACTATGTGCTAGCTCTCGTTCAACCCATCACTCCCAAGGGGGATTTGTTACTATATAATTGGTACTGATGTATGTGAACACACATAGGACTGTTGGGGCACTTTGTCCCTCACCAGGAGGTTTCTCCCCCATGCATTGCATATAAGCTCATCAAGCTAGGGCTATCTTATCTTTCTATTTTGCGCATTAAGCAATGCACTCTCTGTTGTGTACCTTCACTTTCTTCATTTTCTCCAAGTTGTGTGTGTGCATTCCATGCAACCCTAATTCCAACACAATGAGCCATCTTGTTACCATGCAAATGGATGACAAGGCCAGGTCGGAGCAGGCATGCAATCAAACCATAACTTGATTTTCAACAATGAGACATGGGACTTAGTTGAGTTGCTAGAAGGAAAGCAGGCCTTACTTTGCAAATGTGTTTACAAAAAGAAGTTTACATCTAAGGATCATAAGCCGAAGTAGAGGGCTAGATTGGTTGCTAAGAGGTTAAAGCAACAGAACGGAGTTGATTTTGATGAAATCATCTCGTGCATGGTCAAGATGACTACACTTCGTACAATGCTTGAACAGTTGAACTAGTAGCCATTGAGGACATGGAGCTTGTCCAAATGGATGTAAAGACAGCCTTTCTTCACAAGGATCTTGATGACTCAATAATGGTTCGTTGCTCATTCTCATCTTATATGTAGATGAGATGCTAATTGCAAGAAAGCCAGCTGAGAAGATTGTCAAATTGAAGTAAATGTTGAGCAAAAAATTTGCTATGAAGGATTTCGGGAAAATCACTTTCTTGGTATGCATATCAAGAAAGAGAGTCAAAAGGATATTCTTGAGCTGTCTCAAGAATCTTATATCCACAAGGCCTTACAATGTTTCAATATGCAAGGGAGGAAGGCAATGAGTACCCCATTACTGTACTAAGCAAAGAAGATTCTCCGGCATCAGATGTTGAGAGCGCAGAAAAGGCAAGTGTGCCATATTCTTCAGCTATAGGCATAGGAAGTCTCATGTGAGCTACGAGGCCAGACATTGCATTTGCAATGGGAGTGGTTAGTCGGTATACGGCTGATCCTAGCAAGCAGCATTAGATAGCAGTGAAACATTTCCTCCAGCACTTAAAGGGCATAGTAAGCAAGTGCTTACGCTTCGGTAATAGCAATGCATCAATTGTTACTTACACCGATGCAGATTATGCAGGTTGTAAAGATAGCAAGAGGTTTATATTTGGCTATATATTCATATTCGCAGGAGGAGCCATTTCTTGGAGGTCATTCCTCGAGGCTTGTACGTCTTCTTCCACTACAGAGGCTAAGTATGTTGCAGCATCAGATGCAACCAAGGAAGCTATATGGTGGCACGTCTAGTGGGAGACTTGGACATTCAACAGGTTCCAATTTTGCATTGTGATAGTCTCAGTACCATTGCTTTGGCAAAGAATCACATGTTTCACTCCAAGTCGAAGCACATTGAGGTGAGGTATCATCTCATTTGGGATGCATTGACAAATAAGCGATTGGAGCTTATCAAGGTCCACACTGATGACTACCCAATGGATGCTCTTACAAAGAGCTTGGCTATAGAGCGATTTGCACATTGCATGGAGTTAATGGTTGTAGGGTGAACACAGTTGTACAAGGGTGAGGCTATTGTCCCGCTTCCAATTGTACATACTAGCTTTAGTCATAGCCACTTACAGCCACATTGACCTTTAAGTGGGAGATTGTTGAGGTGAAGGGTCCATAGTAGCCGAACCACCATGACCACATCTCTACACACTAACCATTAACTCATTCTTTCTCCTTCATGTATACATCAAGGGAACCCTAAGCACTCTCTTCTTTGTAGTACGGTTTCACCCCAAACTCTCTTGTCTTTTTTTTTCTTCCCTCTCCGCACACAAGCACAGTGCATGCAGCATCCCATGGTTGGGGGCCGCACGGTGCAAAAGCCAAGCAAAGTTGACCTGCAATCTGTGCATCATTATGAGGTGATGCCACTATTGTCAAGGAATTCAACCAAAAGGTATGTATTCTAAAATCACAAGGCCATAAATTCTACACTACGCTAGTTTCAAGGCACACACGCATGCACAGAGAGAGAGAGAGAGAGAGAGAGAGAGAGAGAGAGAGAGAGAGAGAGAAATGAAATGAAATGAAATGTTATATTAACTTCTTCAAAAGGCCAAAGTGACCTATGAGACCAGAAAGTTACAATGTGGTGGATCTGATACAGAGTCAGAGTAGCAAAAATAACAGCAATAACAACATAACCTAACAAAATAAATATACTATGGAATCCTAAGCCGCTCGATGTGAACGAAGCAGCTGGGTGGGATAGCTAAATAGCTAAATCACAGGAGATCCAGCATCGATCGCTGGCGCATCTCATCAATATCCTTCATGGTCAGTAGTCTAACCGGGCGGCGTGCATGCCTCGCCAAAGTGACTCGAATCTTCTGATGTAGCCTCCATCGATGTTGTGTAGTCCTCTGCGGTCGTGGGCATCTAGATCTCCCCAGCTCAATCACTCGGTCGATCAATATGCCTCTGGTGTGAGATAAATGTGAGCTTTGTTGTGGTAGTAACTCCTCCGGCTGTCCAGTGTCTGTTCTAAAGAAATCTGTGATCCGTCTCTGAGACTGGCTAGCCTCTCCTCTCATCAGGCTCTCCCTGTGTCTACGCAACTCGAGAAAAACAAACCCAAGCATCTTTGATCTTCGTACCCCATGACTCCAGATAGTGATCCAAAACCTCTCTGAACAAGCAATGGAAGTGGCCTCATATCTCGTAGTAGACGGGGCAGCGGCATGTGTAAGCGGCATGTGTAGTGCAACTCTGTCTCAAGCTCCATGTCACACAAGGGGCATGTCCTGGCCTCTGGCGATACTCCGCTGTATCTCCCAGTCTCAATCCGCAGCTGGTGTGAAGACGTGCGTATCTGGCCAATAGCACATCATATCCCATGAGACAGGTGGGTGTCCATGTATCTAGGTCTCGTCAAAAAACCATCCTCCATAAGATGGAGAAGGTACTCTCTGTAGAAAGCCATCTTCGTACCTAGCTCATGTCTTGCCTGTATCCATGTCCTCTTGGTGTCTAGCTGAGTCAAGTCCTAGCGGATGAACCCGATGATCTCGGATTGTGTAAGAGTGAGAGATGGTGCATCCAGTGAGTACTCGAAGGGTGGCAGTCTGTCTATGCTGAACCCGTGCGCCTGAAACCATGATGTCATTTCCCCGTACCAGCATGCGGTATCTCCCTGCATGGCTAGCTGTCGAGAGGACTCAAGTGCAAGGCAAGCATATCTATCTCTGGGAAGTTCCCACGTGCGGTGTATGAAGGAGACTGATTTGGTGAGCGCCTCAACCACTAGTGGGGGGGCCGCTAGCTCTGCTCGAATAATGGCACGTGGTACTGAAGCCTTGGGTCTAATGAGCCGCGAAATCATAGAGACCAGAGGTTTCTCCATGTCTTCCCATCCATCAGTGCGACCCGACCTCCCGTGATGATCCAATGAAGGTCCCCATATCTCAGCTCCATAGAGCAATGCAGAAGCCACCAAAGTGTCAAAGAGCCAGAGCTTCGTCCGAGGCTCCTGAAACTGGACCTGCGAACACATCCTCTCCAATCTACCCAATGCTGCATAGGCTCTAGTCAATCTGGTCTCTGCTGCCCTCCTTAATGAAAATGTTGGTCCACTAAAAACCACTCCAAGGTAAGTGTAAGCATCTGTATACTCCGCTGTCTCCTGTCCGTATGTGAATGTAGGTGTTGATCTCCTGATCCACTATGGGGTGGTATTAAACACCATAACCTTGGTTTTACCAAGGTTGACAGACAAACCACTCTCGTGGGCAAACCTATGCAAAGCATCCAAATGACATTGCATCCCCTTTGGGGAGTCGGAGATCAACACAATATCATCAGCATATAACAATAGTGGAATCCACGTCCCTGCGAGTTGTGCACCTCTATCTCCATCGCTCTCAATACAGTCAGCAACCTCATCCACATACATACCGAATAGAGTAGGAGAGAGCGGGCAGCCGTACTTCACCCCAATAGTGGAGTGAACCCGTGTAGATAGACCCTCTAAGGTGCGTACTTGCCCCACTACTGACCTGTATAATGCCATGATCCCCCAAATGAGCTCTGTGGGTACTCCCATCTCCTATAGTCTGCGCATCAATCTAGCTCTGGGTACTGTGTCAAATGCTTTGCGGAAGTCCACAAAGCTACAATAGATCCGTCTCCCATGTGATCTGCCCTCCTCAATGATGGCTCTGAGTGTCAAGATATGGTCAAGAGTAGAAAAGCCTCTCCTGAACCCTGCTTGCCTGGCTGCGCGCAATCTCTTCCTCTCTACCCATCTACTGAGCTGCTGCTCAAGAATGGATGCGTACAACCGTGCCACTGTGTGTCCAATCATGATAGTGCGATAATTCCCAGTCTCCATAGGGTCTCCTGACTTGAAGATAGGTACAATGGTAGATAGGCTCCAAGTATCAGGCAAGCCTTCACACATGGCACGGTTAAACATAACTGCTAGAAGCTCTGTTAGTATATCTCTGGCATGCATGAAATGCTCAGCCACTAAGCCATCATGATCATATGCTCTCCTAGTCCTCATCCTGTCAATGGCCTTCTTCACCATCTCAGCGGTGAAAAAAGCACATGCTTGTGGGCATGGATCGGGGGGGTCGGGAAGCAGCGGTTGTCCAGGAACTGTGTACAAAGACAAGGCGTACTGGCCCCAAGCCTCTGTAGAGGAAATGGCAGGGGGGGGAGAGTGCTCATGAAAGAGCCGCCATGCCTCTCGGGAGTCCTGACTCAAGAAAAGTTGTTATAGATCTTGTTCTAGTTGAGCCAAAAATGCCCTCTTCTTCCGCCGCAATAGGCATCGGAAGTCAATCTGTGACTGTCTGTGAGTGATGTCCCCCAAAAGCACCTCCCTCTGAAGTCTGGCTCTAGTCTCGCGGCATTCCGCATCATACCAACTATTCTCTGGCATGCTCCCAGAGCGGCATCGCTGCTCAAGCTGAGTGTGTGGGTATGCCTCTGTTGCTGCCTCATGTAATGTATGAGTCAGTATAGTAGTAAGCTCCTCCAGAGGTCGCACTGGCTCCTCAGTGAACAGCCGTCTGTAGATCCCATCTATATAGACAAAGTCCGTCTCCCGCGTGAAGGTGTAGCGAGTAGGTGTTGTTGCCCGTGGACTGTGTGCTACATTAAACTGAAAAGCGATGGTCATCGACAGAAGGGCATGATCCACTGCCACCCCAACAGGTATGGGCCCAACCGTGAGATCCTGGATACTAGAGATGACGCTCAGCTGTGCCATGACATAATCCACTGTGTTGGCTCCATGTCTGTGAGGAAAGCATGTAAAACCTCCTGCAGCATCGGGAAATCTATGTAGGCCATTCAAGATGGCCAGTCCATGTGCAGTTCCCATGTCTATCAAGTGTCGTCCATACTCAGTATGTTCCACATCCTGTGGCAGTCTGGACAGGCCCGTCTCTACAGCATCCAATTCTCTCAGCATCTCCTCTTAAGTATCATAGAAGACTGTCTAATGATGGGCAGTCCTAGCATTGAAGTCCCCTAGAATGATAATGTCACCATCTCTAGAGAACTCCCATATGTCATCATCCAAAATAGAAAAGGGGTGCTGGCCTCTGGGTGATGCATAAACTGACGTGCTCGGGGGAAAGTAGCAAATAGAGATGTAAAGATATATGTCTGTCTCTGCTCTCGATCTCACCCACATGTACCTAGCCTGCTCATCCCTGCGGGCTATATGTATCAATGGTTGCAACTCCTCTCTAAATAACACTACCACTCCCACTGATCCCCGCCCTCTGTCCTCTGATCGTGTCTCTTGTCTGCATGCTGTCTCCCATTTGTATCCATTGATTTGAGGCATAGATTGCCCAGGGGCTTGATGTACCTCAGAGTAGAAGATGATGTCTCTTCCAGTAAAACTATCCTCAAAAGCACCTACATCAAGGCGCATGGATCCATTACAGTTCCAGGTGGCAACTTTGAGTGTGGTCCCATAGGTCTCGCACCGTCATGTGGAGCGTCGCTCCAGTATTACCACTTTGCCATCTCAGTAGAAGGCAATCTTGCCTTGCCGCTCTAATCTCCGGCGTTACTTCTTGCATATGAGCGATCTGCGAGAGGGTGAGATCATCTTCGAGACAGATGCACATCTTCTTAAGAGTTGGCCTTTTCTTCAAAAAGTCTTTCTTCGCTTCCATGGAGGGAAAACAAAGGATGAGCGCCCTTTCTTTCGAGGTTTGCCCATTGCTTCCATTTTTCTTGTTGCCCACCCTCCAAGCTCTTGTGTGCATCAACTCATGAACCCCCATTAAAGCCATGAGTTCTTTTATCTCTTTGTCCACATTATCTTTACTTTAAGGCCGCAAATTCTCAAATGTAAAGCGCGCACACGTCTTCTTTGCTCCTCCTCTACTGCCAGATTAATAATAGTGGGTGTGGACATGGACGTTATTTCCTTGCCTTTTCCTTTCTTGGCAACCTCGATCCATTTCAAGGCTTTATCCGCCTTCTGCTCAATCTTCGTAATAACATCCACCCAAGAAGTCATCATTTCTTTGTGTTGCTCTTCTCCCTCTTTGATGGCCAGTACTTGCTCCTTGATCGTGTTGAGTTCTTCCATTACTGAGGGTTGTAATTCTCCCTCTTCAAGTGTGTTTCTTGATCGTGCTTCAGCGAGCTCCGTCTTGAGTGACACAATCTCCTCATCCTGAGCCGTCACACGATCTTCCAGTGCATTTATCTTGCTTTCTTGGATCAACACACGTACTTCGAGCATTTTTTTGTGCCCAAAAGGTTGCGGTTCATCTTACTAATGGTTTTCGTCATATCTTCTTTGCATTTTTGGATAGCATCCTCTAAGGGGTCGATCTTATCGTTCTGCTTTCTCATGCTTAATCGCCGCCAAAACGAGAGCCTATGCGCACATGTGTTTCCACACTATGCATACATTTTCTCCCGCTTCAAGTACGCATTTTGCGTACCCCAGCAGTTTCAGTAAAATCTCTGGAAAACCAGCTGAGTGATCCCCTACGGAGCGCACGAGGATAGACTCCTGGGTAATGGTGAGGTCTTTAGAGTTGAGTGTAAGGAAGGAGGTGCTTTCCAGTATGTCGATATCGACGCACAATGAGAGAGAGAGAGAGAGAGAGAGAGAGAGAGAGAGAGAGAGAAGTTTTTAGCGTCGTAGGAACAATCCAAGAATGCACAAAATATGGATGTATATTGACCACATGAAAATCACAACATAGGACTAACCTGACACGTCTGGAGGGAGGAACGCAGGCTGCATGGCCCTCAAAACTTGATACCATACATTCTGCATTGATCAATAGTTGAACTGTTGAATAAAATGTGTTTAACAAATGTAAAGACTTAGATACAATCTAAACTGATAAGCTGGAAAAATACACCAATTTCTACCAAAAGCCTCCAAATACAATGAAACTAACACCCTGATTGCAAATAGAATTGAACAACAATAGATTACTACTTTTCATCAATGACTTTGTGCCACAACTAAAATAAGTCTCGATGCAAAATCTATGGGGCCTCGTAGTTGTACTGGGTGCTTGATGTTGCTATGACAAAAAAAATCATTTACAATCATTTGAATGTTAATGGATATTGCGCCAATTTGGCATCTTTAAATTACTGCCCAAAATGCTGCCAAAACTTTGTTTCTTTGGCATGAATTTCTCCATATACGGGAAATCAGAGTCAATGCCGGGTACCCTATAACCAAAGAGTCTACCAGAAACTCTGAACTTTCAGAAAACAAAATTCCAGCAGCTGAAGTTGGAAAGATCAAACTTCAAAGCAGGAAGCCCTTCCCTATGGGCATGGCTTGGTCATGTGTGTCAAGCTTCCTACCGAGGAAGGTACAGAATGCAAGCATGCAATTAAATGTCAGTACTTCATAAAGAGTCGCCGAGATGACAATACAATGTGTCGTGTTGCAAAAGGAACCAGTAGATACATAATTACAAGATCTCCATAACTACATCCTCATGTTTTGAACAAATATCAGCACTTCCACCGACTGGCCTTTGAAATGAAGCGATCTGAGCCACTAGTTCCTTTCTACACGGGTATATGTCAGTCAAAAAGCTTAATATAGTGGACATCCGCGTGATAATCGGCCCACTTTCTTAGTCCCAAAGCATGTTCCAAAGACACCCAAGATGTTGTCTTAGCCCCTCCTACAAAAAAACTAACTCTAATATGAAGACAAATTAAAACAGATGCTTATTTTATAGACACATTCTATAGATCACTTCAAAAATTAACATGCAAAGAGGGTGTCAATGAGCTAGCTTACCTCTTCATCCGGGTCTAATTCATCCATGTCAAGATAAGGTGTGCCTGTTGCAAGATCAGCAACAGGACCCTCTGGAGGTTGAAGGACGTTATGAAAAAAAATGTTGATAGAATCGTAATAAAATCTAGGCCTTGGCGAATTATGGTCCCCCTCAAATTTGATAATGTTTTTGTCACCCTGAACCAAATCAATTGCAGTTTTGAGAAGTTCTGAACGATAGAAGTATCAATCTACTTGACAAGCTTACATTAAAACTCATCAAAACTGATACTAATTGTCTGCTTATCCCACGACCCAGACAAAAAAAATTACCACATAGGCCTTGTAAATAAGATCTGAGTGGTGTGGTTGAATAAAAGAGTCTTCGGTAGCATGCCCAAACAGTGCAGGAATAAATGACTTCTTTGCAACCTGATTGATCAACAAAAACCTTTGCCAAGTTAATTAAGACAGCTGTTTACGCGTGCACATCTATTGGCATGCATGCTTGTGCGTATGTAAAGAGACATAGTTGTTGACGATGCAAAACTGAACAAGGTGCAGGAAGGACATTGAATTTGTGAAACAGGCCATAGTCCAGCTTTACACTAGCTTTAGAGATTAAAAAATACCTATCAGCACCATGTTATACATCTCGCAGATGGTTTGTGTCACAGCCAGGATTCATGAACACGTGATATTTGCAATTCTATTGCACAAATCTCCAAATCATTACCTCAATTGAGGATTGAACTTGGTAAACATGACAGGATAGATGTGTATGGCACATTTGTCAACTCTTACCACCAGGAGGTAGAGACTACGGAGCCATAAACTGTCAAAACATTGTCTACTAAGATCTTTGGGCGTGGTAACATTGCCTCATTCAGGAGGGTTTTGGACCACTATGACATGCCCTAAAGGTTAAGGACCAGAGATGCTTTGAGCATCTTCTTGCTAGAGCTTAGACACCACCAGGACATGCTTGTGAAAATATGAGATCAAGTAATATTGAGCCTTCTGCAAGAGTGTTATAAGAGATTTCTTCACAGACAGAACAATGCTGAATAGCTTCTATGATTTGCCCCACCACCCTCAAGAAGTTGCACTCTAAAGCTATGGCATTTGTCACTCCAGACCTCGACCCCTCAAGGACATGTATACGGCATCCCAACAATCAGCACACCAGAGCCATCATTTACCAGCCACAAGAGGAGCCTATATAGATATTACAGCCAATCTTTAATAAAGCATATAATAAGGAAGATAATGAGAGAAGCAATACCAACAGTGCGCTAGTACTTACAGGTATTTTCAATCCTGATTCTTGTTGCAATATATGGCAAGACATCTATAGCAAATGTACTGTATTGGGTTTCATAGGCCAGCTTTGGCAGACATTAATAGATCTTTATTTTCTTTTATCCACATGATTCAAAATAAACGCATGGCAGCATATGCCTAGGGTGGGTGGAAAATAAGAAAAAAAGATGGTGGTCAACTGGAAAAGGTGGAAAGAGCACGCAAAAAAAGGAGAAATGGTGGGAATTCATTGAACAAAGGTCAATTGCAAGGCAGAATATTCATAACAGCTCCTAAGAGTGCACAAAACAAGTTTCAAAAAGTTCAACTCTTGGATAGAACAGCAAACCTGAATAGCATCCAACTCTAAAATATCAAATCGGGCCTTCTTTTGAATTACTTTGCGCATGTACTGTATGGCTACCTTCAACTGAAAACCACCCAAAAAAAACATAGTTTACATATGAACTAGAAAAGGGGAGAGAGGACAGACAGCTCTGATGTACAAGTTAATCATATAAGAGAAAATGTTTACCGTGAATTTGGGAAGCCGAATCTTGTAAACATCAACAAGTTCCATCATCAGATCTACCAAGTTCGAAAAGGGACTATCTAGAACCATGCCTGCAATCGAAGGATCTTCCGCACCATACATAAGGCTGCCATCATCAGAACCTCACTTCAAAATATGAAACTGGTAAAATGATAGTGGAGTCTCGACATATACTTCAAGAGGTCAAGTCTGTTACCATGTCACGGCACCCATGGAACGACCCCACAGACCAATGCAGGAAACTCTTTTATCTGAACGCAAATGACCAACAACAGCCTTCAAATCATCTCTCTGTGTTGATGGTAAAAGCAAATATTAGAGAAGAATGTAGCAATACCATTTTCCTTTTTAAATGTCATAGTTCTTGATAAAGACATTTCTAACCTCATTGCAGCCAAGCGTCACATAGTCTCCCTCTGAAAGCCCAGAACCAGAGAAGTCGAGGCTAAAGACAGTTATATTGGAAGGAAGAAGAATGACAGCCGCTTCACTAGCATCAGCACGGCAGCCACTGCAGTTCACATGATTATGTGAATGCTCTTACAAAATACGATCCACTAGTACTAGACTTTTCTATCATAGTAAGAACATGATCCTAGACATAATGTGAATAGCCATTTAGTTCAGCACATTTGCAGTAGAGGGAAAATCGAAAAACGATAGGAATCTGAGGTGATACCCGTTGGCAGCAAACGAAAATGTAAAAGTTGGCACGGCCACCAGAGCGAGGCTGCGACAGCAGACGTATACGCAACAGCTGGTGCACTGGGGCGGATTCTTCGACGCCAGCAGGGCGGATGGAGGGAAGCGTTGGGGGGGGGGGGGGGGGGAGTTGGCTGTCCAGTAAGTTGGAGGGCGCCTGAGTTCACAGCGGCGGGCATCTGCCTGGATGGCTTAGCCCAGCAACAAGAAGTGTAGGTTTAATTTAATGAAGGCTCAAATCCCAGTCTCCCGTTTTTTTTGTAAGGGTAAGAGAAAAGGTAAGAGAGAAAATCATTTGGAGGCAAGGATGCGATCACAAGGAATCTCGATGATGTTTGAATAAAATGCAAAAGCTGCCAGTATTACTGTCACCAGCGTGTGACTACTATCTATCCTTTTTGCCGATTTCTTTCTTATTATTGATTTATTTTCACTTTTTGGAAACACCCCTCGGGAAATCTAACTGCCCTGCATTGCATAGCTAGTGTGGAACTGTCCAGAGGGAGTCCAGGCCTGAGGGCAAGAGAGCACTAAGGTTGGACAAGGACTATGGTTAGCCAAAGTGGGGTCATTGACTAGCCAAAGTGGAATCCTTTGCTACAAAGACTACAATTCAGTTCTGGATGTGGCCGCAGTGTACAAAGAGGGTCAGATGACCTAGAAAGATACAATGACAGCATCTCCTAAAATTTAGGGAGCTGCTATTTTGGGACCTGAAAATGTGTTTGCGTCATTACCTCCGGAATGACAAGGGGAACATTTTCTTACTCTGCCGTGAAGTCAACTGGGCAACCGGTTGGGAGATTTTTAGGCGGCAACCCCGAAATGGGAAAATGTTTGTAAATGTGTCAAGTGGCACCTTCTGGTGCACTTTCCTCATGCAACAAGAAGTGGCGCTGAATTTTAACCTGGGAGAGGCTCATTTTCAGATTTTGTCACAGGTTAAGAGCTATGGAGTGCTTGCTTTCCCTCTTATGCACAGTGCGGTGCCAGGAGTGATGCCCTGCACGCTACGCACTGCCCTCTCTCTCCCCTATGGCAGTATGTTATGCCCCACTAGTGGGCTTTTCAATTGACCAATGTACAGTTGTGTGGGTTCATGCACGATTGCCGAGGCAAGAGGATAAAACCATCTTGAGCCAGATGAATACCTACAAGAAGAGACTCCTTGATGTGATGCACTATCATCTTTGCCAAGATCTTGTATACAACCCGCATAGAGTGCTCGGCCTGCTTGGGAAATAATTTCAACAATCCTTCTTTCCAGGATATTGGCAAATTCTGCTTACTCCATGCAGCATTCATCATGTAGGGCAAAGGCTCTTTCAAGGGCTCCCAAAAGGAAATGAAAAATTTCCACTGTGAGGTCGTCCCAACCGGGGGAGCGCCATCGGCCGAGAGCAAGCAAGGCTGAATGCAATTCATGTTCAGTAAAGTTAACTTCCATGGCTTGGGCATCAATGGAAGAGAGAATTGATGCACCGTAGATAACAAACACTGTCGTGCATGATGAGTTTCAGCAGAAACTGAAGTGGAGCAGCAAATACTTTCCCAAAGTGCGAAACCATGGCATCAGCAAGGTCACGTTTAGAGGTTGTCCAAGAGCCTGAGCTACGCATAACCCTCTTGATGGTTTGAGAAGTCCTAGAATCATGCAAGTGCTTAAAAAAGTTGGTTTGAGGTGCAACCATTATCCACAAAGGCTATATGTCGAGCTCAAGTCTGCCATTTATCAAGTTTATGTTTATGTTGCAGGCGTACTCGGGCTTGACATAATGCTGTCAGCTCACCTTCAATCAATGACCGCACATCAGCCAAAACTTGGAGCTTTTGAGATACTGATTTGGCATCCTCAACATCTCCCGTAACGCATATAGTGCTTGCCATAATCTTGAATCACAGATTGCACTCGCACAACAAACAATACCAAGCAATATCCCAGTCAAGTCTAATCTTGCAAGATACGAGGATTGAGCATTATGCCGAAAGGTGTATCCGAAAACATTCGGATGCAATAGGCTCCACAAATCCAACATCTATGTGTGTGCAATAAAATTTGTCCAAGCCTGCAATTTCACACCCAACATGTGCGAATGATCTGTAGTGTTATCGGAAGATGCGGGGGTATTATTAAAATCACGACAAAGCAAAGCATTGGAGAGCCATGGATATGAAGACATATCATGCCATAAAGCAGCTCGTTGACCTGAGATTGTATGCGCATAGACCCCGCCAAATTCATACACCTGGCCGTTAATCATACATTGAACCACCATCCAGCGACTCGTCGGATCATTGTACGCAAGAGCTAGTTGCACCTCATGCCTAACCATCATTAAACTATCACAAATTGCTGACGTGTCAGGCCACTGAAGAACAGAGCCGGCTTGCAGATCCCGGCCAAGGGGCCTAAACCCTAAGTGAAGAAGCAGAAGCAGCAGAAGAAGTTTTACCAACTTGCAAAGTCTTGCCAAGTGGACTATTTTTAAAGAGAAGTTCCCGCTACTGACGTGGCAGTTGTATCAATTTTTGCAAAACGGGCGGCCTCATTTCAGCGCCAGCTTTTGGGCTAGTTGCTTCTGAGTTTCAAGCTTTTCATGTGAACTGCTTTTCAAGGCCAAGGGCCTTTAAATAAGTGCAAAGGGCTAAGTCTCTGGCACTCTTCAAGGTGGAGGTACAGAGCGCGAGTACCAGCATTGTACTGAGTGTTAGGAAATAGGACATAGCTAAGTAGATAATTGAGTAGTTTACTTAATGGAGAGAGATAATTTTCACACATGAGAGATTATAGAGGGGGGAGATTTGATTTGATTTGGTATTAACGTCTACGGGGGGCCAGAAATGACCCATGGGACCTCAAAGTGATACATAGTCTCCCCTCACGAGGGTGTATGGTGTGGTGTGTGTTATTCTCTTTTTGTGTTCCTATGAGTGTCTTTTGATGCTCAAGTATGCGGGTGAGGTATGTTCCGAGAGCTGTAGGGGAGGGGTCTGTCTTGGATAATAGGTCCGCAAAGGTAGAGCAACCGCTTAGAAGTGGTTGAAAATTAGCCCGGATGTGAGCGTATTCTGGGCATTCCAATGTCACATGTGCTTCATCTTCGGGAGCTTGCATTGTACATGATGTGCATATCCGTTTAGAAGCATCAATTTTTAGCCAGCCCTCTGTTTCTATTTTGAGCATATGTGACCTTGTGCGCATCAAAGAGATGGCTCTTCGTGCCACGTGGGGCATGGGTGTTCGTACGTGGGCCTGGGCTTCCATTGGGTTTGTGTTATAGCCTTCCCAATACTTTGTGTTGACATGCTTGCAATAGTATTCAAATTTCGAGCGGTGTTGCGTTGTCTTCCACTTGGTGTGGAGGCTATTTAGTAATGCAATTTCAAAATTCAGCATATGTTCTCCCTCCTTGCCCTCCTCAATAAGCATGTCCACATATGCTTCTACATTCCATTTAGCGAACCATTTCTTAATGTCCTGTATGAGGCTCGATGACAGAAATTTGCTTTTTTTTGTCTTTTGCGGCGCACATCCCGTTTCCCATGCAATGCGGGGGATTCGAGTAGTAGGCATCGCTTTGACCTTCATGATATACGTGTACATTTTTTGCAATGCTTTCATTTCTAGTGGTCTCTTGCCTGTCTCCAAGAGTAGCACAGAGTATGGTGTCGTCTTTTTGACCCCCATGTGTTGACATAGAAACTTTTTCTGAATTTTTTCAATTTCATTCCATGTGTGGGCTGAAATGCTTGCTCCCCAGATTTCCACTCCGTAGAGGATGGCTTGCACTACGCATGTCTCAAAAATGGTCTCTTTTATCTCCCATCTTACGTCCACGGGAAAGCAACCACTCAATGGCTTTAGTACTTCAAAACAAGAAGTAGATTACAAAGGGATTATACCCTTTTGGAGCTCCCATCTTACTTCACTCTCACCACTTCACATCAACTTCACAATGTAGGCACAATGCTTCACAATCCGTTTTTGTGTGTAGAAGAGGCCTCCTTTTATAGGCCAAAAGGGCTGCCCTCTCTCATGGCAGGCGGCTGTGTAGTCGCCCTTGTGTAGACAAGTCCAAATCGGACTATCCAATCCGCCCATGTGTGGTCGCCCTTGAGAAGACAAGTCCATCTTTGAAATCGGCCACCGGCCACTGATCATCGATCGGCCAATGAGTTACGACCAATTGTTTTCCGACCACTTTCCGACCGCCATCCAGCCATAATATTCCGGCGAAAATTTTGGATTCCGGCGGGTGATTTTTCTTCACGCACAATGGCTTCTCCTCATAACGGGTGCCTTACAAATGTGTGTTTTTAATACAGAAAATTACAAGGGGTAAATCAGCCTCCATACTTAACACTGAATTCAAGTAATATAAAGAAATACCAAAAGAGGCGCCAAGGTTTGGGGTCAATACTCTCTGGGGTGGAATTCCGCCACTCCGTGTTGCGTGTGCTCTCTCTCTTTCAGTTTCAGTTGTTGTTGAAGTACTAAAAGTCTAATCAGTCTGTTCTTTTCTATTGGCACGTGGTGCCCATCTTATGACAAAAACACATGAAAAGCTCATCAAACCAGCATACGCATTCCAGTAACCCGCAAAGTACAAGCATTGCCCAGCAAACTCATGTTGATTGTGTTCTTGCAAAACAACAATATCTGCCTTACATGTATGTACATAGTGCCAAGTTAATCGCCACTTCGCAAGGTTGCATAACCCGCGCACATTGTATGAAATGCATTTAACACAACTATGCATTCTAAGGATATGTACAAGGCAAGAGAAGAAGGTGACTACGTTGACGTGTCCATAGGCACATCAACATCAACCAACCGTGTTTCGACTATAGTATCCTGGAAGGGGAAGCAACACTAGCAAGGGATAGAGAAGCCCCATGAAGCATTGCATCTCTATAAGAGTGCACCACCTTATTCCATGCTTCCGCAAGTATGCGATGTCGGGGGATAAGTGTGCGAAAGGTGAGCCCGGAAGGCATCGGGCCCCTCGCTGTGAGAGGTGCGGGGAAAGAGGTGCAACAGACACAATTAACGAAAACAGAGCTCAAAACCAACAATTCGCTTAATACCAGTTAATCAACAGTATCCATGATTAATCAATCGTTAATGGAGGCTTTATGCTCCTTACAAGGTGGAACCTGGCTTAATCCAGGTGCTAATCAAGAAAATTAATAATGACCTGCTTTGTACTTCCTTCTGCTTCTTCCCGTTATGGCATAAGAACTTCGTCTTCCAATGGCCGTCTGTTTTGGCTTAAGATTTATGGCTTAAATCCCAGATTTGAATGGGTTTAGGCACGGCTAATGATTTAAGATTAGGCTGAAGGCTTAAGAATATGGCTAATGAGTTTGAGAATGGGCAAACTTGGCTTGGCTCCTAAGAGATTAGAGAGCTTTAGGTAGGATCCAAAGCTTGGCTTATGAGGTTAGGCTTAGGCCTCGCTTAAGGCACTTAATCATCAAGGCCCTAAGGAGATTAAGTTGGGATCGAATAATGAAGCATATCGAGGATTAGCTTGGCTTAAGCGAGATTGGAGCATAGGCTTAGAGAACATGATCATCAAGGATTAGGCTTATCTTAAGGAGGTTAAGTTAGGCTCGGCTAACGAAGCTTACGAAGCTTTAGCTTGGGTTCTCGAGCTTATGATCTCAAGGCCTGGATTAGTATAGGAAGTTTAATGGAAAAACGAGCTTAGGCTTGGTTTTGCTCAAGAGATTAGGCTAAGAGCTTATGATAATCCCATGAAAGAGTTTAAGTTTATGAGCTTAGGCAAAAAAAATCCCGGCTTAAGTGCTAGCTTAAGAGGTTTTAATGAAATCTTCCTAATAGCTTGCTCTTAGAGAGCGCTCAAGATTGAGAAGGGGAATTGAAAAAAATATCTGAATCCTTCCTCAAGGAGAGCCTCTTCTCCTTTTTATATGTTGCATGAGCCAATTCTTGCTAAAAAGGGGTCTACCCATTAGCGACCCCCCAAATGACGTGGCAGTGAAGGCCAACCAGCACGGAATCCGCCGGGACCAACTCCGAAATCATGAGCGCTAACGAGCTGATGCTTTCTCATTTCATACGCGTCATCGTTCTGACACCGGAGTGCGCTACGCGACTTCTTCTTCGTCTTCATGCGCTGCTTCAGCTCTGTTACACCATGGGTTTTTTACCCTTCCACACACAAAACTTCATTTAGTTGAATGGGCGGCCTTTAGATGGCTTGGGCGGGCGGCCAGCCTTATGTTTTCGGGCGGCCTTAGTTTAAGTGGGCCCTTGGCCATGGTTTGAAGGGCATCACCTTTGGCATACATATCGGCCGTAGCAATGCCAAGCGTAGCATGTTCTCGAGCAGCCACTGTCTAACATTATCATATCCCCGCAATCAATACACTCCATAAAATGACATTTAGGACTATGAGCTCATCAGTGCTTTTGTAATGGCACCACTTTTAGGCATACACGCCGGCCATCATCGTCAAGGCTCTCATTAGCCCTAAACTGACAATAACATCGCGAATTTTTTCTGCCCATATCAACATCCCGAAAAATGCCAAAATTACCCGGCTCAGTAGTGCGGACAATTGTCATTGGCCTCCAACCCTATTATCTGATCAAGCCGAACTCTGTCTGTCGAGCCATAAATCCCTGTAGGCCTCTCAAACTACGTAGTACGCATACAAACCCTGCTGAGGCTGCAAAATTCCCAGATAGCACTCCGACCGAGCTGACCAGACTGGTACGGAACCGGCCCCCAGTGCATCTTTAACGGCCAATAACTTGGCAATTGTGACTCCGATCACCAATTTGAAAAGACCGATGCCCTCCACAAAGCGAGCACTTCAGGTCCGTGCATTCATTTCATTTTTATCCCCTCAGTTGCAGTTGCCCAATCCGGTACGGCTCTGCAATCAATTCAAACTTTAAGCTGCCATAACTTCTTATCTGTAGCTCCGATTGACGAGCCGTAAAGACATGCCTGTAGAGCACTTCGAGTACTTCAACCTTAATCAATAAAATCCTTGCTATGATCACTTCAAGCATACTCACTATTTAGCATGACCAAGACATCTTTTGGCCCTTAGAGCCCCATCTGGCACACTTTTAGCTTAAAAACTGGCTTGTTAGCAAGCCCTTATAACTGCTGAATAATCATGTAGGATTCAAATACACCTGATTGGCATTCCTTTGCTCATTTTCTTGTCATGGAAGAGGAGCGGCACAACGGCGATTATCATTAAAGGAAGGGAGTCTTGCATCGCAGATTTCACAGCAAGGGGTACATAATTGTGAGGGGAAAGCAGCAATCGTACTTTAACGGTCTTGTTGGGGGTCTCCCAAGGAGATCTTTCATGCAAATCCACGAGCTTAACCTTAGTCCTAGTCTCTTGTGTAGTTGTAGCCTTTCCCTTGTTCAGAGTACTTGTGGAGCTAGCAGATTTGACTTTACCTTTATCAAGAGGCAGAGTAGTAGTCAAGATAGAGGTCCCAATAGAAGATGATCTAGGGTTAGAGACCTCTTTATGGGGTGGAATTGCAAGCTCTAGAACTACTGAAGGAGGAGGCTGCAAATTTGGCTCAAGACATTCAAATTGCATGTGACCAAATTTCCCACAGCAAAAACAAGAATTAGCAAATTTCCCCCATTTAACTTGAAAGGGCGTTTTCCAATGAGAGGGTCACCCGAGGGACAGTGATGCCTGCAAAGGTGGGAACGTATGTATCCCAAAGCACACAAAACCGATTCGTGTTTGCATAAAGTTTGAGAGGACATATCACCTTACCTTAGCGAGAAGCAAGCATAGGAAGAAAGTTTCACGATGTACGTGGGAAGTCAACTATCTCCACCCAAACTGGACACTTGTGGCGGATGAGGCTTTGATAGTCTTTAGTGAGGGCCAATGGCAGTACATGTGTCATCTATGTTCCAAAATACAAGGGAGATAATTCCAGTAACATGTTGCGGGCGTTAGTGTTTGCCAACAAAACCTCATAGAAGCCTCTGGCACCAAAATAAACTCCTCGGACTACCTGACGTTTAAGAAGGAAATCAACCCACTGGCCACATCCTGCACAGTGGACATCTTGCCCGGAAAAAACAAAATGATCGCATTGAGAGCCACTCAGTCCATGAGGGCTTGAACTGGAATAAGCACGTGGGGGGTTCCTAACCCTCCCAAGTATTCCTCGCATCCACAAAATCCTCGAGCAAGCAAGCTCAGATTTCGCACATTTCCCAGGACTCGGTGACCATTTTCCTGCACTTGTAAGAGCAAACGGTAGGCGATACAGAATCTCTCATACAACTTATCAAGAGCACCAATATTCTGGAGAGCTGGAGAGAAGCCTACTGAAGCGAACAAAGACCTTGCACCGTATGTACACCTAACTTTCAAGCTCTGTACAACTGCAAAGCTGCAAAGCAGAAACCCTACACCAATTGTCACACACTCACAATGATATGGAGAACTAAGAAGCTAAGCAGAGGAGTGCTGCTCCCAAATCGAACCCAGGAAACCTAAACACACACGTGCACACACCCACACTTACGCATGCGTAACAGCAGAGAAGGCAAATTGCAGGGCTGCAGGTTACTCGCTGGATAGTTCGCGCAGGTCACCTAGCACAGGGCAGAATGCGCAGGGCAATTCGTGCAGGGCAAAGGGTTCACGCTCGCCACGCACACACTACTACACACACACACACACACACACACACATTGGGCAAGTTTTGCAAACAAAGAGAGAGATGGAGAAATAAAGGGCAAGTGCAGAGGGCAAAGACGACAATAACTAGTTGTCGAAACCTCAAGGGTAGCCACAGGTGGCCAAGACTCTCCGCAAAGGCTTTTTTTTTTTGTATACAAGTGAGTAGAGGCTCCGCTTGCAGTGCACGCCCGCGCGCGCACACACACAAGGAAAGCACAAAATCCTTGCAAGACATCTAGCCATCTGTGTGTGCTAACATGCACGGTCACGCAAGTATTAAAAAAAAAAAATATGAACTTGTCGTGTCCCCTAGGTAGCCAGGTACTTGGGAAACAAAAAGTATTATGTATAAAAAACTGGAAAACTTAAAGATGGCATGATGGGCCATTCAAATGACAGGAGACGGGAATGGAGCTCTATTGCTCGGGGCTCAAAGTGCAGTAATATATGCATTGGGTATACAACCATTAATCTACCTAGCTCCATCCAGTGCCACAATGGGGGTGTAAGATGGTGCACATCAATATGGGTCACTGTAGAGCCTGGGATCCAACCAGTCATGTGAGCCTGTCCTGGGAATAGTACTGCTGACAAGTTCGGATCCATCATATCTTTTGAATGTAGTCTAGGGGTCTAGTAGCCAACTGCTCTTTGTCTCAGTCAAGCTCAAAGACTTGGACATGAGCTCTACTCTCCTCGAGCACTGCACCATAAAGTTTGGCCAATGTATAACCTATCTTGATAGTCTTCTAGTTGTAAGGATCCAGCATATCTTTAGTTTGTGGATAGGCACAATGGCGTGCATCACTGCAGGTAGGCCCTTTGTTAGTGCCCTAATGAAGACATACAGCAATAAAGGGGCTAGTGAGCTGGCTGCATAAACAAGATGTTCACTCTCAATACCTATGGGAGCTGCTGATCTCACGTCATGTCATGGCTGCATCTCTCCTTGTAAGTGGGTGGCATATACTCAATCTTGCACCTCCTCGGATGCATGCTGCTTACACCATATGCAGATCTTCATCTGTTAGCATGCCTCTCTGCGTAATAGCCCCCAGTAGTTCAGAGGTGTCTAAATAACTCCCTGCACTCATCTAGTCTCATGATCATACCATCGGTTCTTGGGTATGCTCCCTGGTCTACTTTTCTCTATACTATCGTCATGTTCCTCGATCTGAGTATATCTTGCTCTAACACAAGGCAATCTATCTCAGACTGTCCACCTGTAGTTTCAATCTGACCCACATACATGGCCTTTGGACACGTGCCACCACTTGAAGGTGCTCATGTAGCTCCTATTTGAAGCCTACTGCTATACCACCCAATCCTTCCATTGTACTCTCCCATTTGGTCTCTCTGTATCCCATTTGTAGCCCTCACTTTTGAAGCTGCCCACCTCTCGACTCCCATGTGTCTTTGTCCAGAGTATAAATTCCCACCCTTCCATATCTCCTCAATCCTCACACTGTGTGCCCAACCTGCTCCATTTCAGTTAAAGAACTCTTTCTTTGCAGAGAGGGTAGAGCCCACCTCGCTTTCTTTCAATGATTGGGCCTTTGGCATAACTGGCAGATGTAGAATAGTTCCAAGCACATTTATGCTCAGTTGCACAAGTTTAACCTCTAATTTATAGACATGTGGCTTTCAGCATACAACCTAGCCTATGGTTCCCTGCTCTTTACACAATGGACATACTGTGAGGTTTTCTTTAGGGCAAGATCTAGACTGAAATTCTCATATTGTCCACAACACAAACTGCCTCCAGCTTCATTAATCTTTTTCTGAGAAAAAAATGGGTGAAAGGGTTTCATTTGCAAATAAAACCTTTACTGTATTGCATCTCTTTCTCAAACTTTTGTTCAAAACAACTTGGATAGAAGACCCTTCTCTTTAAGGGTGAACTTCATTTCAATAGATTTTCATTTTTTACATCTAGAAAATTTGAAATTCTCTCTAAACTATGAGCCTTCTTTCAATATCGCATCTAGGACAATACATACACAACCAGGAAATATGTTGCAACAAGTGAAAAAATGAAAGATTTGGACCTGTTTCCATGGCAGTATATTACACAAGGTAGTGGCTTTTCTTCAGTCGTAGGAATAGGCAAGTAGTGACTGCACTTTAGTTTATGGCCTTGGCTGTTGGTGACCTGTAAAAAAGTGGTTTGAAGAAGGCTTCATCTTCATCCAAAGACAATACAAGAATATTTGAGCTCCCTTGTGAGGTTTGCTATATGGAGTTGTGAGAACAAAGTTTCTTCAGATCTATCTCTCAGCAAGAGTAAGCTACAGACTACTACCTATGCCTGATAAAGTTGTTAGCATTGTTTATAAAAGGTTTCCTTTTCATAAAGTTTCTGTGTACATGTACATTATTACAAGACTGTCATGCTAACCTCAACACTACGTGAGAGAAATTATCGCAGTGAAATATCATGGAGACAAACCTCTAAGTCTTCCCGTTGATACCTGCGTCCTCTTAGTGGAAACTCTGGTTGTAAAAGATCACGAGCAGGGTCATACTCCGCCCTACAAAACCAGTATAAAAGGTAAGTCCATGAACACATTACAGAACGCAGGAAGAAGACAAAGAGGTCATGCAATCCCAATCATATATCTGTGACCTTTTAATCCACCGAGGTACTTATGGACTACGCAAAGTACCTATTTCAAATAAAGACCAGCAATTATGATATAAGCATCCAAAATCATCTTCACTTGCACACTTGCTCTGTATGCAACATGGACATGCTACAATGACCTCAGAGCCAAGGTAATCCAAGAAAGCCTAGGGGATGATGTCTGCTAATAACCCATTGGTTTAGTTTCTGACCCTGAATAACTTTCTTAGCATAAACGATTCCACAATTGGCACTGAAGAGATGTAGAAAGTTCATTAGTCCAACATCCTCTACCACTACATTCTAAAGTACCATCATGATCCATAAAGCCAAGAAGTCTTCTATGTTCCAAGCAATTGAAAAACTAGGGGACTTCGATGCTGAATCCATGACCTCAGCTTTGTCTGTCACAATGCCAAAAAAGAAAATGGATATCATGAAATTCCGCATTGATAGTGTGGAGATGGCTCTCACTCACAATGCAATGGAAGGGATCGTGATTTGAGAGCACAGGGCGAGGGAAACCGCGCACATGAAAGAGGGGAGAAAGGGGGGGCGGGGGTTCAATTTCGGCGATGCAGAAGCGTAGGGTTACATAGAGAAAGAGAGAGATTGCTCAAACCAACCAACTTGCCAATGAATTAGATGATTATATAATGGGGCCAAAAAAGAAAATGGATATCATGAAATTCCGCATTGATAGTGTGGGAGGTGGCTCTCACTCACAATGCAATGGAAGGGATGGTGATTTGAGAGCACAGGGCGAGGGAAACCACGCACATGAAAGAGGGGAGAAAGGGGGGGCGGGCCGGGGGGGAGGGGGTTTCAATTTCGGCGATGTAGAAGCGTAGGGTTACATAGAGAAAGAGAGAGATTGCTCAAACCAATCAACTTGCCAATGAATTAGATGATTATATAATGGGGGCAAAGAGCTCCTTATATACTAGCTTGGGAAATCTTAAGTACTCCAAGTCTTGACCCGGTATCATGTCAAATAAGTAAAATAAATACCTGATAGACA